>NC_083314.1:64011480-64328911 GCF_963455315.2 Globicephala melas
GAAGGATCCCTTAAACCTGGAGAGTTGAGACCCATGGAATGGGTACCATGCAATATGACTTCAAAGGGTCTGCATTTGCTCACCAAACCTCCCCAATCCTAACACTGCTGCGTTTATGCCGCTGTACACATGCTTGATTCTCTTTCGGAGTCATATAAATCCATAGGTTTTAAGATTCTTACTAGTCAGGTATATTCTTAGGCGTTTAATATGGGGTGTTGAGTCCACTTCGTTGAGCAAGGAGTAGCTCTTGTCTATTACATATTTGGCTTATGGAACGGTATCTGTGCTAATTTCAATCTCTGGTTTTATGCAGCACCCCAACTCACCTTTCCCCTTAAGCAAGCATAAGTTGGTTTTCTACATTTGAGACCCTGTTCTGTTTTGTAATTCAGTTCCTGTGTAGTCAAGTTTACATTCCGTGTAGTAGTGATATCTTATGATGTTTCTATTTCTCTGTGACTTATTTCACTTAGAATCATCGTACCTGAATACACTCATTATGCTGCTACGGGCCTGATGACACAGATTTCATTGCTGAGTGATATTGCATTGTACGTAAGTACCACAACTTCTTTATCCATTTTTCGCTTTCAGTGATATTGAACTTGTACCGTAAATGAGATTCTTGTAAACAGAGCCGTCTCAAACTTTGGGGGGGCTGTGTGTTTTTGATTTTAATTTCCCTAAGCTATAGGACCATAAGTGGAAGTGCCCTACGCTCTGTTGCTTTCTTTTTTAGATGTTTCAGGAAACACCATACAATTCTCCAGAGTGGCTGTTGGTAATTTACATCCCGCCCATCAGCATAACAAGGCTCCCAGTTCTCCATGGCCTGTCCTGCCTTTCTGGATTTTACACTTTTTTCAGATGGCCCTTTTGTACCGGGGGGCAGTGACACTTCATTGTAGTGCAGATTTCCTTTGCAAGCTTGCTTGGTTGGCCAAAAGGGCGTATGCGTTTTTTCCTGAATATATTCAGGAAAAAACGCATACGCCCTTTTTGGCCAAGTGCATCATTGTGGACGTTCTGCCTCTTTTCCTATGCTTTACATGCAATTCCAGTCTACCTCCTGAAATCGGTTTCCTGCAATTCTGCCCCGCTTTCAAGTCCTCTTGGCAGCCTTACTTCAATATATTTTTGGACGATAGCTGTCATTTATAACTCTGCAGGTTTGTGAATGACAGTGCCCCTGAGCTCCTTTCTTCAACTCGCTTTCTGGTGAGCTGGCCGCAACACCGCAGGATTGCTTCAGGCCCTAGTGTGGTTCCGGCACGGCACGCTGAGCCTTTGGTTAATTCCTCTTCCTGGTGGGAAATGAGAGTGAAATTTGCCTGTCCAGACACGTCCAGCTAGTCTCTCATTGGATCTCCCTATTCCTGTTCATCTTCCGCAGAAATTGCAAACTGGGCCAAACAGGAGTTTAAAGGCACTGACTCTCCAAGTGGGCGGAGTGTTAGTAAAGCATCTGGAATGTTGCACCCGAGTACCAGGGGACGAAAACTGAGACACATTTGAACACGTTTCCCGATCACACGGTGGATCATACTCTGGGTTCCACATGCATGTTTTAGCTGAAGGAAAAATCCCTTAAACCTAGAGAGTTGGGACCCATGGAATGGGTACCATGCAATATGACTTCAAAGGGTCTGCATTTGCTCACCGAATCTCACCAATCCTATCACTGCTGCGCTTATGCCACTGTACACACGCTTGATTCTCTTTTGGAGACATATAAATCCATAGGTTTTAAGATTCTTAGTAGTCAGGTATATTCCTAGGCGTTTAATATGGGCTGTTGAGTCCACTTCGTTGAGCAAGGAGTAGCTCTTGTCTATTACATATTTGGCTTATGGAACGGTATCTGTGCTAATTTCAATCTCTGGTTTTATGCAGCACCCCAACTCACCTTTCCCCTTAAGCAAGCATAAGTTGGTTTTCTACATTTGAGACCCTGTTCTGTTTTGTAATTCAGTTCCTGTGTAGCCAAGTTTACATTCCGTATAGTAGTGATATCTTATGATGTTTCTTTTTCTGTGTGACTTATTTCACTTAGAAACATCGTACCTGAATCCACTCATTATGCTGCTACAGACCTGATGACATAGATTTCACTGCTGAGTCATATTGCATTGTACGTAAGTACCACAACCTCTTTATCCATTTTTCACTTTCTGCGATATTGAACGTGTACCGTAAACGAGGTTCTTGTAAACAGAGCCGTCCCAAACTGTGGGGTGGCTGTGTCTTTTTGATTTTAATTTCCCTAAGCTATAGGACCATAAGTGGAAGTGCCCTAGGCTCTGTTGCTTTGTTTTTCAGATGTTTCAGGAAACACCATACACTTCTCCAGAGTGGCTGTTGGCAATTTACATCCCGCCCATCAGCATAACAAGGCTCCCAGTTCTCCATGGCCTGTCCTGCCTTTCTGGATTTTACACTTTTTTCAGATGGCCCTTTTGACCGGGGGGCAGTGAGACTTCATTGTAGTGCAGATTTCCTTTGCAAGCTTGCTTGGTTGGCCAAAAAGGGCGTGTACTTTTTTTTCCTGAATATATTCAGGAAAAAACGCATACGCCCTTTTTGGCCAAGTGCATCATTGTGGACGTTCTGCCTCTTTTCCTATGCTTTACATGCAATTCCAGTCTACCTCCTGAAATCGGTTTCCTGCAATTCTGCCCCGCTTTCAAGTCCTCTTGGCAGCCTTACTTCAATATATTTTTGGACGATAGCTGTCATTTATAACTCTGCAGGTTTGTGAATGACAGTGCCCCTGAGCTCCTTTCTTCAACACGCTTTCTGGTGAGCTGTCCGAAACACCGCAGGATTCCTTCAGGCCCTAGTGTGGTTCCGGCACGGCACGCTGAGCCTTTGTTTAATTCCTCTTCCTGGTGGGAAATGAGAGTTAAATTTGCCTGTCCAGACACCTCCAGCTAGTCTCTCATTGGATCTCCCTATTCCTGTTCATTGTCCGCAGAAATTGCAAACTGGGCCAAACAGGAGGTTAAAGGCACTGACTCTCCAAGTGGGGAGAGTGTTAGTAAAGCGTCTGGAATGTTGCGCCCGTGTACCAGGGGACGAAAACTGAGACACATTTGAACACGTTTCCCGAACACACGGTGGATCATACTCTGGGTTCCACATGCATGTTTTAGCTGAAGGAAGAATCCCTTAAACCTGGAGAGTTGAGACCCATGGAATGGGTACCATGCAATATGATTTCAAAGGGTCTGCATTTGCTCACCGAACCTCACCAATCCTATCACTGCTGCGTTTATACCGCTGTACACACACTTGATTCTCTTTCGGAGACATATAAATCCATAGGTTTTAAGATTCTTACTAGTCAGGTATATTCTTAGGCATTTAATATGGGGTGTTGAGTCCACTTCGTTGAGCAAGGAGTAGCTCTTGTCTATTACATATTTGGCTTATGGAACGGTATCTGTGCTAATTTCAATCTCTGGTTTTATGCAGCACCCCAACTCACCTTTCCCCTTAAGCAAGCATAAGTTGGTTTTCTACATTTGAGACCCTGTTCTGTTTTGTAATTCAGTTCCTGTGTAGTCAAGTTTACATTCCGTGTAGTAGTGATATCTTATGATGTTTCTATTTCTCTGTGACTTATTTCACTTAGAATCATCGTACCTGAATCCACTCATTATGCTGCTACGGGCCTGATGACAGAGATTTCATTGCTGAGTGATATTGCATTGTACGTAAGTACCACAACCTCTTTATCCATTTTTCGCTTTCAGTGTTATTGAACTTGTACCGTAAAGGAGGTTCTTGTAAACAGAGCCGTCCCAAACTGTGGGGTGGCTGTGTCTTTTTGAATTTAATTTCCCTAAGCTATAGGACCATAAGTGGAAGTGCCCTAGGCTCTGTTGCTTTGTTTTTCAGATGTTTCAGGAAACACCATACACTTCTCCAGAGTGGCTGTTGGCAATTTACATCCCGCCCATCAGCATAACAAGGTTCCCAGTTCTCCATGGCCTGTCCTGCCTTTCTGGATTTTACACTTTTTTCAGATGGCCCTTTTGACCGGGGGGCAGTGAGACTTCATTGTAGTGCAGATTTCCTTTGCAAGCTTGCTTGGTTGGCCAAAAAGGGCGTGTACGTTTTTTCCTGAATATATTCAGGAAAAAACGCATACGCCCTTTTTAGCCAAGTGCATCATTGTGGACGTTCTGCCTCTTTTCCTCTGCTTTACATGCATTTCCAGTCTACCTCCTGAAATCGGTTTCCTGCAATTCTACCCGGCTTTCAAGTCCTCTTGGCAGACTTACTTCAATATATTTTTGACGATAGCTGTCATTTATAACTCTGCAGGTTTGTGAATGACAGTGCCCCTGAGCTCCTTTCTTCAACACGCTTTCTTGTGAACTGGCCGCAAAACCACAGGATTGCTTCAGGCCCTAGTGTGGTTCCGGCTCGGCACGCTGAGCCTTTGGTTAATTCCTCTTTCTGGTGGGAAATGAGAGTTAAATTTGCCCGTCCAGACACCTCCAGCTAGTCTCTCATTGGTTCTCCCTATTCTTGTTCATCTTCCGCAGAATTTGCAAACTGGGCCAAACAGGAGGTTAAAGGCACTGACTCTCCAAGTGGGGAGAGTGTTAGTAAAGCGTCTGGAATGTTGCACCCGAGTACCAGGGGACGAAAACTGAGACAAATTTGAACACGTTTCCCGATCACACGGTGGATCATACTCTGGGTTCCACATGCATGTTTTAGCTGAAGGAAGGATCCCTTAAACCTGGAGAGTTGAGACCCATGGAATGGGTACCATGCAATATGACTTCAAAGGGACTGCATTTGCTCACCGAACCTCACCAATCCTAACACTGCTGCGTTTATGCCGCTGTACACACTCTTTATTCTCTTTCGGAATCATATAAATCCATAGGTTTTAAGATTCTTACTAGTCAGGTATATTCTTAGGCGTTTAATATGGGGTGTTGAGTCCACTTCGTTGAGCAAGGAGTAGCTCTTGTCTATTACATATTTGGCTTATGGAAGGGTATCTGTGCTAATTTCAATCTCTGGTTTTATGCAGCACCCCAACTCACCTTTCCCCTTAAGCAAGCATAAGTTGGTTTTCTACATTTGAGACCCTGTTCTGTTTTGTAATTCAGTTCCTGTGTAGCCAAGTTTACATTCCGTGTAGTAGTGATATCTTATGATGTTTCTTTTTCTCTGTGACTTATTTCACTTAGAATCATCGTACCTGAATCCACTCATTATGCTGCGACGGGCCTGGTGACATAGATTTCACTGCTGAGTGATATTGCATTGTACATAAGTACCACAACTTCTTTATCCATTTTTCGCTTTCTGTGATATTGAATTTGTACCGTAAACAAGGTTCTTGTAAACTGAGGCATCCCAAACTTTGGGGTGGCTGTGTCTTTTTGATTTTAATTTCCCTAAGCTATAGGACCATAAGTGGAAGTGCCCTAGGCTCTGTTGCTTTGTTTTTTAGATGTTTCAGGAAACACCATACACTTCTCCAGAGTGGTTGTTGGCAATTTACATCCCGCCCATCAGCATAACAAGGCTCCCAGTTCTCCATGGCCTGTCCTGCCTTTCTGGGTTTTACACTTTTTTCAGATGGCCCTTTTGACCAGGGGGCTGTGACACTTCATTGTAGTGCAGATTTCCTTTGCAAGCTTGCTTGGTTGGCCAAAAGGGCGTATGCGTTTTTTCCTGAATATATTCAGGAAAAAACGCATACGCCCTTTTTGGCCAAGTGCATCATTGTGGACGTTCTGCCTCTTTTCCTATGCTTTACATGCAATTCCAGTCTACCTCCTGAAATCGGTTTCCTGCAATTCTGCCCCGCTTTCAAGTCCTCTTGGCAGCCTTACTTCAATATATTTTTGGACGATAGCTGTCATTTATAACTCTGCAGGTTTGTGAATGACAGTGCCCCTGAGCTCCTTTCTTCAACTCGCTTTCTGGTGAGCTGGCCGCAACACCGCAGGATTGCTTCAGGCCCTAGTGTGGTTCCGGCACGGCACGCTGAGCCTTTGGTTAATTCCTCTTCCTGGTGGGAAATGAGAGTGAAATTTGCCTGTCCAGACACGTCCAGCTAGTCTCTCATTGGATCTCCCTATTCCTGTTCATCTTCCGCAGAAATTGCAAACTGGGCCAAACAGGAGTTTAAAGGCACTGACTCTCCAAGTGGGCGGAGTGTTAGTAAAGCATCTGGAATGTTGCACCCGAGTACCAGGGGACGAAAACTGAGACACATTTGAACACGTTTCCCGATCACACGGTGGATCATACTCTGGGTTCCACATGCATGTTTTAGCTGAAGGAAAAATCCCTTAAACCTAGAGAGTTGGGACCCATGGAATGGGTACCATGCAATATGACTTCAAAGGGTCTGCATTTGCTCACCGAATCTCACCAATCCTATCACTGCTGCGCTTATGCCACTGTACACACGCTTGATTCTCTTTTGGAGACATATAAATCCATAGGTTTTAAGATTCTTAGTAGTCAGGTATATTCCTAGGCGTTTAATATGGGCTGTTGAGTCCACTTCGTTGAGCAAGGAGTAGCTCTTGTCTATTACATATTTGGCTTATGGAACGGTATCTGTGCTAATTTCAATCTCTGGTTTTATGCAGCACCCCAACTCACCTTTCCCCTTAAGCAAGCATAAGTTGGTTTTCTACATTTGAGACCCTGTTCTGTTTTGTAATTCAGTTCCTGTGTAGCCAAGTTTACATTCCGTATAGTAGTGATATCTTATGATGTTTCTTTTTCTGTGTGACTTATTTCACTTAGAAACATCGTACCTGAATCCACTCATTATGCTGCTACAGACCTGATGACATAGATTTCACTGCTGAGTCATATTGCATTGTACGTAAGTACCACAACCTCTTTATCCATTTTTCACTTTCTGCGATATTGAACGTGTACCGTAAACGAGGTTCTTGTAAACAGAGCCGTCCCAAACTGTGGGGTGGCTGTGTCTTTTTGATTTTAATTTCCCTAAGCTATAGGACCATAAGTGGAAGTGCCCTAGGCTCTGTTGCTTTGTTTTTCAGATGTTTCAGGAAACACCATACACTTCTCCAGAGTGGCTGTTGGCAATTTACATCCCGCCCATCAGCATAACAAGGCTCCCAGTTCTCCATGGCCTGTCCTGCCTTTCTGGATTTTACACTTTTTTCAGATGGCCCTTTTGACCGGGGGGCAATGAGACTTCATTGTAGTGCAGATTTCCTTTGCAAGCTTGCTTGGTTGGCCAAAAAGGGCGTGTACTTTTTTTTCCTGAATATATTCAGGAAAAAACGCATACGCCCTTTTTAGCCAAGTGCATCATTGTGGACGTTCTGCCTCTTTTCCTATGCTTTACATGCAATTCCAGTGTACCTCCTGAAATTGGTTTCCTGCAATTCTGCCCGGCTTTCAAGTCCTCTTGGCAGCCTTACTTCAATATATTTTTGACGATAGCTGTCATTTATAACTCTGCAGGTTTGTGAATGACAGTGCCCCTGAGCTCCTTTCTTCAACACGCTTTCTTGTGAACTGGCCGCAAAACCACAGGATTGCTTCAGGCCCTAGTGTGGTTCCGGCTCGGCACGCTGAGCCTTTGGTTAATTCCTCTTCCTGGTGGGAAATGAGAGTTAAATTTGCCCGTCCAGACACCTCCAGCTAGTCTCTCATTGGTTCTCCCTATTCCTGTTCATCTGCCGCAGAAATTGCAAACTGGGCCAAACAGGAGGTTAAAGCCACTGACTCTCCAAGTGGGGAGAGTGTTAGTAAAGCGTCTGGAATGTTGCGCCCGTGTACCAGGGGACGAAAACTGAGACACATTTGAACTCGTTTCCCGAACACACGGTGGATCATACTCTGGGTTCCACATGCAAGTTTTAGCTGAAGGAAGAATCCCTTAAACCTGGAGAGTTGAGACCCATGGAATGGGTACCATGCAATATGATTTCAAAGGGTCTGCATTTGCTCACCGAACCTCACCAATCCTATCACTGCTGCGTTTATACCGCTGTACACACACTTGATTCTCTTTCGGAGACATATAAATCCATAGGTTTTAAGATTCTTACTAGTCAGGTATATTCTTAGGCATTTAATATGGGGTGTTGAGTCCACTTCGTTGAGCAAGGAGTAGCTCTTGTCTATTACATATTTGGCTTATGGAACGGTATCTGTGCTAATTTCAATCTCTGGTTTTATGCAGCACCCCAACTCACCTTTCCCCTTAAGCAAGCATAAGTTGGTTTTCTACATTTGAGACCCTGTTCTGTTTTGTTATTCAGTTCCTGTGTAGTCAAGTTTACATTCCGTGTAGTAGTGATATCTTATGATGTTTCTATTTCTCTGTGACTTATTTCACTTAGAATCATCGTACCTGAATCCACTCATTATGCTGCTACGGGCCTGATGACAGAGATTTCATTGCTGAGTGATATTGCATTGTACGTAAGTACCACAACTTCTTTATCCATTTTTCGCTTTCAGTGATATTGAACTTGTACCGTAAACGAGATTCTTGTAAACAGAGCCGTCCCAAACTTTGGGGGGGCTGTGTCTTTTTTATTTTCATTTCCCTAAGCTATAGGACCATAATTGGAAGTGCCCTAGGCTCTGTTGCTTTGTTTTTTAGATGTTTCAGGAAACACCATACACTTCCCCAGAGTGGCTGTTGGCAATTTGCATCCCGCCCATCAGCATAACAAGGCTCCCAGTTCTCCATGGTCTGTCCTGCCTTTCTGGATTTTACACTTTTTTCAGATGTCCCTTTTCACCGGGGGGCAGTGAGACTTCATTGTAGTGCAGATTTCCTTTGCAAGCTTGCTTTGTTGGCCAAAAGGGCATATGCGTTTTTTCCTGAATATATTCTGGAAAAAACGCATACGCCCTTTTTGGCCAAGTGCATCATTGTGGACGTTCTGCCTCTTTTCCTATGCTTTACATACAATTCCAGTCTACCTCCTGAAATCGGTTTCCTGCAATTCTGCCCCGCTTTCAAGTCCTCTTGGCAGCCTTACTTCAATATATTTTTGGACGATAGCTGTCATTTATAACTCTGCAGGTTTGTGAATGACAGTGCCCCTGAGCTCCTTTCTTCAACTCGCTGTCTGGTGAGCTGGGCGCAACACCGCAGGATTGCTTCAGGCTCTAGTGTGGTTCCGGCATGTTACGCTGAGCCTTTGTTTAATTCCTCTTCCTGGTGGGAAATGAGAGTTAAATTTGCCTGTCCAGACACCTCCAGCTAGTCTCTCATTGGATCTCCCTATTCCTGTTCATTTTCCGCAGAAATTGCAAACTTGGCCAAACAGGAGGTTAAAGGCACTGACTCTCCAAGTGGGGAGAGTGTTAGTAAAGCGTCTGGAATGTTGCGCCCGTGTACCAGGGGACGAAAACTGAGACACATTTGAACACGTTTCCCGAACACTCGGTGCATCATACTCTGGGTTCCACATGCATGTTTTAGCTGAAGGAAGAATCCCTTAAACCTGGAGAGTTGAGACCCATGGAATGGGTACCATGCAATATGACTTCAAAGGGTCTGCATTTGCTCACCGAACCTCACCAATCCTATCACTGTTGCGTTTATGCCGCTGTACACACGCTTGATTCTCTTTCGGAGACATATAAATCCATAGGTTTTAAGATTATTACTAGTCAGGTATATTCTTAGGCGTTTAACATGTGGTGTTTAGTCCACTTCGTTGAGCAAGGAATAGCTCTTGTCTATTACATATTTGGCTTATTGAACGGTATCTGTGCTAATTTCAATCTCTGGTTTTATGCAGCACCCCAACTGAACATTCCCCTTAAGCAAGCATAAGTTGTTTTTCTACATTTGAGACCCTGTTCTGTTTTGTAATTCAGTTCCTGTGTAGTCAAGTTTACATTCCGTGTAGTAGTGATATCTTATGATGTTTCTATTTCTCTGTGACTTATTTCACTTAGAATCATCGTACCTGAATCCACTCATTATGCTGCTACGGGCCTGATGACAGAGATTTCATTGCTGAGTGATATTGCATTGTACGTAAGTACCACAACCTCTTTATCCATTTTTCGCTTTCAGTGTTATTGAACTTGTACCGTAAAGGAGGTTCTTGTAAACAGAGCCGTCCCAAACTGTGGGGTGGCTGTGTCTTTTTGAATTTAATTTCCCTAAGCTATAGGACCATAAGTGGAAGTGCCCTAGGCTCTGTTGCTTTGTTTTTCAGATGTTTCAGGAAACACCATACACTTCTCCAGAGTGGCTGTTGGCAATTTACATCCCGCCCATCAGCATAACAAGGTTCCCAGTTCTCCATGGCCTGTCCTGCCTTTCTGGATTTTACACTTTTTTCAGATGGCCCTTTTGACCGGGGGGCAGTGAGACTTCATTGTAGTGCAGATTTCCTTTGCAAGCTTGCTTGGTTGGCCAAAAAGGGCGTGTACGTTTTTTCCTGAATATATTCAGGAAAAAACGCATACGCCCTTTTTAGCCAAGTGCATCATTGTGGACGTTCTGCCTCTTTTCCTCTGCTTTACATGCATTTCCAGTCTACCTCCTGAAATCGGTTTCCTGCAATTCTACCCGGCTTTCAAGTCCTCTTGGCAGACTTACTTCAATATATTTTTGACGATAGCTGTCATTTATAACTCTGCAGGTTTGTGAATGACAGTGCCCCTGAGCTCCTTTCTTCAACACGCTTTCTTGTGAACTGGCCGCAAAACCACAGGATTGCTTCAGGCCCTAGTGTGGTTCCGGCTCGGCACGCTGAGCCTTTGGTTAATTCCTCTTTCTGGTGGGAAATGAGAGTTAAATTTGCCCGTCCAGACACCTCCAGCTAGTCTCTCATTGGTTCTCCCTATTCTTGTTCATCTTCCGCAGAATTTGCAAACTGGGCCAAACAGGAGGTTAAAGGCACTGACTCTCCAAGTGGGGAGAGTGTTAGTAAAGCGTCTGGAATGTTGCACCCGAGTACCAGGGGACGAAAACTGAGACAAATTTGAACACGTTTCCCGATCACACGGTGGATCATACTCTGGGTTCCACATGCATGTTTTAGCTGAAGGAAGGATCCCTTAAACCTGGAGAGTTGAGACCCATGGAATGGGTACCATGCAATATGACTTCAAAGGGACTGCATTTGCTCACCGAACCTCACCAATCCTAACACTGCTGCGTTTATGCCGCTGTACACACTCTTTATTCTCTTTCGGAATCATATAAATCCATAGGTTTTAAGATTCTTACTAGTCAGGTATATTCTTAGGCGTTTAATATGGGGTGTTGAGTCCACTTCGTTGAGCAAGGAGTAGCTCTTGTCTATTACATATTTGGCTTATGGAAGGGTATCTGTGCTAATTTCAATCTCTGGTTTTATGCAGCACCCCAACTCACCTTTCCCCTTAAGCAAGCATAAGTTGGTTTTCTACATTTGAGACCCTGTTCTGTTTTGTAATTCAGTTCCTGTGTAGCCAAGTTTACATTCCGTGTAGTAGTGATATCTTATGATGTTTCTTTTTCTCTGTGACTTATTTCACTTAGAATCATCGTACCTGAATCCACTCATTATGCTGCGACGGGCCTGGTGACATAGATTTCACTGCTGAGTGATATTGCATTGTACATAAGTACCACAACTTCTTTATCCATTTTTCGCTTTCTGTGATATTGAATTTGTACCGTAAACAAGGTTCTTGTAAACTGAGGCATCCCAAACTTTGGGGTGGCTGTGTCTTTTTGATTTTAATTTCCCTAAGCTATAGGACCATAAGTGGAAGTGCCCTAGGCTCTGTTGCTTTGTTTTTTAGATGTTTCAGGAAACACCATACACTTCTCCAGAGTGGTTGTTGGCAATTTACATCCCGCCCATCAGCATAACAAGGCTCCCAGTTCTCCATGGCCTGTCCTGCCTTTCTGGGTTTTACACTTTTTTCAGATGGCCCTTTTGACCAGGGGGCTGTGACACTTCATTGTAGTGCAGATTTCCTTTGCAAGCTTGCTTGGTTGGCCAAAAGGGCGTATGCGTTTTTTCCTGAATATATTCAGGAAAAAACGCATACGCCCTTTTTGGCCAAGTGCATCATTGTGGACGTTCTGCCTCTTTTCCTATGCTTTACATGCAATTCCAGTCTACCTCCTGAAATCGGTTTCCTGCAATTCTGCCCCGCTTTCAAGTCCTCTTGGCAGCCTTACTTCAATATATTTTTGGACGATAGCTGTCATTTATAACTCTGCAGGTTTGTGAATGACAGTGCCCCTGAGCTCCTTTCTTCAACTCGCTTTCTGGTGAGCTGGCCGCAACACCGCAGGATTGCTTCAGGCCCTAGTGTGGTTCCGGCACGGCACGCTGAGCCTTTGGTTAATTCCTCTTCCTGGTGGGAAATGAGAGTGAAATTTGCCTGTCCAGACACGTCCAGCTAGTCTCTCATTGGATCTCCCTATTCCTGTTCATCTTCCGCAGAAATTGCAAACTGGGCCAAACAGGAGTTTAAAGGCACTGACTCTCCAAGTGGGCGGAGTGTTAGTAAAGCATCTGGAATGTTGCACCCGAGTACCAGGGGACGAAAACTGAGACACATTTGAACACGTTTCCCGATCACACGGTGGATCATACTCTGGGTTCCACATGCATGTTTTAGCTGAAGGAAAAATCCCTTAAACCTAGAGAGTTGGGACCCATGGAATGGGTACCATGCAATATGACTTCAAAGGGTCTGCATTTGCTCACCGAATCTCACCAATCCTATCACTGCTGCGCTTATGCCACTGTACACACGCTTGATTCTCTTTTGGAGACATATAAATCCATAGGTTTTAAGATTCTTAGTAGTCAGGTATATTCCTAGGCGTTTAATATGGGCTGTTGAGTCCACTTCGTTGAGCAAGGAGTAGCTCTTGTCTATTACATATTTGGCTTATGGAACGGTATCTGTGCTAATTTCAATCTCTGGTTTTATGCAGCACCCCAACTCACCTTTCCCCTTAAGCAAGCATAAGTTGGTTTTCTACATTTGAGACCCTGTTCTGTTTTGTAATTCAGTTCCTGTGTAGCCAAGTTTACATTCCGTATAGTAGTGATATCTTATGATGTTTCTTTTTCTGTGTGACTTATTTCACTTAGAAACATCGTACCTGAATCCACTCATTATGCTGCTACAGACCTGATGACATAGATTTCACTGCTGAGTCATATTGCATTGTACGTAAGTACCACAACCTCTTTATCCATTTTTCACTTTCTGCGATATTGAACGTGTACCGTAAACGAGGTTCTTGTAAACAGAGCCGTCCCAAACTGTGGGGTGGCTGTGTCTTTTTGATTTTAATTTCCCTAAGCTATAGGACCATAAGTGGAAGTGCCCTAGGCTCTGTTGCTTTGTTTTTCAGATGTTTCAGGAAACACCATACACTTCTCCAGAGTGGCTGTTGGCAATTTACATCCCGCCCATCAGCATAACAAGGCTCCCAGTTCTCCATGGCCTGTCCTGCCTTTCTGGATTTTACACTTTTTTCAGATGGCCCTTTTGACCGGGGGGCAGTGAGACTTCATTGTAGTGCAGATTTCCTTTGCAAGCTTGCTTGGTTGGCCAAAAAGGGCGTGTACTTTTTTTTCCTGAATATATTCAGGAAAAAACGCATACGCCCTTTTTAGCCAAGTGCATCATTGTGGACGTTCTGCCTCTTTTCCTATGCTTTACATGCAATTCCAGTGTACCTCCTGAAATTGGTTTCCTGCAATTCTGCCCGGCTTTCAAGTCCTCTTGGCAGCCTTACTTCAATATATTTTTGACGATAGCTGTCATTTATAACTCTGCAGGTTTGTGAATGACAGTGCCCCTGAGCTCCTTTCTTCAACACGCTTTCTTGTGAACTGGCCGCAAAACCACAGGATTGCTTCAGGCCCTAGTGTGGTTCCGGCTCGGCACGCTGAGCCTTTGGTTAATTCCTCTTCCTGGTGGGAAATGAGAGTTAAATTTGCCCGTCCAGACACCTCCAGCTAGTCTCTCATTGGTTCTCCCTATTCCTGTTCATCTGCCGCAGAAATTGCAAACTGGGCCAAACAGGAGGTTAAAGCCACTGACTCTCCAAGTGGGGAGAGTGTTAGTAAAGCGTCTGGAATGTTGCGCCCGTGTACCAGGGGACGAAAACTGAGACACATTTGAACTCGTTTCCCGAACACACGGTGGATCATACTCTGGGTTCCACATGCAAGTTTTAGCTGAAGGAAGAATCCCTTAAACCTGGAGAGTTGAGACCCATGGAATGGGTACCATGCAATATGATTTCAAAGGGTCTGCATTTGCTCACCGAACCTCACCAATCCTATCACTGCTGCGTTTATACCGCTGTACACACACTTGATTCTCTTTCGGAGACATATAAATCCATAGGTTTTAAGATTCTTACTAGTCAGGTATATTCTTAGGCATTTAATATGGGGTGTTGAGTCCACTTCGTTGAGCAAGGAGTAGCTCTTGTCTATTACATATTTGGCTTATGGAACGGTATCTGTGCTAATTTCAATCTCTGGTTTTATGCAGCACCCCAACTCACCTTTCCCCTTAAGCAAGCATAAGTTGGTTTTCTACATTTGAGACCCTGTTCTGTTTTGTTATTCAGTTCCTGTGTAGTCAAGTTTACATTCCGTGTAGTAGTGATATCTTATGATGTTTCTATTTCTCTGTGACTTATTTCACTTAGAATCATCGTACCTGAATCCACTCATTATGCTGCTACGGGCCTGATGACAGAGATTTCATTGCTGAGTGATATTGCATTGTACGTAAGTACCACAACTTCTTTATCCATTTTTCGCTTTCAGTGATATTGAACTTGTACCGTAAACGAGATTCTTGTAAACAGAGCCGTCCCAAACTTTGGGGGGGCTGTGTCTTTTTTATTTTCATTTCCCTAAGCTATAGGACCATAATTGGAAGTGCCCTAGGCTCTGTTGCTTTGTTTTTTAGATGTTTCAGGAAACACCATACACTTCCCCAGAGTGGCTGTTGGCAATTTGCATCCCGCCCATCAGCATAACAAGGCTCCCAGTTCTCCATGGTCTGTCCTGCCTTTCTGGATTTTACACTTTTTTCAGATGTCCCTTTTCACCGGGGGGCAGTGAGACTTCATTGTAGTGCAGATTTCCTTTGCAAGCTTGCTTTGTTGGCCAAAAGGGCATATGCGTTTTTTCCTGAATATATTCTGGAAAAAACGCATACGCCCTTTTTGGCCAAGTGCATCATTGTGGACGTTCTGCCTCTTTTCCTATGCTTTACATACAATTCCAGTCTACCTCCTGAAATCGGTTTCCTGCAATTCTGCCCCGCTTTCAAGTCCTCTTGGCAGCCTTACTTCAATATATTTTTGGACGATAGCTGTCATTTATAACTCTGCAGGTTTGTGAATGACAGTGCCCCTGAGCTCCTTTCTTCAACTCGCTGTCTGGTGAGCTGGGCGCAACACCGCAGGATTGCTTCAGGCTCTAGTGTGGTTCCGGCATGTTACGCTGAGCCTTTGTTTAATTCCTCTTCCTGGTGGGAAATGAGAGTTAAATTTGCCTGTCCAGACACCTCCAGCTAGTCTCTCATTGGATCTCCCTATTCCTGTTCATTTTCCGCAGAAATTGCAAACTTGGCCAAACAGGAGGTTAAAGGCACTGACTCTCCAAGTGGGGAGAGTGTTAGTAAAGCGTCTGGAATGTTGCGCCCGTGTACCAGGGGACGAAAACTGAGACACATTTGAACACGTTTCCCGAACACTCGGTGCATCATACTCTGGGTTCCACATGCATGTTTTAGCTGAAGGAAGAATCCCTTAAACCTGGAGAGTTGAGACCCATGGAATGGGTACCATGCAATATGACTTCAAAGGGTCTGCATTTGCTCACCGAACCTCACCAATCCTATCACTGTTGCGTTTATGCCGCTGTACACACGCTTGATTCTCTTTCGGAGACATATAAATCCATAGGTTTTAAGATTATTACTAGTCAGGTATATTCTTAGGCGTTTAACATGTGGTGTTTAGTCCACTTCGTTGAGCAAGGAATAGCTCTTGTCTATTACATATTTGGCTTATTGAACGGTATCTGTGCTAATTTCAATCTCTGGTTTTATGCAGCACCCCAACTGAACATTCCCCTTAAGCAAGCATAAGTTGTTTTTCTACATTTGAGACCCTGTTCTGTTTTGTAATTCAGTTCCTGTGTAGTCAAGTTTACATTCCGTGTAGTAGTGATATGTTATGATGTTTCTTTTTCTGTGTGACTTATTTCACTTAGAATCATCATACCTGAATCCACTCATTACGCTGCTACGGGCCTGATGACATAGATTTCATTGCTGAGTGATATTGCATTGTGCGTAAGTACCACAACTTCTTTATCCATTTTTCGCTTTCTGCGATATTGAACTTGTACCGTAAAGGAGGTTCTTGTAAACAGAGCCGTCCCAAACTTTGGGGGGGCTGTGTCTTTTTTATTTTAATTTCCCTAAGCTATAGGACCATAAGTGGAAGTGCCCTGGGCTCTGTTGCTTTGTTTTTTAGATGTTTCAGGAAACACCATACACTTCTCCAGAGTGGTTGTTGGCAATTTACATCCCGCCCATCAGCATAACAAGGCTCCCAGTTCTCCATGGCCTGTCCTGCCTTTCTGGGTTTTACACTTTTTTCAGATGGCCCTTTTGACCAGGGGGCAGTGACACTTCATTGTAGTGCAGATTTCCTTTGCAAGCTTGCTTGGTTGGCCAAAAGGGCATATGCGTTTTTTCCTGAATATATTCAGGAAAAAACGCATACGCCCTTTTTGGCCAAGTGCATCATTGTGGACGTTCTGCCTCTTTTCCTATGCTTTACATGCAATTCCAGTCTACCTCCTGAAATCGGTTTCCTGCAATTCTGCCCCGCTTTCAAGTCCTCTTGGCAGCCTTACTTCAATATATTTTTGGACGATAGCTGTCTTTTATAACTCTGCAGGTTTGTGAATGACAGTGTCCCTGAGCTCCTTTCTTCAACTCGCTTTCTGGTGAGCTGGCCGCAACACCGCAGGATTGCTTCAGACCCTAGTGTGGTTCCGGCACGGCACGCTGAGCCTTTGGTTAATTCCTCTTCCTGGTGGGAAATGAGAGTTAAATTTGCCCGTCGAGACACCTCCAGTTAGTCTCTCATTGGTTCTCCTCATTCCTGTTCATCTTCCGCAGAAATTGCAAACTGGGCCAAACAGGAGGTTAAAGGCACTGACTCTCCAAGTGGGCGGAGTGTTAGTAAAGCATCTGGAATGTTGCACCCGAGTACCAGGGGACGAAAACTGAGACACATTTGAACACGTTTCCCGATCACACGGTGGATCATACTCTGGGTTCCACATGCATGTTTTAGCTGAAGGAAAAATCCCTTAAACCTGGAGAGTTGGGACCCATGGAATGGGTACCATGCAATATGACTTCAAAGGGTCTGCATTTGCTCACCGAATCTCACCAATCCTATCACTGCTGCCCTTATGCCACTGTACACACGCTTGATTCTCTTTTGGAGACATATAAATCCATAGGTTTTAAGATTCTTAGTAGTCAGGTATATTCCTAGGCGTTTAATATGGGCTGTTGAGTCCACTTCGTTGAGCAAGGAGTAGCTCTTGTCTATTACATATTTGGCTTATGGAACGGTATCTGTGCTAATTTCAATCTCTGGTTTTATGCAGCACCCCAACTCACCTTTCCCCTTAAGCAAGCATAAGTTGGTTTTCTACATTTGAGACCCTGTTCTGTTTTGTAATTCAGTTCCTCTGTAGCCAAGTTTACATTCCGTGTAGTAGTGATATCTTATGATGTTTCTTTTTCTGTGTGACTTATTTCACTTAGAATCATCGTACCTGAATCCACTCATTATGCTGCTACAGACCTGATGACATAGATTTCACTGCTGAGTCATATTGCATTGTACGTAAGTACCACAACCTCTTTATCCATTTTTCACTTTCTGCGATATTGAACGTGTACCGTAAACGAGGTTCTTGTAAACAGAGCCGTCCCAAACTGTGGGGTGGCTGTGTCTTTTTGATTTTAATTTCCCTAAGCTATAGGACCATAAGTGGAAGTGCCCTAGGCTCTGTTGCTTTGTTTTTCAGATGTTTCAGGAAACACCATACACTTCTCCAGAGTGGCTGTTGGCAATTTACATCCCGCCCATCAGCATAACAAGGCTCCCAGTTCTCCATGGCCTGTCCTGCCTTTCTGGATTTTACACATTTTTCAGATGGCCCTTTTGACCGGGGGGCAGTGAGACTTCATTGTAGTGCAGATTTCCTTTGCAAGCTTGCTTGGTTGGCCAAAAAGGGCGTGTACGTTTTTTCCTGAATATATTCAGGAAAAAACGCATACGCCCTTTTTAGCCAAGTGCATCATTGTGGACGTTCTGCCTCTTTTCCTATGCTTTACATGCAATTCCAGTGTACCTCCTGAAATTGGTTTCCTGCAATTCTTCCCGGCTTTCAAGTCCTCTTGGCAGCCTTACTTCAATATATTTTTGACGATAGCTGTCATTTATAACTCTGCAGGTTTGTGAATGACAGTGCCCCTGAGCTCCTTTCTTCAACACGCTTTCTTGTGAACTGGCCGCAAAACCACAGGATTGCTTCAGGCCCTAGTGTGGTTCCGGCTCGGCACGCTGAGCCTTTGGTTAATTCCTCTTCCTGGTGGGAAATGAGAGTTAAATTTGCCCGTCCAGACACCTCCAGCTAGTCTCTCATTGGTTCTCCCTATTCCTGTTCATCTTCCGCAGAAATTGCAAACTGGGCCAAACAGGAGGTTAAAGGCACTGACTCTCCAAGTGGGGAGAGTGTTAGTAAAGCGTCTGGAATGTTGCACCCGAGTACCAGGGGACGAAAACTGAGACACATTTGAACACGTTTCCCGATCACACAGTGGATCATACTCTGGGTTCCACATGCATGTTTTAGCTGAAGGAAGGATCCCTTAAACCTGGAGAGTTGAGACCCATGGAATGGGTACCATGCAATATGACTTCAAAGGGTCTGCATTTGCTCACCAAACCTCCCCAATCCTAACACTGCTGCGTTTATGCCGCTGTACACATGCTTGATTCTCTTTCGGAGTCATATAAATCCATAGGTTTTAAGATTCTTACTAGTCAGGTATATTCTTAGGCGTTTAATATGGGGTGTTGAGTCCACTTCGTTGAGCAAGGAGTAGCTCTTGTCTATTACATATTTGGCTTATGGAACGGTATCTGTGCTAATTTCAATCTCTGGTTTTATGCAGCACCCCAACTCACCTTTCCCCTTAAGCAAGCATAAGTTGGTTTTCTACATTTGAGACCCTGTTCTGTTTTGTAATTCAGTTCCTGTGTAGTCAAGTTTACATTCCGTGTAGTAGTGATATCTTATGATGTTTCTATTTCTCTGTGACTTATTTCACTTAGAATCATCGTACCTGAATACACTCATTATGCTGCTACGGGCCTGATGACACAGATTTCATTGCTGAGTGATATTGCATTGTACGTAAGTACCACAACTTCTTTATCCATTTTTCGCTTTCAGTGATATTGAACTTGTACCGTAAATGAGATTCTTGTAAACAGAGCCGTCTCAAACTTTGGGGGGGCTGTGTGTTTTTGATTTTAATTTCCCTAAGCTATAGGACCATAAGTGGAAGTGCCCTACGCTCTGTTGCTTTCTTTTTTAGATGTTTCAGGAAACACCATACAATTCTCCAGAGTGGCTGTTGGTAATTTACATCCCGCCCATCAGCATAACAAGGCTCCCAGTTCTCCATGGCCTGTCCTGCCTTTCTGGATTTTACACTTTTTTCAGATGGCCCTTTTGTACCGGGGGGCAGTGACACTTCATTGTAGTGCAGATTTCCTTTGCAAGCTTGCTTGGTTGGCCAAAAGGGCGTATGCGTTTTTTCCTGAATATATTCAGGAAAAAACGCATACGCCCTTTTTGGCCAAGTGCATCATTGTGGACGTTCTGCCTCTTTTCCTATGCTTTACATGCAATTCCAGTCTACCTCCTGAAATCGGTTTCCTGCAATTCTGCCCCGCTTTCAAGTCCTCTTGGCAGCCTTACTTCAATATATTTTTGGACGATAGCTGTCATTTATAACTCTGCAGGTTTGTGAATGACAGTGCCCCTGAGCTCCTTTCTTCAACTCGCTTTCTGGTGAGCTGGCCGCAACACCGCAGGATTGCTTCAGGCCCTAGTGTGGTTCCGGCACGGCACGCTGAGCCTTTGGTTAATTCCTCTTCCTGGTGGGAAATGAGAGTGAAATTTGCCTGTCCAGACACGTCCAGCTAGTCTCTCATTGGATCTCCCTATTCCTGTTCATCTTCCGCAGAAATTGCAAACTGGGCCAAACAGGAGTTTAAAGGCACTGACTCTCCAAGTGGGCGGAGTGTTAGTAAAGCATCTGGAATGTTGCACCCGAGTACCAGGGGACGAAAACTGAGACACATTTGAACACGTTTCCCGATCACACGGTGGATCATACTCTGGGTTCCACATGCATGTTTTAGCTGAAGGAAAAATCCCTTAAACCTAGAGAGTTGGGACCCATGGAATGGGTACCATGCAATATGACTTCAAAGGGTCTGCATTTGCTCACCGAATCTCACCAATCCTATCACTGCTGCGCTTATGCCACTGTACACACGCTTGATTCTCTTTTGGAGACATATAAATCCATAGGTTTTAAGATTCTTAGTAGTCAGGTATATTCCTAGGCGTTTAATATGGGCTGTTGAGTCCACTTCGTTGAGCAAGGAGTAGCTCTTGTCTATTACATATTTGGCTTATGGAACGGTATCTGTGCTAATTTCAATCTCTGGTTTTATGCAGCACCCCAACTCACCTTTCCCCTTAAGCAAGCATAAGTTGGTTTTCTACATTTGAGACCCTGTTCTGTTTTGTAATTCAGTTCCTGTGTAGCCAAGTTTACATTCCGTATAGTAGTGATATCTTATGATGTTTCTTTTTCTGTGTGACTTATTTCACTTAGAAACATCGTACCTGAATCCACTCATTATGCTGCTACAGACCTGATGACATAGATTTCACTGCTGAGTCATATTGCATTGTACGTAAGTACCACAACCTCTTTATCCATTTTTCACTTTCTGCGATATTGAACGTGTACCGTAAACGAGGTTCTTGTAAACAGAGCCGTCCCAAACTGTGGGGTGGCTGTGTCTTTTTGATTTTAATTTCCCTAAGCTATAGGACCATAAGTGGAAGTGCCCTAGGCTCTGTTGCTTTGTTTTTCAGATGTTTCAGGAAACACCATACACTTCTCCAGAGTGGCTGTTGGCAATTTACATCCCGCCCATCAGCATAACAAGGCTCCCAGTTCTCCATGGCCTGTCCTGCCTTTCTGGATTTTACACTTTTTTCAGATGGCCCTTTTGACCGGGGGGCAGTGAGACTTCATTGTAGTGCAGATTTCCTTTGCAAGCTTGCTTGGTTGGCCAAAAAGGGCGTGTACTTTTTTTTCCTGAATATATTCAGGAAAAAACGCATACGCCCTTTTTGGCCAAGTGCATCATTGTGGACGTTCTGCCTCTTTTCCTATGCTTTACATGCAATTCCAGTCTACCTCCTGAAATCGGTTTCCTGCAATTCTGCCCCGCTTTCAAGTCCTCTTGGCAGCCTTACTTCAATATATTTTTGGACGATAGCTGTCATTTATAACTCTGCAGGTTTGTGAATGACAGTGCCCCTGAGCTCCTTTCTTCAACACGCTTTCTGGTGAGCTGTCCGAAACACCGCAGGATTCCTTCAGGCCCTAGTGTGGTTCCGGCACGGCACGCTGAGCCTTTGTTTAATTCCTCTTCCTGGTGGGAAATGAGAGTTAAATTTGCCTGTCCAGACACCTCCAGCTAGTCTCTCATTGGATCTCCCTATTCCTGTTCATTGTCCGCAGAAATTGCAAACTGGGCCAAACAGGAGGTTAAAGGCACTGACTCTCCAAGTGGGGAGAGTGTTAGTAAAGCGTCTGGAATGTTGCGCCCGTGTACCAGGGGACGAAAACTGAGACACATTTGAACACGTTTCCCGAACACACGGTGGATCATACTCTGGGTTCCACATGCATGTTTTAGCTGAAGGAAGAATCCCTTAAACCTGGAGAGTTGAGACCCATGGAATGGGTACCATGCAATATGATTTCAAAGGGTCTGCATTTGCTCACCGAACCTCACCAATCCTATCACTGCTGCGTTTATACCGCTGTACACACACTTGATTCTCTTTCGGAGACATATAAATCCATAGGTTTTAAGATTCTTACTAGTCAGGTATATTCTTAGGCATTTAATATGGGGTGTTGAGTCCACTTCGTTGAGCAAGGAGTAGCTCTTGTCTATTACATATTTGGCTTATGGAACGGTATCTGTGCTAATTTCAATCTCTGGTTTTATGCAGCACCCCAACTCACCTTTCCCCTTAAGCAAGCATAAGTTGGTTTTCTACATTTGAGACCCTGTTCTGTTTTGTAATTCAGTTCCTGTGTAGTCAAGTTTACATTCCGTGTAGTAGTGATATCTTATGATGTTTCTATTTCTCTGTGACTTATTTCACTTAGAATCATCGTACCTGAATCCACTCATTATGCTGCTACGGGCCTGATGACAGAGATTTCATTGCTGAGTGATATTGCATTGTACGTAAGTACCACAACCTCTTTATCCATTTTTCGCTTTCAGTGTTATTGAACTTGTACCGTAAAGGAGGTTCTTGTAAACAGAGCCGTCCCAAACTGTGGGGTGGCTGTGTCTTTTTGAATTTAATTTCCCTAAGCTATAGGACCATAAGTGGAAGTGCCCTAGGCTCTGTTGCTTTGTTTTTCAGATGTTTCAGGAAACACCATACACTTCTCCAGAGTGGCTGTTGGCAATTTACATCCCGCCCATCAGCATAACAAGGTTCCCAGTTCTCCATGGCCTGTCCTGCCTTTCTGGATTTTACACTTTTTTCAGATGGCCCTTTTGACCGGGGGGCAGTGAGACTTCATTGTAGTGCAGATTTCCTTTGCAAGCTTGCTTGGTTGGCCAAAAAGGGCGTGTACGTTTTTTCCTGAATATATTCAGGAAAAAACGCATACGCCCTTTTTAGCCAAGTGCATCATTGTGGACGTTCTGCCTCTTTTCCTATGCTTTACATGCATTTCCAGTCTACCTCCTGAAATCGGTTTCCTGCAATTCTACCCGGCTTTCAAGTCCTCTTGGCAGACTTACTTCAATATATTTTTGACGATAGCTGTCATTTATAACTCTGCAGGTTTGTGAATGACAGTGCCCCTGAGCTCCTTTCTTCAACACGCTTTCTTGTGAACTGGCCGCAAAACCACAGGATTGCTTCAGGCCCTAGTGTGGTTCCGGCTCGGCACGCTGAGCCTTTG
Source organism: Globicephala melas (assembly GCF_963455315.2). Taxonomy (NCBI): domain Eukaryota; kingdom Metazoa; phylum Chordata; class Mammalia; order Artiodactyla; family Delphinidae; genus Globicephala; species Globicephala melas. The sequence goes on from NC_083314.1 coordinate 64,034,887, forward strand.
GTTAATTCCTCTTTCTGGTGGGAAATGAGAGTTAAATTTGCCCGTCCAGACACCTCCAGCTAGTCTCTCATTGGTTCTCCCTATTCTTGTTCATCTTCCGCAGAATTTGCAAACTGGGCCAAACAGGAGGTTAAAGGCACTGACTCTCCAAGTGGGGAGAGTGTTAGTAAAGCGTCTGGAATGTTGCACCCGAGTACCAGGGGACGAAAACTGAGACAAATTTGAACACGTTTCCCGATCACACGGTGGATCATACTCTGGGTTCCACATGCATGTTTTAGCTGAAGGAAGGATCCCTTAAACCTGGAGAGTTGAGACCCATGGAATGGGTACCATGCAATATGACTTCAAAGGGACTGCATTTGCTCACCGAACCTCACCAATCCTAACACTGCTGCGTTTATGCCGCTGTACACACTCTTTATTCTCTTTCGGAATCATATAAATCCATAGGTTTTAAGATTCTTACTAGTCAGGTATATTCTTAGGCGTTTAATATGGGGTGTTGAGTCCACTTCGTTGAGCAAGGAGTAGCTCTTGTCTATTACATATTTGGCTTATGGAAGGGTATCTGTGCTAATTTCAATCTCTGGTTTTATGCAGCACCCCAACTCACCTTTCCCCTTAAGCAAGCATAAGTTGGTTTTCTACATTTGAGACCCTGTTCTGTTTTGTAATTCAGTTCCTGTGTAGCCAAGTTTACATTCCGTGTAGTAGTGATATCTTATGATGTTTCTTTTTCTCTGTGACTTATTTCACTTAGAATCATCGTACCTGAATCCACTCATTATGCTGCGACGGGCCTGGTGACATAGATTTCACTGCTGAGTGATATTGCATTGTACATAAGTACCACAACTTCTTTATCCATTTTTCGCTTTCTGTGATATTGAATTTGTACCGTAAACAAGGTTCTTGTAAACTGAGGCATCCCAAACTTTGGGGTGGCTGTGTCTTTTTGATTTTAATTTCCCTAAGCTATAGGACCATAAGTGGAAGTGCCCTAGGCTCTGTTGCTTTGTTTTTTAGATGTTTCAGGAAACACCATACACTTCTCCAGAGTGGTTGTTGGCAATTTACATCCCGCCCATCAGCATAACAAGGCTCCCAGTTCTCCATGGCCTGTCCTGCCTTTCTGGGTTTTACACTTTTTTCAGATGGCCCTTTTGACCAGGGGGCTGTGACACTTCATTGTAGTGCAGATTTCCTTTGCAAGCTTGCTTGGTTGGCCAAAAGGGCGTATGCGTTTTTTCCTGAATATATTCAGGAAAAAACGCATACGCCCTTTTTGGCCAAGTGCATCATTGTGGACGTTCTGCCTCTTTTCCTATGCTTTACATGCAATTCCAGTCTACCTCCTGAAATCGGTTTCCTGCAATTCTGCCCCGCTTTCAAGTCCTCTTGGCAGCCTTACTTCAATATATTTTTGGACGATAGCTGTCATTTATAACTCTGCAGGTTTGTGAATGACAGTGCCCCTGAGCTCCTTTCTTCAACTCGCTTTCTGGTGAGCTGGCCGCAACACCGCAGGATTGCTTCAGGCCCTAGTGTGGTTCCGGCACGGCACGCTGAGCCTTTGGTTAATTCCTCTTCCTGGTGGGAAATGAGAGTGAAATTTGCCTGTCCAGACACGTCCAGCTAGTCTCTCATTGGATCTCCCTATTCCTGTTCATCTTCCGCAGAAATTGCAAACTGGGCCAAACAGGAGTTTAAAGGCACTGACTCTCCAAGTGGGCGGAGTGTTAGTAAAGCATCTGGAATGTTGCACCCGAGTACCAGGGGACGAAAACTGAGACACATTTGAACACGTTTCCCGATCACACGGTGGATCATACTCTGGGTTCCACATGCATGTTTTAGCTGAAGGAAAAATCCCTTAAACCTAGAGAGTTGGGACCCATGGAATGGGTACCATGCAATATGACTTCAAAGGGTCTGCATTTGCTCACCGAATCTCACCAATCCTATCACTGCTGCGCTTATGCCACTGTACACACGCTTGATTCTCTTTTGGAGACATATAAATCCATAGGTTTTAAGATTCTTAGTAGTCAGGTATATTCCTAGGCGTTTAATATGGGCTGTTGAGTCCACTTCGTTGAGCAAGGAGTAGCTCTTGTCTATTACATATTTGGCTTATGGAACGGTATCTGTGCTAATTTCAATCTCTGGTTTTATGCAGCACCCCAACTCACCTTTCCCCTTAAGCAAGCATAAGTTGGTTTTCTACATTTGAGACCCTGTTCTGTTTTGTAATTCAGTTCCTGTGTAGCCAAGTTTACATTCCGTATAGTAGTGATATCTTATGATGTTTCTTTTTCTGTGTGACTTATTTCACTTAGAAACATCGTACCTGAATCCACTCATTATGCTGCTACAGACCTGATGACATAGATTTCACTGCTGAGTCATATTGCATTGTACGTAAGTACCACAACCTCTTTATCCATTTTTCACTTTCTGCGATATTGAACGTGTACCGTAAACGAGGTTCTTGTAAACAGAGCCGTCCCAAACTGTGGGGTGGCTGTGTCTTTTTGATTTTAATTTCCCTAAGCTATAGGACCATAAGTGGAAGTGCCCTAGGCTCTGTTGCTTTGTTTTTCAGATGTTTCAGGAAACACCATACACTTCTCCAGAGTGGCTGTTGGCAATTTACATCCCGCCCATCAGCATAACAAGGCTCCCAGTTCTCCATGGCCTGTCCTGCCTTTCTGGATTTTACACTTTTTTCAGATGGCCCTTTTGACCGGGGGGCAGTGAGACTTCATTGTAGTGCAGATTTCCTTTGCAAGCTTGCTTGGTTGGCCAAAAAGGGCGTGTACTTTTTTTTCCTGAATATATTCAGGAAAAAACGCATACGCCCTTTTTAGCCAAGTGCATCATTGTGGACGTTCTGCCTCTTTTCCTATGCTTTACATGCAATTCCAGTGTACCTCCTGAAATTGGTTTCCTGCAATTCTGCCCGGCTTTCAAGTCCTCTTGGCAGCCTTACTTCAATATATTTTTGACGATAGCTGTCATTTATAACTCTGCAGGTTTGTGAATGACAGTGCCCCTGAGCTCCTTTCTTCAACACGCTTTCTTGTGAACTGGCCGCAAAACCACAGGATTGCTTCAGGCCCTAGTGTGGTTCCGGCTCGGCACGCTGAGCCTTTGGTTAATTCCTCTTCCTGGTGGGAAATGAGAGTTAAATTTGCCCGTCCAGACACCTCCAGCTAGTCTCTCATTGGTTCTCCCTATTCCTGTTCATCTGCCGCAGAAATTGCAAACTGGGCCAAACAGGAGGTTAAAGCCACTGACTCTCCAAGTGGGGAGAGTGTTAGTAAAGCGTCTGGAATGTTGCGCCCGTGTACCAGGGGACGAAAACTGAGACACATTTGAACTCGTTTCCCGAACACACGGTGGATCATACTCTGGGTTCCACATGCAAGTTTTAGCTGAAGGAAGAATCCCTTAAACCTGGAGAGTTGAGACCCATGGAATGGGTACCATGCAATATGATTTCAAAGGGTCTGCATTTGCTCACCGAACCTCACCAATCCTATCACTGCTGCGTTTATACCGCTGTACACACACTTGATTCTCTTTCGGAGACATATAAATCCATAGGTTTTAAGATTCTTACTAGTCAGGTATATTCTTAGGCATTTAATATGGGGTGTTGAGTCCACTTCGTTGAGCAAGGAGTAGCTCTTGTCTATTACATATTTGGCTTATGGAACGGTATCTGTGCTAATTTCAATCTCTGGTTTTATGCAGCACCCCAACTCACCTTTCCCCTTAAGCAAGCATAAGTTGGTTTTCTACATTTGAGACCCTGTTCTGTTTTGTTATTCAGTTCCTGTGTAGTCAAGTTTACATTCCGTGTAGTAGTGATATCTTATGATGTTTCTATTTCTCTGTGACTTATTTCACTTAGAATCATCGTACCTGAATCCACTCATTATGCTGCTACGGGCCTGATGACAGAGATTTCATTGCTGAGTGATATTGCATTGTACGTAAGTACCACAACTTCTTTATCCATTTTTCGCTTTCAGTGATATTGAACTTGTACCGTAAACGAGATTCTTGTAAACAGAGCCGTCCCAAACTTTGGGGGGGCTGTGTCTTTTTTATTTTCATTTCCCTAAGCTATAGGACCATAATTGGAAGTGCCCTAGGCTCTGTTGCTTTGTTTTTTAGATGTTTCAGGAAACACCATACACTTCCCCAGAGTGGCTGTTGGCAATTTGCATCCCGCCCATCAGCATAACAAGGCTCCCAGTTCTCCATGGTCTGTCCTGCCTTTCTGGATTTTACACTTTTTTCAGATGTCCCTTTTCACCGGGGGGCAGTGAGACTTCATTGTAGTGCAGATTTCCTTTGCAAGCTTGCTTTGTTGGCCAAAAGGGCATATGCGTTTTTTCCTGAATATATTCTGGAAAAAACGCATACGCCCTTTTTGGCCAAGTGCATCATTGTGGACGTTCTGCCTCTTTTCCTATGCTTTACATACAATTCCAGTCTACCTCCTGAAATCGGTTTCCTGCAATTCTGCCCCGCTTTCAAGTCCTCTTGGCAGCCTTACTTCAATATATTTTTGGACGATAGCTGTCATTTATAACTCTGCAGGTTTGTGAATGACAGTGCCCCTGAGCTCCTTTCTTCAACTCGCTGTCTGGTGAGCTGGGCGCAACACCGCAGGATTGCTTCAGGCTCTAGTGTGGTTCCGGCATGTTACGCTGAGCCTTTGTTTAATTCCTCTTCCTGGTGGGAAATGAGAGTTAAATTTGCCTGTCCAGACACCTCCAGCTAGTCTCTCATTGGATCTCCCTATTCCTGTTCATTTTCCGCAGAAATTGCAAACTTGGCCAAACAGGAGGTTAAAGGCACTGACTCTCCAAGTGGGGAGAGTGTTAGTAAAGCGTCTGGAATGTTGCGCCCGTGTACCAGGGGACGAAAACTGAGACACATTTGAACACGTTTCCCGAACACTCGGTGCATCATACTCTGGGTTCCACATGCATGTTTTAGCTGAAGGAAGAATCCCTTAAACCTGGAGAGTTGAGACCCATGGAATGGGTACCATGCAATATGACTTCAAAGGGTCTGCATTTGCTCACCGAACCTCACCAATCCTATCACTGTTGCGTTTATGCCGCTGTACACACGCTTGATTCTCTTTCGGAGACATATAAATCCATAGGTTTTAAGATTATTACTAGTCAGGTATATTCTTAGGCGTTTAACATGTGGTGTTTAGTCCACTTCGTTGAGCAAGGAATAGCTCTTGTCTATTACATATTTGGCTTATTGAACGGTATCTGTGCTAATTTCAATCTCTGGTTTTATGCAGCACCCCAACTGAACATTCCCCTTAAGCAAGCATAAGTTGTTTTTCTACATTTGAGACCCTGTTCTGTTTTGTAATTCAGTTCCTGTGTAGTCAAGTTTACATTCCGTGTAGTAGTGATATGTTATGATGTTTCTTTTTCTGTGTGACTTATTTCACTTAGAATCATCATACCTGAATCCACTCATTACGCTGCTACGGGCCTGATGACATAGATTTCATTGCTGAGTGATATTGCATTGTGCGTAAGTACCACAACTTCTTTATCCATTTTTCGCTTTCTGCGATATTGAACTTGTACCGTAAAGGAGGTTCTTGTAAACAGAGCCGTCCCAAACTTTGGGGGGGCTGTGTCTTTTTTATTTTAATTTCCCTAAGCTATAGGACCATAAGTGGAAGTGCCCTGGGCTCTGTTGCTTTGTTTTTTAGATGTTTCAGGAAACACCATACACTTCTCCAGAGTGGTTGTTGGCAATTTACATCCCGCCCATCAGCATAACAAGGCTCCCAGTTCTCCATGGCCTGTCCTGCCTTTCTGGGTTTTACACTTTTTTCAGATGGCCCTTTTGACCAGGGGGCAGTGACACTTCATTGTAGTGCAGATTTCCTTTGCAAGCTTGCTTGGTTGGCCAAAAGGGCATATGCGTTTTTTCCTGAATATATTCAGGAAAAAACGCATACGCCCTTTTTGGCCAAGTGCATCATTGTGGACGTTCTGCCTCTTTTCCTATGCTTTACATGCAATTCCAGTCTACCTCCTGAAATCGGTTTCCTGCAATTCTGCCCCGCTTTCAAGTCCTCTTGGCAGCCTTACTTCAATATATTTTTGGACGATAGCTGTCTTTTATAACTCTGCAGGTTTGTGAATGACAGTGTCCCTGAGCTCCTTTCTTCAACTCGCTTTCTGGTGAGCTGGCCGCAACACCGCAGGATTGCTTCAGACCCTAGTGTGGTTCCGGCACGGCACGCTGAGCCTTTGGTTAATTCCTCTTCCTGGTGGGAAATGAGAGTTAAATTTGCCCGTCGAGACACCTCCAGTTAGTCTCTCATTGGTTCTCCTCATTCCTGTTCATCTTCCGCAGAAATTGCAAACTGGGCCAAACAGGAGGTTAAAGGCACTGACTCTCCAAGTGGGCGGAGTGTTAGTAAAGCATCTGGAATGTTGCACCCGAGTACCAGGGGACGAAAACTGAGACACATTTGAACACGTTTCCCGATCACACGGTGGATCATACTCTGGGTTCCACATGCATGTTTTAGCTGAAGGAAAAATCCCTTAAACCTGGAGAGTTGGGACCCATGGAATGGGTACCATGCAATATGACTTCAAAGGGTCTGCATTTGCTCACCGAATCTCACCAATCCTATCACTGCTGCCCTTATGCCACTGTACACACGCTTGATTCTCTTTTGGAGACATATAAATCCATAGGTTTTAAGATTCTTAGTAGTCAGGTATATTCCTAGGCGTTTAATATGGGCTGTTGAGTCCACTTCGTTGAGCAAGGAGTAGCTCTTGTCTATTACATATTTGGCTTATGGAACGGTATCTGTGCTAATTTCAATCTCTGGTTTTATGCAGCACCCCAACTCACCTTTCCCCTTAAGCAAGCATAAGTTGGTTTTCTACATTTGAGACCCTGTTCTGTTTTGTAATTCAGTTCCTCTGTAGCCAAGTTTACATTCCGTGTAGTAGTGATATCTTATGATGTTTCTTTTTCTGTGTGACTTATTTCACTTAGAATCATCGTACCTGAATCCACTCATTATGCTGCTACAGACCTGATGACATAGATTTCACTGCTGAGTCATATTGCATTGTACGTAAGTACCACAACCTCTTTATCCATTTTTCACTTTCTGCGATATTGAACGTGTACCGTAAACGAGGTTCTTGTAAACAGAGCCGTCCCAAACTGTGGGGTGGCTGTGTCTTTTTGATTTTAATTTCCCTAAGCTATAGGACCATAAGTGGAAGTGCCCTAGGCTCTGTTGCTTTGTTTTTCAGATGTTTCAGGAAACACCATACACTTCTCCAGAGTGGCTGTTGGCAATTTACATCCCGCCCATCAGCATAACAAGGCTCCCAGTTCTCCATGGCCTGTCCTGCCTTTCTGGATTTTACACATTTTTCAGATGGCCCTTTTGACCGGGGGGCAGTGAGACTTCATTGTAGTGCAGATTTCCTTTGCAAGCTTGCTTGGTTGGCCAAAAAGGGCGTGTACGTTTTTTCCTGAATATATTCAGGAAAAAACGCATACGCCCTTTTTAGCCAAGTGCATCATTGTGGACGTTCTGCCTCTTTTCCTATGCTTTACATGCAATTCCAGTGTACCTCCTGAAATTGGTTTCCTGCAATTCTTCCCGGCTTTCAAGTCCTCTTGGCAGCCTTACTTCAATATATTTTTGACGATAGCTGTCATTTATAACTCTGCAGGTTTGTGAATGACAGTGCCCCTGAGCTCCTTTCTTCAACACGCTTTCTTGTGAACTGGCCGCAAAACCACAGGATTGCTTCAGGCCCTAGTGTGGTTCCGGCTCGGCACGCTGAGCCTTTGGTTAATTCCTCTTCCTGGTGGGAAATGAGAGTTAAATTTGCCCGTCCAGACACCTCCAGCTAGTCTCTCATTGGTTCTCCCTATTCCTGTTCATCTTCCGCAGAAATTGCAAACTGGGCCAAACAGGAGGTTAAAGGCACTGACTCTCCAAGTGGGGAGAGTGTTAGTAAAGCGTCTGGAATGTTGCACCCGAGTACCAGGGGACGAAAACTGAGACACATTTGAACACGTTTCCCGATCACACAGTGGATCATACTCTGGGTTCCACATGCATGTTTTAGCTGAAGGAAGGATCCCTTAAACCTGGAGAGTTGAGACCCATGGAATGGGTACCATGCAATATGACTTCAAAGGGTCTGCATTTGCTCACCAAACCTCCCCAATCCTAACACTGCTGCGTTTATGCCGCTGTACACATGCTTGATTCTCTTTCGGAGTCATATAAATCCATAGGTTTTAAGATTCTTACTAGTCAGGTATATTCTTAGGCGTTTAATATGGGGTGTTGAGTCCACTTCGTTGAGCAAGGAGTAGCTCTTGTCTATTACATATTTGGCTTATGGAACGGTATCTGTGCTAATTTCAATCTCTGGTTTTATGCAGCACCCCAACTCACCTTTCCCCTTAAGCAAGCATAAGTTGGTTTTCTACATTTGAGACCCTGTTCTGTTTTGTAATTCAGTTCCTGTGTAGTCAAGTTTACATTCCGTGTAGTAGTGATATCTTATGATGTTTCTATTTCTCTGTGACTTATTTCACTTAGAATCATCGTACCTGAATACACTCATTATGCTGCTACGGGCCTGATGACACAGATTTCATTGCTGAGTGATATTGCATTGTACGTAAGTACCACAACTTCTTTATCCATTTTTCGCTTTCAGTGATATTGAACTTGTACCGTAAATGAGATTCTTGTAAACAGAGCCGTCTCAAACTTTGGGGGGGCTGTGTGTTTTTGATTTTAATTTCCCTAAGCTATAGGACCATAAGTGGAAGTGCCCTACGCTCTGTTGCTTTCTTTTTTAGATGTTTCAGGAAACACCATACAATTCTCCAGAGTGGCTGTTGGTAATTTACATCCCGCCCATCAGCATAACAAGGCTCCCAGTTCTCCATGGCCTGTCCTGCCTTTCTGGATTTTACACTTTTTTCAGATGGCCCTTTTGTACCGGGGGGCAGTGACACTTCATTGTAGTGCAGATTTCCTTTGCAAGCTTGCTTGGTTGGCCAAAAAGGGCGTATGCGTTTTTTCCTGAATATATTCAGGAAAAAACGCATACGCCCTTTTTGGCCAAGTGCATCATTGTGGACGTTCTGCCTCTTTTCCTATGCTTTACATGCAATTCCAGTCTACCTCCTGAAATCGGTTTCCTGCAATTCTGCCCCGCTTTCAAGTCCTCTTGGCAGCCTTACTTCAATATATTTTTGGACGATAGCTGTCATTTATAACTCTGCAGGTTTGTGAATGACAGTGCCCCTGAGCTCCTTTCTTCAACACGCTTTCTGGTGAGCTGTCCGAAACACCGCAGGATTCCTTCAGGCCCTAGTGTGGTTCCGGCACGGCACGCTGAGCCTTTGTTTAATTCCTCTTCCTGGTGGGAAATGAGAGTTAAATTTGCCTGTCCAGACACCTCCAGCTAGTCTCTCATTGGATCTCCCTATTCCTGTTCATTGTCCGCAGAAATTGCAAACTGGGCCAAACAGGAGGTTAAAGGCACTGACTCTCCAAGTGGGGAGAGTGTTAGTAAAGCGTCTGGAATGTTGCGCCCGTGTACCAGGGGACGAAAACTGAGACACATTTGAACACGTTTCCCGAACACACGGTGGATCATACTCTGGGTTCCACATGCATGTTTTAGCTGAAGGAAGAATCCCTTAAACCTGGAGAGTTGAGACCCATGGAATGGGTACCATGCAATATGATTTCAAAGGGTCTGCATTTGCTCACCGAACCTCACCAATCCTATCACTGCTGCGTTTATACCGCTGTACACACACTTGATTCTCTTTCGGAGACATATAAATCCATAGGTTTTAAGATTCTTACTAGTCAGGTATATTCTTAGGCATTTAATATGGGGTGTTGAGTCCACTTCGTTGAGCAAGGAGTAGCTCTTGTCTATTACATATTTGGCTTATGGAACGGTATCTGTGCTAATTTCAATCTCTGGTTTTATGCAGCACCCCAACTCACCTTTCCCCTTAAGCAAGCATAAGTTGGTTTTCTACATTTGAGACCCTGTTCTGTTTTGTAATTCAGTTCCTGTGTAGTCAAGTTTACATTCCGTGTAGTAGTGATATCTTATGATGTTTCTATTTCTCTGTGACTTATTTCACTTAGAATCATCGTACCTGAATCCACTCATTATGCTGCTACGGGCCTGATGACAGAGATTTCATTGCTGAGTGATATTGCATTGTACGTAAGTACCACAACCTCTTTATCCATTTTTCGCTTTCAGTGTTATTGAACTTGTACCGTAAAGGAGGTTCTTGTAAACAGAGCCGTCCCAAACTGTGGGGTGGCTGTGTCTTTTTGAATTTAATTTCCCTAAGCTATAGGACCATAAGTGGAAGTGCCCTAGGCTCTGTTGCTTTGTTTTTCAGATGTTTCAGGAAACACCATACACTTCTCCAGAGTGGCTGTTGGCAATTTACATCCCGCCCATCAGCATAACAAGGTTCCCAGTTCTCCATGGCCTGTCCTGCCTTTCTGGATTTTACACTTTTTTCAGATGGCCCTTTTGACCGGGGGGCAGTGAGACTTCATTGTAGTGCAGATTTCCTTTGCAAGCTTGCTTGGTTGGCCAAAAAGGGCGTGTACGTTTTTTCCTGAATATATTCAGGAAAAAACGCATACGCCCTTTTTAGCCAAGTGCATCATTGTGGACGTTCTGCCTCTTTTCCTCTGCTTTACATGCATTTCCAGTCTACCTCCTGAAATCGGTTTCCTGCAATTCTACCCGGCTTTCAAGTCCTCTTGGCAGACTTACTTCAATATATTTTTGACGATAGCTGTCATTTATAACTCTGCAGGTTTGTGAATGACAGTGCCCCTGAGCTCCTTTCTTCAACACGCTTTCTTGTGAACTGGCCGCAAAACCACAGGATTGCTTCAGGCCCTAGTGTGGTTCCGGCTCGGCACGCTGAGCCTTTGGTTAATTCCTCTTTCTGGTGGGAAATGAGAGTTAAATTTGCCCGTCCAGACACCTCCAGCTAGTCTCTCATTGGTTCTCCCTATTCTTGTTCATCTTCCGCAGAATTTGCAAACTGGGCCAAACAGGAGGTTAAAGGCACTGACTCTCCAAGTGGGGAGAGTGTTAGTAAAGCGTCTGGAATGTTGCACCCGAGTACCAGGGGACGAAAACTGAGACAAATTTGAACACGTTTCCCGATCACACGGTGGATCATACTCTGGGTTCCACATGCATGTTTTAGCTGAAGGAAGGATCCCTTAAACCTGGAGAGTTGAGACCCATGGAATGGGTACCATGCAATATGACTTCAAAGGGACTGCATTTGCTCACCGAACCTCACCAATCCTAACACTGCTGCGTTTATGCCGCTGTACACACTCTTTATTCTCTTTCGGAATCATATAAATCCATAGGTTTTAAGATTCTTACTAGTCAGGTATATTCTTAGGCGTTTAATATGGGGTGTTGAGTCCACTTCGTTGAGCAAGGAGTAGCTCTTGTCTATTACATATTTGGCTTATGGAAGGGTATCTGTGCTAATTTCAATCTCTGGTTTTATGCAGCACCCCAACTCACCTTTCCCCTTAAGCAAGCATAAGTTGGTTTTCTACATTTGAGACCCTGTTCTGTTTTGTAATTCAGTTCCTGTGTAGCCAAGTTTACATTCCGTGTAGTAGTGATATCTTATGATGTTTCTTTTTCTCTGTGACTTATTTCACTTAGAATCATCGTACCTGAATCCACTCATTATGCTGCGACGGGCCTGGTGACATAGATTTCACTGCTGAGTGATATTGCATTGTACATAAGTACCACAACTTCTTTATCCATTTTTCGCTTTCTGTGATATTGAATTTGTACCGTAAACAAGGTTCTTGTAAACTGAGGCATCCCAAACTTTGGGGTGGCTGTGTCTTTTTGATTTTAATTTCCCTAAGCTATAGGACCATAAGTGGAAGTGCCCTAGGCTCTGTTGCTTTGTTTTTTAGATGTTTCAGGAAACACCATACACTTCTCCAGAGTGGTTGTTGGCAATTTACATCCCGCCCATCAGCATAACAAGGCTCCCAGTTCTCCATGGCCTGTCCTGCCTTTCTGGGTTTTACACTTTTTTCAGATGGCCCTTTTGACCAGGGGGCTGTGACACTTCATTGTAGTGCAGATTTCCTTTGCAAGCTTGCTTGGTTGGCCAAAAGGGCGTATGCGTTTTTTCCTGAATATATTCAGGAAAAAACGCATACGCCCTTTTTGGCCAAGTGCATCATTGTGGACGTTCTGCCTCTTTTCCTATGCTTTACATGCAATTCCAGTCTACCTCCTGAAATCGGTTTCCTGCAATTCTGCCCCGCTTTCAAGTCCTCTTGGCAGCCTTACTTCAATATATTTTTGGACGATAGCTGTCATTTATAACTCTGCAGGTTTGTGAATGACAGTGCCCCTGAGCTCCTTTCTTCAACTCGCTTTCTGGTGAGCTGGCCGCAACACCGCAGGATTGCTTCAGGCCCTAGTGTGGTTCCGGCACGGCACGCTGAGCCTTTGGTTAATTCCTCTTCCTGGTGGGAAATGAGAGTGAAATTTGCCTGTCCAGACACGTCCAGCTAGTCTCTCATTGAATCTCCCTATTCCTGTTCATCTTCCGCAGAAATTGCAAACTGGGCCAAACAGGAGGTTAAAGGCACTGACTCTCCAAGTGGGCGGAGTGTTAGTAAAGCATCTGGAATGTTGCACCCGAGTACCAGGGGACGAAAACTGAGACACATTTGAACACGTTTCCCGATCACACGGTGGATCATACTCTGGGTTCCACATGCATGTTTTAGCTGAAGGAAAAATCCCTTAAACCTAGAGAGTTGGGACCCATGGAATGGGTACCATGCAATATGACTTCAAAGGGTCTGCATTTGCTCACCGAATCTCACCAATCCTATCACTGCTGCGCTTATGCCACTGTACACACGCTTGATTCTCTTTTGGAGACATATAAATCCATAGGTTTTAAGATTCTTAGTAGTCAGGTATATTCCTAGGCGTTTAATATGGGCTGTTGAGTCCACTTCGTTGAGCAAGGAGTAGCTCTTGTCTATTACATATTTGGCTTATGGAACGGTATCTGTGCTAATTTCAATCTCTGGTTTTATGCAGCACCCCAACTCACCTTTCCCCTTAAGCAAGCATAAGTTGGTTTTCTACATTTGAGACCCTGTTCTGTTTTGTAATTCAGTTCCTGTGTAGCCAAGTTTACATTCCGTATAGTAGTGATATCTTATGATGTTTCTTTTTCTGTGTGACTTATTTCACTTAGAAACATCGTACCTGAATCCACTCATTATGCTGCTACAGACCTGATGACATAGATTTCACTGCTGAGTCATATTGCATTGTACGTAAGTACCACAACCTCTTTATCCATTTTTCACTTTCTGCGATATTGAACGTGTACCGTAAACGAGGTTCTTGTAAACAGAGCCGTCCCAAACTGTGGGGTGGCTGTGTCTTTTTGATTTTAATTTCCCTAAGCTATAGGACCATAAGTGGAAGTGCCCTAGGCTCTGTTGCTTTGTTTTTCAGATGTTTCAGGAAACACCATACACTTCTCCAGAGTGGCTGTTGGCAATTTACATCCCGCCCATCAGCATAACAAGGCTCCCAGTTCTCCATGGCCTGTCCTGCCTTTCTGGATTTTACACATTTTTCAGATGGCCCTTTTGACCGGGGGGCAGTGAGACTTCATTGTAGTGCAGATTTCCTTTGCAAGCTTGCTTGGTTGGCCAAAAAGGGCGTGTACGTTTTTTCCTGAATATATTCAGGAAAAAACGCATACGCCCTTTTTAGCCAAGTGCATCATTGTGGACGTTCTGCCTCTTTTCCTATGCTTTACATGCAATTCCAGTGTACCTCCTGAAATTGGTTTCCTGCAATTCTTCCCGGCTTTCAAGTCCTCTTGGCAGCCTTACTTCAATATATTTTTGACGATAGCTGTCATTTATAACTCTGCAGGTTTGTGAATGACAGTGCCCCTGAGCTCCTTTCTTCAACACGCTTTCTTGTGAACTGGCCGCAAAACCACAGGATTGCTTCAGGCCCTAGTGTGGTTCCGGCTCGGCACGCTGAGCCTTTGGTTAATTCCTCTTCCTGGTGGGAAATGAGAGTTAAATTTGCCCGTCCAGACACCTCCAGCTAGTCTCTCATTGGTTCTCCCTATTCCTGTTCATCTTCCGCAGAAATTGCAAACTGGGCCAAACAGGAGGTTAAAGGCACTGACTCTCCAAGTGGGGAGAGTGTTAGTAAAGCGTCTGGAATGTTGCACCCGAGTACCAGGGGACGAAAACTGAGACACATTTGAACACGTTTCCCGATCACACAGTGGATCATACTCTGGGTTCCACATGCATGTTTTAGCTGAAGGAAGGATCCCTTAAACCTGGAGAGTTGAGACCCATGGAATGGGTACCATGCAATATGACTTCAAAGGGTCTGCATTTGCTCACCAAACCTCCCCAATCCTAACACTGCTGCGTTTATGCCGCTGTACACATGCTTGATTCTCTTTCGGAGTCATATAAATCCATAGGTTTTAAGATTCTTACTAGTCAGGTATATTCTTAGGCGTTTAATATGGGGTGTTGAGTCCACTTCGTTGAGCAAGGAGTAGCTCTTGTCTATTACATATTTGGCTTATGGAACGGTATCTGTGCTAATTTCAATCTCTGGTTTTATGCAGCACCCCAACTCACCTTTCCCCTTAAGCAAGCATAAGTTGGTTTTCTACATTTGAGACCCTGTTCTGTTTTGTAATTCAGTTCCTGTGTAGTCAAGTTTACATTCCGTGTAGTAGTGATATCTTATGATGTTTCTATTTCTCTGTGACTTATTTCACTTAGAATCATCGTACCTGAATACACTCATTATGCTGCTACGGGCCTGATGACACAGATTTCATTGCTGAGTGATATTGCATTGTACGTAAGTACCACAACTTCTTTATCCATTTTTCGCTTTCAGTGATATTGAACTTGTACCGTAAATGAGATTCTTGTAAACAGAGCCGTCTCAAACTTTGGGGGGGCTGTGTGTTTTTGATTTTAATTTCCCTAAGCTATAGGACCATAAGTGGAAGTGCCCTACGCTCTGTTGCTTTCTTTTTTAGATGTTTCAGGAAACACCATACAATTCTCCAGAGTGGCTGTTGGTAATTTACATCCCGCCCATCAGCATAACAAGGCTCCCAGTTCTCCATGGCCTGTCCTGCCTTTCTGGATTTTACACTTTTTTCAGATGGCCCTTTTGTACCGGGGGGCAGTGACACTTCATTGTAGTGCAGATTTCCTTTGCAAGCTTGCTTGGTTGGCCAAAAAGGGCGTATGCGTTTTTTCCTGAATATATTCAGGAAAAAACGCATACGCCCTTTTTGGCCAAGTGCATCATTGTGGACGTTCTGCCTCTTTTCCTATGCTTTACATGCAATTCCAGTCTACCTCCTGAAATCGGTTTCCTGCAATTCTGCCCCGCTTTCAAGTCCTCTTGGCAGCCTTACTTCAATATATTTTTGGACGATAGCTGTCATTTATAACTCTGCAGGTTTGTGAATGACAGTGCCCCTGAGCTCCTTTCTTCAACACGCTTTCTGGTGAGCTGTCCGAAACACCGCAGGATTCCTTCAGGCCCTAGTGTGGTTCCGGCACGGCACGCTGAGCCTTTGTTTAATTCCTCTTCCTGGTGGGAAATGAGAGTTAAATTTGCCTGTCCAGACACCTCCAGCTAGTCTCTCATTGGATCTCCCTATTCCTGTTCATTGTCCGCAGAAATTGCAAACTGGGCCAAACAGGAGGTTAAAGGCACTGACTCTCCAAGTGGGGAGAGTGTTAGTAAAGCGTCTGGAATGTTGCGCCCGTGTACCAGGGGACGAAAACTGAGACACATTTGAACACGTTTCCCGAACACACGGTGGATCATACTCTGGGTTCCACATGCATGTTTTAGCTGAAGGAAGAATCCCTTAAACCTGGAGAGTTGAGACCCATGGAATGGGTACCATGCAATATGATTTCAAAGGGTCTGCATTTGCTCACCGAACCTCACCAATCCTATCACTGCTGCGTTTATACCGCTGTACACACACTTGATTCTCTTTCGGAGACATATAAATCCATAGGTTTTAAGATTCTTACTAGTCAGGTATATTCTTAGGCATTTAATATGGGGTGTTGAGTCCACTTCGTTGAGCAAGGAGTAGCTCTTGTCTATTACATATTTGGCTTATGGAACGGTATCTGTGCTAATTTCAATCTCTGGTTTTATGCAGCACCCCAACTCACCTTTCCCCTTAAGCAAGCATAAGTTGGTTTTCTACATTTGAGACCCTGTTCTGTTTTGTAATTCAGTTCCTGTGTAGTCAAGTTTACATTCCGTGTAGTAGTGATATCTTATGATGTTTCTATTTCTCTGTGACTTATTTCACTTAGAATCATCGTACCTGAATCCACTCATTATGCTGCTACGGGCCTGATGACAGAGATTTCATTGCTGAGTGATATTGCATTGTACGTAAGTACCACAACCTCTTTATCCATTTTTCGCTTTCAGTGTTATTGAACTTGTACCGTAAAGGAGGTTCTTGTAAACAGAGCCGTCCCAAACTGTGGGGTGGCTGTGTCTTTTTGAATTTAATTTCCCTAAGCTATAGGACCATAAGTGGAAGTGCCCTAGGCTCTGTTGCTTTGTTTTTCAGATGTTTCAGGAAACACCATACACTTCTCCAGAGTGGCTGTTGGCAATTTACATCCCGCCCATCAGCATAACAAGGTTCCCAGTTCTCCATGGCCTGTCCTGCCTTTCTGGATTTTACACTTTTTTCAGATGGCCCTTTTGACCGGGGGGCAGTGAGACTTCATTGTAGTGCAGATTTCCTTTGCAAGCTTGCTTGGTTGGCCAAAAAGGGCGTGTACGTTTTTTCCTGAATATATTCAGGAAAAAACGCATACGCCCTTTTTAGCCAAGTGCATCATTGTGGACGTTCTGCCTCTTTTCCTCTGCTTTACATGCATTTCCAGTCTACCTCCTGAAATCGGTTTCCTGCAATTCTACCCGGCTTTCAAGTCCTCTTGGCAGACTTACTTCAATATATTTTTGACGATAGCTGTCATTTATAACTCTGCAGGTTTGTGAATGACAGTGCCCCTGAGCTCCTTTCTTCAACACGCTTTCTTGTGAACTGGCCGCAAAACCACAGGATTGCTTCAGGCCCTAGTGTGGTTCCGGCTCGGCACGCTGAGCCTTTGGTTAATTCCTCTTTCTGGTGGGAAATGAGAGTTAAATTTGCCCGTCCAGACACCTCCAGCTAGTCTCTCATTGGTTCTCCCTATTCTTGTTCATCTTCCGCAGAATTTGCAAACTGGGCCAAACAGGAGGTTAAAGGCACTGACTCTCCAAGTGGGGAGAGTGTTAGTAAAGCGTCTGGAATGTTGCACCCGAGTACCAGGGGACGAAAACTGAGACAAATTTGAACACGTTTCCCGATCACACGGTGGATCATACTCTGGGTTCCACATGCATGTTTTAGCTGAAGGAAGGATCCCTTAAACCTGGAGAGTTGAGACCCATGGAATGGGTACCATGCAATATGACTTCAAAGGGACTGCATTTGCTCACCGAACCTCACCAATCCTAACACTGCTGCGTTTATGCCGCTGTACACACTCTTTATTCTCTTTCGGAATCATATAAATCCATAGGTTTTAAGATTCTTACTAGTCAGGTATATTCTTAGGCGTTTAATATGGGGTGTTGAGTCCACTTCGTTGAGCAAGGAGTAGCTCTTGTCTATTACATATTTGGCTTATGGAAGGGTATCTGTGCTAATTTCAATCTCTGGTTTTATGCAGCACCCCAACTCACCTTTCCCCTTAAGCAAGCATAAGTTGGTTTTCTACATTTGAGACCCTGTTCTGTTTTGTAATTCAGTTCCTGTGTAGCCAAGTTTACATTCCGTGTAGTAGTGATATCTTATGATGTTTCTTTTTCTCTGTGACTTATTTCACTTAGAATCATCGTACCTGAATCCACTCATTATGCTGCGACGGGCCTGGTGACATAGATTTCACTGCTGAGTGATATTGCATTGTACATAAGTACCACAACTTCTTTATCCATTTTTCGCTTTCTGTGATATTGAATTTGTACCGTAAACAAGGTTCTTGTAAACTGAGGCATCCCAAACTTTGGGGTGGCTGTGTCTTTTTGATTTTAATTTCCCTAAGCTATAGGACCATAAGTGGAAGTGCCCTAGGCTCTGTTGCTTTGTTTTTTAGATGTTTCAGGAAACACCATACACTTCTCCAGAGTGGTTGTTGGCAATTTACATCCCGCCCATCAGCATAACAAGGCTCCCAGTTCTCCATGGCCTGTCCTGCCTTTCTGGGTTTTACACTTTTTTCAGATGGCCCTTTTGACCAGGGGGCTGTGACACTTCATTGTAGTGCAGATTTCCTTTGCAAGCTTGCTTGGTTGGCCAAAAGGGCGTATGCGTTTTTTCCTGAATATATTCAGGAAAAAACGCATACGCCCTTTTTGGCCAAGTGCATCATTGTGGACGTTCTGCCTCTTTTCCTATGCTTTACATGCAATTCCAGTCTACCTCCTGAAATCGGTTTCCTGCAATTCTGCCCCGCTTTCAAGTCCTCTTGGCAGCCTTACTTCAATATATTTTTGGACGATAGCTGTCATTTATAACTCTGCAGGTTTGTGAATGACAGTGCCCCTGAGCTCCTTTCTTCAACTCGCTTTCTGGTGAGCTGGCCGCAACACCGCAGGATTGCTTCAGGCCCTAGTGTGGTTCCGGCACGGCACGCTGAGCCTTTGGTTAATTCCTCTTCCTGGTGGGAAATGAGAGTGAAATTTGCCTGTCCAGACACGTCCAGCTAGTCTCTCATTGAATCTCCCTATTCCTGTTCATCTTCCGCAGAAATTGCAAACTGGGCCAAACAGGAGGTTAAAGGCACTGACTCTCCAAGTGGGCGGAGTGTTAGTAAAGCATCTGGAATGTTGCACCCGAGTACCAGGGGACGAAAACTGAGACACATTTGAACACGTTTCCCGATCACACGGTGGATCATACTCTGGGTTCCACATGCATGTTTTAGCTGAAGGAAAAATCCCTTAAACCTAGAGAGTTGGGACCCATGGAATGGGTACCATGCAATATGACTTCAAAGGGTCTGCATTTGCTCACCGAATCTCACCAATCCTATCACTGCTGCGCTTATGCCACTGTACACACGCTTGATTCTCTTTTGGAGACATATAAATCCATAGGTTTTAAGATTCTTAGTAGTCAGGTATATTCCTAGGCGTTTAATATGGGCTGTTGAGTCCACTTCGTTGAGCAAGGAGTAGCTCTTGTCTATTACATATTTGGCTTATGGAACGGTATCTGTGCTAATTTCAATCTCTGGTTTTATGCAGCACCCCAACTCACCTTTCCCCTTAAGCAAGCATAAGTTGGTTTTCTACATTTGAGACCCTGTTCTGTTTTGTAATTCAGTTCCTGTGTAGCCAAGTTTACATTCCGTATAGTAGTGATATCTTATGATGTTTCTTTTTCTGTGTGACTTATTTCACTTAGAAACATCGTACCTGAATCCACTCATTATGCTGCTACAGACCTGATGACATAGATTTCACTGCTGAGTCATATTGCATTGTACGTAAGTACCACAACCTCTTTATCCATTTTTCACTTTCTGCGATATTGAACGTGTACCGTAAACGAGGTTCTTGTAAACAGAGCCGTCCCAAACTGTGGGGTGGCTGTGTCTTTTTGATTTTAATTTCCCTAAGCTATAGGACCATAAGTGGAAGTGCCCTAGGCTCTGTTGCTTTGTTTTTCAGATGTTTCAGGAAACACCATACACTTCTCCAGAGTGGCTGTTGGCAATTTACATCCCGCCCATCAGCATAACAAGGCTCCCAGTTCTCCATGGCCTGTCCTGCCTTTCTGGATTTTACACTTTTTTCAGATGGCCCTTTTGACCGGGGGGCAGTGAGACTTCATTGTAGTGCAGATTTCCTTTGCAAGCTTGCTTGGTTGGCCAAAAAGGGCGTGTACTTTTTTTTCCTGAATATATTCAGGAAAAAACGCATACGCCCTTTTTAGCCAAGTGCATCATTGTGGACGTTCTGCCTCTTTTCCTATGCTTTACATGCAATTCCAGTGTACCTCCTGAAATTGGTTTCCTGCAATTCTGCCCGGCTTTCAAGTCCTCTTGGCAGCCTTACTTCAATATATTTTTGACGATAGCTGTCATTTATAACTCTGCAGGTTTGTGAATGACAGTGCCCCTGAGCTCCTTTCTTCAACTCGCTGTCTGGTGAGCTGGGCGCAACACCGCAGGATTGCTTCAGGCTCTAGTGTGGTTCCGGCATGTTACGCTGAGCCTTTGTTTAATTCCTCTTCCTGGTGGGAAATGAGAGTTAAATTTGCCTGTCCAGACACCTCCAGCTAGTCTCTCATTGGATCTCCCTATTCCTGTTCATTTTCCGCAGAAATTGCAAACTTGGCCAAACAGGAGGTTAAAGGCACTGACTCTCCAAGTGGGGAGAGTGTTAGTAAAGCGTCTGGAATGTTGCGCCCGTGTACCAGGGGACGAAAACTGAGACACATTTGAACACGTTTCCCGAACACTCGGTGCATCATACTCTGGGTTCCACATGCATGTTTTAGCTGAAGGAAGAATCCCTTAAACCTGGAGAGTTGAGACCCATGGAATGGGTACCATGCAATATGACTTCAAAGGGTCTGCATTTGCTCACCGAACCTCACCAATCCTATCACTGTTGCGTTTATGCCGCTGTACACACGCTTGATTCTCTTTCGGAGACATATAAATCCATAGGTTTTAAGATTATTACTAGTCAGGTATATTCTTAGGCGTTTAACATGTGGTGTTTAGTCCACTTCGTTGAGCAAGGAATAGCTCTTGTCTATTACATATTTGGCTTATTGAACGGTATCTGTGCTAATTTCAATCTCTGGTTTTATGCAGCACCCCAACTGAACATTCCCCTTAAGCAAGCATAAGTTGTTTTTCTACATTTGAGACCCTGTTCTGTTTTGTAATTCAGTTCCTGTGTAGTCAAGTTTACATTCCGTGTAGTAGTGATATGTTATGATGTTTCTTTTTCTGTGTGACTTATTTCACTTAGAATCATCATACCTGAATCCACTCATTACGCTGCTACGGGCCTGATGACATAGATTTCATTGCTGAGTGATATTGCATTGTGCGTAAGTACCACAACTTCTTTATCCATTTTTCGCTTTCTGCGATATTGAACTTGTACCGTAAAGGAGGTTCTTGTAAACAGAGCCGTCCCAAACTTTGGGGGGGCTGTGTCTTTTTTATTTTAATTTCCCTAAGCTATAGGACCATAAGTGGAAGTGCCCTGGGCTCTGTTGCTTTGTTTTTTAGATGTTTCAGGAAACACCATACACTTCTCCAGAGTGGCTGTTGGCAATTTACATCCCGCCCATCAGCATACGAAGGCTCCCAGTTCTCCATGGCCTGTCCTGCCTTTCTGGATTTTACACTTTTTTCAGATGGCCCTTTTGACCGGCGGGCAGTGACACTTCATTGTAGTGCAGATTTCCTTTGCAAGCTTGCTTTGTTGGACAAAAGGGCGTATGCGTTTTTTCCTGAATATATTCAGGAAAAAACGCATAGGCTGTATTTGGCCAAGTGCATCATTGTGGACGTTCTACCTCTTTTCCTATGCTTTACATGCAATTCCAGTCTACCTCCTGAAATCGGTTTCCTGCAATTCTGCCCCACTTTCAAGTCCTCTTGGCAGCGTTACTTCAATATATTTTTGGACGATAGCTGTCATTTATAACTCTGCAGGTTTGTGAATGACAGTGCCCCTGAGCTCCTTTCTTCAACTCGCTTTCTTGTGAGCTGGCCGCAACACCGCAGGATTGCTTCAGGCCCTTGTGTGTTTCCGGCATGGCATGCTGAGCGTTTGTTTAATTCCTCTTCCTGGTGGGAAATGAGAGTTAAATTTGCCCGTCCAGACACCTCCAGCTAGTCTCTCATTGGTTCTCCCTATTCCTGTTCATTTTCCGCAGAAATTGCAAACTGGGCCAAACAGGAGGTTAAAGGCACTGACTCTCCAAGTGGGGAGAGAGTTAGTAAAGCGTCTGGAATGTTGCGCCCGTGTACCAGGGGACGAAAACTGAGACACATTTGAACACGTTTCCCGAACACACGGTGGATCATACTCTGGGTTCCACATGCATGTTTTAGCTGAAGGAAGAATCCCTTAAACCTGGAGAGTTGAGACCCATGGAATGGGTACTATGCAATATGACTTCAAAGGGTCTGCATTTGCTCACCGAACCTCACCAATCCTATCACTGCTGCGTTTATGCCACTGTACACACGCTTGATTCTCTTTCGGAGACATATAAATCCATAGGTTTTAAGATTCTTACTAGTCAGGTATATTCTTAGGCGTTTAATATGGGGTGTTGAGTCCACTTCGATGAGCAAGGAGTAGCTCTTGTCTATTACATATTTGGCTTATGGAACGGTATCTGTGCTAATTTCAATCTCTGGTTTTATGCAGCACACCAACTCACCTTTCCCCTTAAGCAAGCATAAGTTGGTTTTCTACATTTGAGACCCTGTTCTGTTTTGTAATTCAGTTCCTGTGTAGCCAAGTTTACATTCTGTGTAGTAGTGATATCTTATGATGTTTCTTTTTCTCTGTGACTTATTTCACTTAGAATCATCGTACCTGAATCCACTCATTATGCTGCTACGGGCCTGGTGACATAGATTTCATTGCTGAGTGATATTGCATTGTACATAAGTACCACAACTTCTTTATCCATTTTTCGCTTTCTGTGATATTGAACTTGTACCGTAAACAAGGTTCTTGTAAACTGAGCCGTCCCAAACTTTGGGGTGGCTGTGTCTTTTTGATTTTAATTTCCCTAAGCTATAGGACCATAAGTGGAAGTGCCCTAGGCTCTGTTGCTTTGTTTTTTAGATGTTGCAGGAAACACCATACACTTCTCCAGAGTGGTTGTTGGCAATTTACATCTGGCCCATCAGCATAACAAGGCTCCCAGTTCTCCATGGCCTGTCCTGCCTTTCTGGGTTTTACACTTTTTTCAGATGGCCCTTTTGACCGGGGGGCAGTGATACTTCATTGTAGTGCAGATTTCCTTTTTAAGCTTGCTTGTTTGGCCAAAAAGGGTGTGTATGTTTTTTCCTGAATATATTCAGGAAAAAACGCATACGCCCTTTTTAGCCAAGTGCATCATTGTGGACGTTCTGCCTCTTTTCCTATGCTTTACATGCAATTCCAGTCTACCTCCTGAAATCGGTTTCCTGCAATTCTGCCCCTCTTTCAAGTCCTCTTGGCAGCCTTACTTCAATATATTTTTGATGATAGCTGTCATTTATAACTCTGCAGGTTTGTGAATGACAGTGCCCCTGAACTCCTTTCTTCAACACGCTTTCTTGTGAACTGGCCGCAACAGCACATGATTGCTTCAGGCCCTAATGTGGTTCCGGCTCGGCACGCTGAGCCTTTGGTTAATTCCTCTTCCTGGTGGGAAATGAGAGTTAAATTTGCCCGTCCAGACACCTCCAGCTAGTCTCTCATTGGTTCTCCCTATTCCTGTTCATCTTCCGCAGAAATTGCAAACTGGGCCAAACAGGAGGTGAAAGGCACTGACTCTCCAAGTGGGGAGAGTGTTAGTAAAGCGTCTGGAATGTTGCACCCGAGTACCAGGGGACGAAAACTGAGACACATTTGAACACGTTTTCTGATCACACGGTGGATCATACTCTGGGTTCCACATGCATGTTTTAGCTGAAGGAAGGATCCCTTAAACCTGGAGAGTTGAGACCCATGGAATGGGTACCATGCAATATGACTTCAAAGGGACTGCATTTGCTCACCGAACCTCCCCAATGCTAACACTGCTGCGTTTATGCCGCTGTACACACTCTTTATTCTCTTTCGGAGTCATATAAATCCATAGGTTTTAAGATTCTTACTAGTCAGGTATATTCTTAGGCGTTTAATATGGGGTGTTGAGTCCACTTCCTTGAGCAAGGAGTAGCTCTTGTCTATTACATATTTGGCTTATGGAACGGTATCTGTGCTAATTTCAATCTCTGGTTTTATGCAGCACCCCAACTCACCTTTCCCCTTAAGCAAGCATAAGTTGGTTTTCTACATTTGAGACCCTGTTCTGTTTTGTAATTTAGTGTCTGTGTAGTCAAGTTTACATTCTGTGTAGTAGTGATATCTTATGATGTTTCTTTTTCTCTGTGACTTATTTCACTTAGAATCATCGTACCTGAATCCACTCATTATGCTGCGACGGGCCTGGTGACATAGATTTCATTGCTGAGTGATATTGCATTGTACATAAGTACCACAAATTCTTTATCCATTTTTTGCTTTCTGTGATATTGAACTTGTACCGTAAACAAGGTTCTTGTAAACTGAGGCGTCCCAAACTTTGGGGTGGCTGTGTCTTTTTGATTTTAATTTCCCTAAGCTATAGGACCATAAGTGGAAGTGCCCTAGGCTCTGTTGCTTTTTTTTTTAGATGTTGCAGGAAACACCATACACTTCTCCCGAGTGGTTGTTGGCAATTTACATCCCGCCCATCAGCATAACAAGGCTCCCAGTTCTCCATGGCCTGTCCTGCCTTTCTGGATTTTACACTTTTTTCAGATGGCCCTTTTGACCGGGGGGCAGTGACACTTCATTGTAGTGTAGATTTCCTTTGCAAGCTTGCTTGGTTGGCCAAAAGGGGCGTATGCATTTTTTCCTGAATATATTCAGGAAAAAACGCATACGCCCTTTTTGGCCAAGTGCATCATTGTGGACGTTCTGCCTCTTTTCCTATGCTTTACATGCAATTCCAGTCTACCTCCTGAAATCGGTTTCCTGCAATTCTGCCCCGCTTTCAAGTCCTCTTGGCAGCCTTACTTCAATATATTTTTGGAGGATAGCTGTCATTTATAACTCTGCAGGTTTGTGAATGACAGTGCCCCTGAGCTCCTTTCTTCAACTCGCTTTCTTGTGAGCTGTCCGAAACACCGCAGGATTGCTTCAGGCCCTACTGTGGTTCCGGCACGTTACACTGAGCCTTTGTTTAATTCCTCTTCCTGGTGGGAAATGAGAGTTAAATTTGCCTGTCCAGACACCTCCAGCTAGTCTCTCATTGGATCTCCCTATTCCTGTTCATTTTCCGCAGAAATTGCAAACTGGGCCAAACAGGAGGTTAAAGGCACTGACCCTCCAAGTGCGGAGAGTGTTAGTAAAGCGTCTGGAATGTTGCGCCCGTGTACCAGGGGACGAAAACTGAGACACATTTGAACACGTTTCCCGAACACACGGTGGATCATACTCTGGGTTCCACATGCATGTTTTAGCTGAAGGAAGAATCCCTTAAACCTGGAGAGTTGAGACCCATGGAATGGGTACCATGCAATATGATTTCAAAGGGTCTGCATTTGCTCACCGAACCTCACCAATCCTATCACTGCTGCGTTTATGCCGCTGTACACACGCTTGATTCTCTTTCGGAGACATATAAATCCATAGGTTTTAAGATTCTTACTAGTCAGGTATATTCTTAGGCATTTAATATGGGGTGTTGAGTCCAGTTCGTTGAGCAAGGAGTAGCTCTTGTCTATTACATATTTGGCTTATGGAACGGTATGTGTGCTAATTTCAATCTCTGGTTTTATGCAGCACCCCAACTCACCTTTCCCCTTAAGCAAGCATAAGTTGGTTTTCTACATTTGAGACCCTGTTCTGTTTTGTAATTCAGTTCCTGTGTAGTCAAGTTTACATTCCGTGTAGTAGTGATATCTTATGATGTTTCTATTTCTCTGTGACTTATTTCACTTAGAATCATCGTACCTGAATCCACTCATTATGCTGCTACGGGCCTGATGACAGAGATTTCATTGCTGAGTGATATTGCATTGTACGTAAGTACCACAACTTCTTTATCCATTTTTCGCTTTCAGTGATATTGAACTTGTACCGTAAATGAGATTCTTGTAAACAGAGCCGTCCCAAACTTTGCGGGGGCTGTGTGTTTTTAATTTTAATTTCCCTAAGCTATAGGACCATAAGTGGAAGTGCCCTACGCTCTGTTGCTTTGTTTTTTAGATGTTTCAGGAAACACCATACAATTCTCCAGAGTGGCTGTTGGTAATTTACATCCCGCCCATCCGCATAACAAGGCTCCAAGTTCTCCATCGCCTGTCCTGCCTTTCTGGATTTTACACTTTTTTCAGATGGCCCTTTTGTACCGGGGGGCAGTGACACTTCATTTTAGTGCAGATTTCCTTTGCAAGCTTGCTTGGTTGGCCAAAAGGGCGTATGCGTTTTTTCCTGAATATATTCAGGAAAAAACGCATACGCCCTTTTTGGCCAAGTGCATCATTGTGGACGTTCTGCCTCTTTTCCTATGCTTTACATGCAATTCCAGTCTACCTCCTGAAATCGGTTTCCTGCAATTCTGCCCCGCTTTCAAGTCCTCTTGGCAGCCTTACTTCAATATATTTTTGGACAATAGCTGTCATTTATAACTCTGCAGGTTTGTGAATGACAGTGCCCCTGAGCTCCTTTCTTCAACTCGCTTTCTTGTGAGCTGGCTGCAACACTGCAGGATTGCTTCAGGCCCTAGTGTGGTTCCGGCATGGCATGCTGAACCTTTGTTTAATTCCTCTTCCTGGTGGGAAATGAGAGTTAAATTTGCCTGTCCAGACACGTCCAGCTAGTCTCTCATTGGATCTCCCTATTCCTGTTCATTTTCCGCAGAAATTGCAAACTGGGCCAAACAGGAGGTTAAAGGCACTGACTCTCCAAGTGGGGAGAGTGTTAGTAAAGCGTCTGGAATGTTGCACCCATGTACCAGGGGACGAAAACTGAGACACATTTGAACACGTTTCCCGAACACACGGTGGATCATACTCTGGGTTCCACATGCATGTTTTAGCTGAAGGAAGAATCCCTTAAACCTGGAGAGTTGAGACCCATGGAATGGGTACCATGGAATATGACTTCAAAGGCTCTGCATTTGCTCACCAAACCTCACCAATCCTATCACTGCTGCGTTTATGCCACTGTACACATGCTTGATTCTCTTTCGGAGACATATAAATCCATAGGTTTTAAGATTCTTACTAGTCAGGTATATTCTTAGGCATTTAATATGGGGTGTTGAGTCCACTTCGTTGAGCAAGGAGTAGCTCTTGTCTATTACATATTTGGCTTATGGAACGGTATCTGTGCTAATTTCAATCTCTGGTATTATGCAGCACCCCAACTCACCTTTCCCCTTAAGCAAGCATAAGTTGGTTTTCTAAATTTGAGACCCTGTTCTGTTTTGTAATTCAGTTCCTGTGTAGCCAAGTTTACATTCCGTGTATTAGTGATATCTTATGACGTTTCTTTTTCTGTGTGAATTATTTCAGTTAGAATAATCATACCTGAATCCACTCATTATGCTGCTACGGGCCCGATGACATACATGTCATTGCTGAGTGATATTGCATTGTATGTAAGTACCACAACTTCTTTATCCATTTTTCACTCTCTGCGATATTGAACTTGTACCGTAAACGAGGTTCTTGTAAACAGAGCCGTCCCAAACTTTGGGGTGGCTGTGTCTTTTTGATTTTCATTTCCCTAAGCTATAGGACCATAAGTGGAAGTGCCCTAGGCTCTGTTGCTTTGTTTTATAGATGTTTCAGGGAACACCATACACTTCTCCCGAGTGGCTATTGGCAATTTACATCCCGCCCATCAGCATAACAAGCTCCCAGTTCTCCATGGCCTGTCCTGCCTTTCTGGATTTTACACTTTTTTCAGATGGCCCATTGGACCGGGGGGAAGTGAGACTTCATTGTAGTGCAGATTTCCTTTGCAAGCTTGCTTGGTTGGCCAAAAAGTACGTATGCGTTTTTTCCTGAATATATTCAGGAAAAAACGCATACGTCCTTTTTGGCCAAGTGCATCATTGTCGACGTTCTAGCTCTTTTCCTATGCTTTAAATGCAATTCCAGTCTACCTCCTGAAATCGCTTTCCTGAAATTCTGACCCGCTTTCAAGTCCTCTTGGCAGCCTTACTTCAATATATTTTTGACGATAGCTGTCATTTATAACTCTATGGGTTTGTGAATTACAGTGCCCCTGAGCTCCTTTCTTCAACTCGCTTTCTTGTGAGCTGGCCGCAACACCGCACGATTGCTTCAGGCCCTAATCTTGTTCCGGCATGGCACACTGAGCCTTTGGTTAATTCCTCTTCCTGGTGGGAAATGAGAGTTAAATTTGCCCGTCCAGACACCTCCAGCTAGTCTCTCATCGGTTCTCCCTATTCCTGTTCATCTTCCGCAGAATTTGCAAACTGGGCCAAACAGGAGGTTAAAGGCACTGACTCTCCAAGTCGGGAGTGTGTTAGTAAAGCATCTGGAATGTTGCACCAGAGTACCAGGGGACGAAAACTGAGACATTTTGGAACACGTCTCCCGATCACACGGTGGATCATACTCTAGGTTCCACATGCATGTTTTAGCTGAAGGAAGAATCACTTAAACCTGGAGAGTTGAGACCCGTGGAATGGGTACCATGCAATATGACTTCAAAGGGTCTTCATTTGCTCATCGAACCTCTCCAATCCTATCACTGCTGCATTTGTGCCCCTGTACACACGCTTGATTCTCTTTCAGAGACATAGCAATCCATAGGTTTTAAGATACTTACTAGTCAGGTACATTCTTAGGCATTTAATATGGGGTGTTGAGTCCATTTCGTTGAGCAAGGAGTAGCTCTTGTCTATTCCATATTTGGCTTAAGGAACTTTATCTGTGCTCATTTCAATCTCTGGTTTTACGCAGCACCCCAACTCACCTTTCTCCTTAAGCAAGCATAAGTTGGTTTTCTAAATTTGAGACCCTGTTCTGTTCTGTAATTCAGTTCCTGTGTAGCCACGTTTACATTCCGTGTATTAGTGATATCTTATGGTGTTTCTTCTTCTGTGTGACTCATTTCAGTTAGAATCATCATACCTGAATCCACTCATTATGCTGCTACGGGCCTTATGACATAGATTTCACTGTTGTGTGATATTGCATTGTACGTAACTAACAAAACTTCTTTATCCAGTTTTTACTTTCTGCGATATTGAACATACACCGTAAACGAGGTTCCTGTAAACAGAGCCGTCCCAAACTTTGGGGTGGCTGTGTCTTTCTGATTTTCATTTCCCTAAGCTATAGGACCATAAGTGGAAGTGCCCTAGGCTCTCTTGCTTTGTTTTTTAGATGTTTCAGGAAACACCATACACTTCTCCAGAGTGGCTGTTGGCAATTTACATCCCGCCCATCAGCATAACAAGGCTCCCAGTTCTCCATGGTCTGTCCTGCCTTTCTGGATTTTACACTTTTTTCAGATGGCCCTTTTGACCGGGGGGAAGTGAGACTTCATTGTAGTGCAGATTTACTTTGCAAGCTTGCTTGGTTGGCCAAAAAGGGCGTATGCGTTTTTTCCTGAATATATTCAGGAAAAAACGCATACGCCCTTTTTGGCCAAGTGCATCATTGTGGACGTTCTGCCTCTTTTCCTATGCTTTAAATGCAATTCCAGTCTACCTCCTGAAATCGGTTTCCTGCAATTCTGCCCCGCGTTCAAGTCCTCTTGGCAGCGTTACTTCAGTATATTTTTGGACGATAGCTGTCATTTATAACTCTGCAGGATTGTGAATTACAGTGCCCCTGAGCTCCTTTCTTCAACTCGCTTTCTCGTGAGCTGGCCGCAACACCGCAGGATTGCTTCAGGCCCTAATCTGGTTCCGGCACGGCATGCTGAGCCTTTGGTTAATTCCTCTTCCTGGTGGGAAATGAGAGTTAAATTTGCCCGTCCAGACACCTCCAGCTAGTCTCTCATCGGTTCTCCCTATTCCTGTTCATCTTCCGCAGAAATTGCAAACTGGGCCAAACAGGAGGTTAAAGGCACTGACTCTCCAAGTCGGGAGAGTGTTAGTAAAGCGTCTGGAATGTTGCACCCGAGTACCAGGGGACGAGAACTGAGACATATTTGAACACGTCTCCCGATCACACAGTTTATCATACTCTGGGCTCCACATGCA
This sequence comes from Globicephala melas, assembly GCF_963455315.2. Classification (NCBI taxonomy): domain Eukaryota; kingdom Metazoa; phylum Chordata; class Mammalia; order Artiodactyla; family Delphinidae; genus Globicephala; species Globicephala melas. The sequence continues at coordinate 64,065,169 of NC_083314.1, forward strand.
TGTTTCAGCTGAAGGGAGAATACCTTAAACCTGGAGAGTTGAGACCCGTGGAATGGGTACCATGCAATATGACTTCAAAGGGTCTTCATTTGCTCACCGAACCTCACCAATCCTATCACTGCTGCGTTTGTGCCCCTGTACACACGCTTGATTCTCTTTCAGAGACATAGCAATCCATAGGTTTTAAGATACTTACTAGTCAGGTACATTCTTAGGCATTTAATATGGGGTGTTGAGTCCATTTCGTTGAGCAAGGAGTAGCTCTTGTCTATTCCATATTTGGCTTAAGGAACTTTATCTGTGCTCATTTCAATCTCTGGTTTTACGCAGCACCCCAACTCACCTTTCTCCTTAAGCAAGCATAAGTTGGTTTTCTAAATTTGAGACCCTGTTCTGTTCTGTAATTCAGTTCCTGTGTAGCCACGTTTACATTCCATGTATTAGTGATATCTTATGGTGTTTCTTCTTCTGTGTGACTCATTTCAGTTAGAATCATCATACCTGAATCCATTCATTATGCTGCTACGGGCCTTATGACATAGATTTCACTGTTGTGTGATATTGCATTGTACGTTACTAACAAAACTCCTTTATCCAGTTTTTACTTTCTGCGATATTGAACATACACCGTAAACGAGGTTCTTGTAAACAGAGCCGTCCCAAACTTTGGGGTGGCTGTGTCTTTCTGATTTTCATTTCCCTAAGCTATAGGACCATAAGTGGAAGTGCCCTAGGCTCTGTTGCTTTGTTTTATAGATGTTTCAGGAAACACCATACACTTCTCCAGAGTGGCTGTTGGCAATTTACATCCCACCCATCAGCATAACAAGGCTCCCAGTTCTCCATGGCCTGTCCTGCCTTTCTGGATTTTACACTTTTTTCAGATGGCCCTTTGGACCGGGGGGAAGTGAGACTTCATTGTAGTGCAGATTTCCTTTGCAAGCTTGCTTGGTTGGCCAAAAAGGGCGTATGTGTTTTTTCCTGAATATATTCAGGAAAAAACGCATATGTCCTTTTTGGCCAAGTGCATCATTGTCGACGTTCTAGCTCTTTTCCTATGCTTTAAATGCAATTCCAGTCTGCCTCCTGAAATCGGTTTCCTGCAATTCTGCCCCGCTTTCAAGTCCTCTTGGCAGCGTTACTTCAGTATATTTTTGGACGATAGCTGTCATTTATAACTCTGCAGGTTTGTGAATTACAGTGCCCTTGAGCTCCTTTCTTCAACTCGCTTTCTTGTGAGCTGCCCGCAACACCGCAGGATTGCTTCAGACCCTAATCTGGTTCCGCCACGGCACACTGAGCCTTTGGTTAATTCCTCTTCCTGGTGGGAAATGAGAGTTAAATTTGCCCGTCCAGACACCTCCAGCTAGTCTCTCATTGGTTCTCCCTATTCCTGTTCATCTTCCGCAGAAATTGCAAACTGGGCCAAACAGGAGGTTAAAGGCATTGACTCTCCAAGTCGGGAGAGTGTTAGTAAAGTGTCTGGAATGTTGCACCCGAGTACCAGGGGACGAGAACGGAGACATATTTGAACACGTCTCCCAATCACACGGTGGATCATACTCTGGGTTCCACATGCATGTTTTAGCTGAAGGAAGAATCCCTTAAACCTGGAGAGTTGAGACCCGTGGAATGGGTACCATGCAATATGACTTCAAAGGGTCTTCATTTGCTCACCGAACCTCTCCAATCCTATCACTGCTGCATTTGTGCCCCTGTACACACGCTTGATTCTCTTTCAGAGACATAGCAATCCATAGGTTTTAAGATACTTACTAGTCAGGTACATTCTTAGGCGTTTAATATGGGGTGTTGAGTCCATTTCGTTGAGCAAGGAGTAGCTCTTGTCTATTCCATATTTGGCTTAAGGAACTTTATCTGTGCTCATTTCAATCTCTGGTTTTATGCAGCACTCCAACTCACCTTTCCCCTTAAGCAAGCATAAGTTGGTTTTCTAAATTTGAGACCCTGTTCTGTTCTGTAATTCAGTTCCTGTGTAGCCAAGTTTACATTCCGTGTATTAGTGATATCTTATGGTGTTACTTCTTCTGTGTGACTCATTTCAGTTAGAATCATCATACCTGAATCCACTCATTATGCTGCTACGGGCCTTATGACATAGATTTCACTGTTGTGTGATATTGCATTGTACGTAAGTAACAAAACTTCTTTATCCAGTTTTTACTTTCTGCGATATTGAACATACACCGTAAACGAGGTTCTTGTAAACAGAGCCGTCCCAAACTTTGGGGTGGCTGTGTCTTTTTGATTTTCATTTCCCTAAGCTATAGGACCATAAGTGGAAGTGCCCTAGGCTCTGTTGCTTTGTTTTTTAGATGTTTCAGGAAACACCATACACTTCTCCCGAGTGGCTGTTGGCAAGTTACATCCCGCCCATCAGCATAACAAGGCTCCCAGTTCTCCATGGCCTGTCCTGCCTTTCTGGATTTTACACTTTTTTCAGATGGCCCTTTGGACCGGGGGGAAGTGAGACTTCATTGTAGTGCAGATTTCCTTTGCAAGCTTGCTTGGTTGGCCAAAAAGGGCGTATGCGTTTTTTCCTGAATATATTCAGGAAAAAACGCATACGCCCTTTTTGGCCAAGTGCATCATTGTGGACGTTCTGCCTCTTTTCCTATGCTTTAAATGCAATTCCAGTCTACCTCCTGAAATCGGTTTCCTGCAATTCTGCCCCGCGTTCAAGTCCTCTTGGCAGCCTTACTTCAGTATATTTTTGGACGATAGCTGTCATTTATAACTCTGCAGGTTTGTGAATTACAGTGCCCCTGAGCTCCTTTCTTCAACTCGCTTTCTCGTGAGCTGGCCGCAACACCGCAGGATTGCTTCAGGCCCTAATCTGGTTCCGGCACGGCATGCTGAGCCTTTGGTTAATTCCTCTTCCTGGTGGGAAATGAGAGTTAAATTTGCCCGTCCAGAAACCTCCAGCTAGTCTCTCATTGGTTCTCCCTATTCCTGTTCATCTTCCGCAGAAATTGCAAACTGGGCCAAACAGGAGGTTAAAGGCACTGACTCTCCAAGTCGGGAGAGTGTTAGTAAAGCGTCTGGAATGTTGCACCCGAGTACCAGGGGACGAGAACTGAGACATATTTGAACACGTCTCCCGATCACACAGTTTATCATACTCTGGGCTCCACATGCATGTTTCAGCTGAAGGGAGAATACCTTAAACCTGGAGAGTTGAGACCCGTGGAATGGGTACCATGCAATATGACTTCAAAGGGTCTTCATTTGCTCACCGAACCTCTCCAATCCTATCACTGCTGCGTTTGTGCCCCTGTACACACGCTTGATTCTCTTTCAGAGACATAGCAATCCATAGGTTTTAAGATACTTACTAGTCAGGTACATTCTTAGGCATTTAATATGGGGTGTTGAGTCCATTTCGTTGAGCAAGGAGTAGCTCTTGTCTATTCCATATTGGGCTTAAGGAACTTTATCTGTGCTCATTTCAATCTCTGGTTTTATGCAGCACCCCAACTCACCTTTCCCCTTGAGCAAGCATAAGTTGGTTTTCTAAATTTGAGACCCTGTTCTGTTTTGTAATTCAGTTCCTGTGTAGCCAAGTTTACATTCCGTGTATTAGTGATATCTTACGATGTTTCTTTTTCTGTGTGACTTATTTCAGTTAGAATCATCATACCTGAATCCACTCATTATGCTGCTACGGGCCTGATGACATACATGTCATTGCTGAGTGATATTGCATTGTTTGTAAGTACCACAACTTCTTTATCCATTTTTCACTCTCTGTGATATTGAACTTGTACCGTAAACGAGGTTCTTGTAAACAGAGCCGTCCCAAACTTTGGGGTGGCTGTGTCTTTTTGATTTTCATTTCCCTAAGCTATAGGACCATAAGTGGAAGTGCCCTAGGCTCTGTTGCTTTGTTTTATAGATGTTTCAGGAAACACCATACACTTCTCCCGAGTGGCTGTTGGCAATTTATATCCCACCCATCAGCATAACAAGGCTCCCAGTTCTCCATGGCCTGTCCTGCCTTTCTGGATTTTACACTTTTTTCAGATGGCCCTTTGGACCGGGGGGAAGTGAGACTTCATTGTAGTGCAGATTTCCTTTGCAAGCTTGCTTGGTTGGCCAAAAAGGGCGTATGTGTTTTTTCCTGAATATATTCAGGAAAAAACGCATATGTCCTTTTTGGCCAAGTGCATCATTGTCGACGTTCTAGCTCTTTTCCTATGCTTTAAATGCAATTCCAGTCTGCCTCCTGAAATCGGTTTCCTGCAATTCTGCCCCGCTTTCAAGTCCTCTTGGCAGCGTTACTTCAGTATATTTTTGGACGATAGCTGTCATTTATAACTCTGCAGGTTTGTGAATTACAGTGCCCTTGAGCTCCTTTCTTCAACTCGCTTTCTTGTGAGCTGCCCGCAACACCGCAGGATTGCTTCAGACCCTAATCTGGTTCCGCCACGGCACACTGAGCCTTTGGTTAATTCCTCTTCCTGGTGGGAAATGAGAGTTAAATTTGCCCGTCCAGACACCTCCAGCTAGTCTCTCATTGGTTCTCCCTATTCCTGTTCATCTTCCGCAGAAATTGCAAACTGGGCCAAACAGGAGGTTAAAGGCATTGACTCTCCAAGTCGGGAGAGTGTTAGTAAAGTGTCTGGAATGTTGCACCCGAGTACCAGGGGACGAGAACGGAGACATATTTGAACACGTCTCCCAATCACACGGTGGATCATACTCTGGGTTCCACATGCATGTTTTAGCTGAAGGAAGAATCCCTTAAACCTGGAGAGTTGAGACCCGTGGAATGGGTACCATGCAATATGACTTCAAAGGGTCTTCATTTGCTCACCGAACCTCTCCAATCCTATCACTGCTGCATTTGTGCCCCTGTACACACGCTTGATTCTCTTTCAGAGACATAGCAATCCATAGGTTTTAAGATACTTACTAGTCAGGTACATTCTTAGGCGTTTAATATGGGGTGTTGAGTCCATTTCGTTGAGCAAGGAGTAGCTCTTGTCTATTCCATATTTGGCTTAAGGAACTTTATCTGTGCTCATTTCAATCTCTGGTTTTATGCAGCACTCCAACTCACCTTTCCCCTTAAGCAAGCATAAGTTGGTTTTCTAAATTTGAGACCCTGTTCTGTTCTGTAATTCAGTTCCTGTGTAGCCAAGTTTACATTCCGTGTATTAGTGATATCTTATGGTGTTTCTTCTTCTGTGTGACTCATTTCAGTTAGAATCATCATACCTGAATCCACTCATTATGCTGCTACGGGCCTTATGACATAGATTTCACTGTTGTGTGATATTGCATTGTACATAAGTAACAAAACTTCTTTATCCAGTTTTTACTTTCTGCGATATTGAACATACACCGTAAACGAGGTTCTTGTAAACAGAGCCGTCCCAAACTTTGGGGTGGCTGTGTCTTTTTGATTTTCATTTCCCTAAGCTATAGGACCATAAGTGGAAGTGCCCTAGGCTCTGTTGCTTTGTTTTTTAGATGTTTCAGGAAACACCATACACTTCTCCCGAGTGGCTGTTGGCAAGTTACATCCCGCCCATCAGCATAACAAGGCTCCCAGTTCTCCATGGCCTGTCCTGCCTTTCTGGATTTTACACTTTTTTCAGATGGCCCTTTGGACCGGGGGGAAGTGAGACTTCATTGTAGTGCAGATTTCCTTTGCAAGCTTGCTTGGTTGGCCAAAAAGGGCGTATGCGTTTTTTCCTGAATATATTCAGGAAAAAACGCATACGCCCTTTTTGGCCAAGTGCATCATTGTGGACGTTCTGCCTCTTTTCCTATGCTTTCAATGCAATTCCAGTCTACCTCCTGAAATCGGTTTCCTGCAATTCTGCCCCGCGTTCAAGTCCTCTTGGCAGCGTTACTTCAGTATATTTTTGGACGATAGCTGTCATTTATAACTCTGCAGGATTGTGAATTACAGTGCCCCTGAGCTCCTTTCTTCAACTCGCTTTCTCGTGAGCTGGCCGCAACACCGCAGGATTGCTTCAGGCCCTAATCTGGTTCCGGCACGGCATGCTGAGCCTTTGGTTAATTCCTCTTCCTGGTGGGAAATGAGAGTTAAATTTGCCCGTCCAGACACCTCCAGCTAGTCTCTCATCGGTTCTCCCTATTCCTGTTCATCTTCCGCAGAAATTGCAAACTGGGCCAAACAGGAGGTTAAAGGCACTGACTCTCCAAGTCGGGAGAGTGTTAGTAAAGCGTCTGGAATGTTGCACCCGAGTACCAGGGGACGAGAACTGAGACATATTTGAACACGTCTCCCGATCACACAGTTTATCATACTCTGGGCTCCACATGCATGTTTCAGCTGAAGGGAGAATACCTTAAACCTGGAGAGTTGAGACCCGTGGAATGGGTACCATGCAATATGACTTCAAAGGGTCTTCATTTGCTCACCGAACCTCACCAATCCTATCACTGCTGCGTTTGTGCCCCTGTACACACGCTTGATTCTCTTTCAGAGACATAGCAATCCATAGGTTTTAAGATACTTACTAGTCAGGTACATTCTTAGGCATTTAATATGGGGTGTTGAGTCCATTTCGTTGAGCAAGGAGTAGCTCTTGTCTATTCCATATTGGGCTTAAGGAACTTTATCTGTGCTCATTTCAATCTCTGGTTTTATGCAGCACCCCAACTCACCTTTCTCCTTAAGCAAGCATAAGTTGGTTTTCTAAATTTGAGACCCTGTTCTGTTTTGTAATTCAGTTCCTGTGTAGCCAAGTTTACATTCCGTGTATTAGTGATATCTTACGATGTTTCTTTTTCTGTGTGACTTATTTCAGTTAGAATCATCATACCTGAATCCACTCATTATGCTGCTACGGGCCTGATGACATACATGTCATTGCTGAGTGATATTGCATTGTTTGTAAGTACCACAACTTCTTTATCCATTTTTCACTCTCTGTGATATTGAACTTGTACCGTAAACGAGGTTCTTGTAAACAGAGCCGTCCCAAACTTTGGGGTGGCTGTGTCTTTTTGATTTTCATTTCCCTAAGCTATAGGACCATAAGTGGAAGTGCCCTAGGCTCTGTTGCTTTGTTTTATAGATGTTTCAGGAAACACCATACACTTCTCCCGAGTGGCTGTTGGCAATTTACATCCCACCCATCAGCATAACAAGGCTCCCAGTTCTCCATGGCCTGTCCTGCCTTTCTGGATTTTACACTTTTTTCAGATGGCCCTTTGGACCGGGGGGAAGTGAGACTTCATTGTAGTGCAGATTTCCTTTGCAAGCTTGCTTGGTTGGCCAAAAAGGGCGTATGTGTTTTTTCCTGAATATATTCAGGAAAAAACGCATATGTCCTTTTTGGCCAAGTGCATCATTGTCGACGTTCTAGCTCTTTTCCTATGCTTTAAATGCAATTCCAGTCTGCCTCCTGAAATCGGTTTCCTGCAATTCTGCCCCGCTTTCAAGTCCTCTTGGCAGCGTTACTTCAGTATATTTTTGGACGATAGCTGTCATTTATAACTCTGCAGGTTTGTGAATTACAGTGCCCTTGAGCTCCTTTCTTCAACTCGCTTTCTTGTGAGCTGCCCGCAACACCGCAGGATTGCTTCAGACCCTAATCTGGTTCCGCCACGGCACACTGAGCCTTTGGTTAATTCCTCTTCCTGGTGGGAAATGAGAGTTAAATTTGCCCGTCCAGACACCTCCAGCTAGTCTCTCATTGGTTCTCCCTAATCCTGTTCATCTTCCGCAGAAATTGCAAACTGGGCCAAACAGGAGGTTAAAGGCATTGACTCTCCAAGTCGGGAGAGTGTTAGTAAAGTGTCTGGAATGTTGCACCCGAGTACCAGGGGACGAGAACGGAGACATATTTGAACACGTCTCCCAATCACACGGTGGATCATACTCTGGGTTCCACATGCATGTTTTAGCTGAAGGAAGAATCCCTTAAACCTGGAGAGTTGAGACCCGTGGAATGGGTACCATGCAATATGACTTCAAAGGGTCTTCATTTGCTCACCGAACCTCTCCAATCCTATCACTGCTGCATTTGTGCCCCTGTACACACGCTTGATTCTCTTTCAGAGACATAGCAATCCATAGGTTTTAAGATACTTACTAGTCAGGTACATTCTTAGGCGTTTAATATGGGGTGTTGAGTCCATTTCGTTGAGCAAGGAGTAGCTCTTGTCTATTCCATATTTGGCTTAAGGAACTTTATCTGTGCTCATTTCAATCTCTGGTTTTATGCAGCACTCCAACTCACCTTTCCCCTTAAGCAAGCATAAGTTGGTTTTCTAAATTTGAGACCCTGTTCTGTTCTGTAATTCAGTTCCTGTGTAGCCAAGTTTACATTCCGTGTATTAGTGATATCTTATGGTGTTTCTTCTTCTGTGTGACTCATTTCAGTTAGAATCATCATACCTGAATCCACTCATTATGCTGCTACGGGCCTTATGACATAGATTTCACTGTTGTGTGATATTGCATTGTACGTAAGTAACAAAACTTCTTTATCCAGTTTTTACTTTCTGCGATATTGAACATACACCGTAAACGAGGTTCTTGTAAACAGAGCCGTCCCAAACTTTGGGGTGGCTGTGTCTTTTTGATTTTCATTTCCCTAAGCTATAGGACCATAAGTGGAAGTGCCCTAGGCTCTGTTGCTTTGTTTTTTAGATGTTTCAGGAAACACCATACACTTCTCCCGAGTGGCTGTTGGCAAGTTACATCCCGCCCATCAGCATAACAAGGCTCCCAGTTCTCCATGGCCTGTCCTGCCTTTCTGGATTTTACACTTTTTTCAGATGGCCCTTTTGACCGGGGGGAAGTGAGACTTCATTGTAGTGCAGATTTCCTTTGCAAGCTTGCTTGGTTGGCCAAAAAGGGCGTATGCGTTTTTTCCTGAATATATTCAGGAAAAAACGCATACGCCCTTTTTGGCCAAGTGCATCATTGTGGACGTTCTGCCTCTTTTCCTATGCTTTCAATGCAATTCCAGTCTACCTCCTGAAATCGGTTTCCTGCAATTCTGCCCCGCGTTCAAGTCCTCTTGGCAGCCTTACTTCAGTATATTTTTGGACGATAGCTGTCATTTATAACTCTGCAGGTTTGTGAATTACAGTGCCCCTGAGCTCCTTTCTTCAACTCGCTTTCTCGTGAGCTGGCCGCAACACCGCAGGATTGCTTCAGGCCCTAATCTGGTTCCGGCACGGCATGCTGAGCCTTTGGTTAATTCCTCTTCCTGGTGGGAAATGAGAGTTAAATTTGCCCGTCCAGAAACCTCCAGCTAGTCTCTCATCGGTTCTCCCTATTCCTGTTCATCTTCCGCAGAAATTGCAAACTGGGCCAAACAGGAGGTTAAAGGCACTGACTCTCCAAGTCGGGAGAGTGTTAGTAAAGCGTCTGGAATGTTGCACCCGAGTACCAGGGGACGAGAACTGAGACATATTTGAACACGTCTCCCGATCACACAGTTTATCATACTCTGGGCTCCACATGCATGTTTCAGCTGAAGGGAGAATACCTTAAACCTGGAGAGTTGAGACCCGTGGAATGGGTACCATGCAATATGACTTCAAAGGGTCTTCATTTGCTCACCGAACCTCTCCAATCCTATCACTGCTGCGTTTGTGCCCCTGTACACACGCTTGATTCTCTTTCAGAGACATAGCAATCCATAGGTTTTAAGATACTTACTAGTCAGGTACATTCTTAGGCATTTAATATGGGGTGTTGAGTCCATTTCGTTGAGCAAGGAGTACCTCTTGTCTATTCCATATTTGGCTTAAGGAACTTTATCTGTGCTCATTTCAATCTCTGGTTTTATGCAGCACCCCAACTCACCTTTCCCCTTAAGCAAGCATAAGTTGGTTTTCTACATTTGAGACCCTGTTCTGTTTTGTAATTCAGTTCCTGTGTAGCCAAGTTTACATTCCGTGTATTAGTGATATCTTACGATGTTTCTTTTTCTGTGTGACTTATTTCAGTTAGAATCATCATACCTGAATCCACTCATTATGCTGCTACGGGCCTGATGACATACATGTCATTGCTGAGTGATATTGCATTGTTTGTAAGTACCACAACTTCTTTATCCATTTTTCACTCTCTGTGATATTGAACTTGTACCGTAAACGAGGTTCTTGTAAACAGAGCCGTCCCAAACTTTGGGGTGGCTGTGTCTTTTTGATTTTCATTTCCCTAAGCTATAGGACCATAAGTGGAAGTGCCCTAGGCTCTGTTGCTTTGTTTTATAGATGTTTCAGGAAACACCATACACTTCTCCAGAGTGGCTGTTGGCAATTTACATCCCACCCATCAGCATAACAAGGCTCCCAGTTCTCCATGGCCTGTCCTGCCTTTCTGGATTTTACACTTTTTTCAGATGGCCCTTTGGACCGGGGGGAAGTGAGACTTCATTGTAGTGCAGATTTCCTTTGCAAGCTTGCTTGGTTGGCCAAAAAGGGCGTATGTGTTTTTTCCTGAATATATTCAGGAAAAAACGCATATGTCCTTTTTGGCCAAGTGCATCATTGTCGACGTTCTAGCTCTTTTCCTATGCTTTAAATGCAATTCCAGTCTGCCTCCTGAAATCGGTTTCCTGCAATTCTGCCCCGCTTTCAAGTCCTCTTGGCAGCGTTACTTCAGTATATTTTTGGACGATAGCTGTCATTTATAACTCTGCAGGTTTGTGAATTACAGTGCCCTTGAGCTCCTTTCTTCAACTCGCTTTCTTGTGAGCTGCCCGCAACACCGCAGGATTGCTTCAGACCCTAATCTGGTTCCGCCACGGCACACTGAGCCTTTGGTTAATTCCTCTTCCTGGTGGGAAATGAGAGTTAAATTTGCCCGTCCAGACACCTCCAGCTAGTCTCTCATTGGTTCTCCCTAATCCTGTTCATCTTCCGCAGAAATTGCAAACTGGGCCAAACAGGAGGTTAAAGGCATTGACTCTCCAAGTCGGGAGAGTGTTAGTAAAGTGTCTGGAATGTTGCACCCGAGTACCAGGGGACGAGAACGGAGACATATTTGAACACGTCTCCCAATCACACGGTGGATCATACTCTGGGTTCCACATGCATGTTTTAGCTGAAGGAAGAATCCCTTAAACCTGGAGAGTTGAGACCCGTGGAATGGGTACCATGCAATATGACTTCAAAGGGTCTTCATTTGCTCACCGAACCTCTCCAATCCTATCACTGCTGCATTTGTGCCCCTGTACACACGCTTGATTCTCTTTCAGAGACATAGCAATCCATAGGTTTTAAGATACTTACTAGTCAGGTACATTCTTAGGCGTTTAATATGGGGTGTTGAGTCCATTTCGTTGAGCAAGGAGTAGCTCTTGTCTATTCCATATTTGGCTTAAGGAACTTTATCTGTGCTCATTTCAATCTCTGGTTTTATGCAGCACTCCAACTCACCTTTCCCCTTAAGCAAGCATAAGTTGGTTTTCTAAATTTGAGACCCTGTTCTGTTCTGTAATTCAGTTCCTGTGTAGCCAAGTTTACATTCCGTGTATTAGTGATATCTTATGGTGTTTCTTCTTCTGTGTGACTCATTTCAGTTAGAATCATCATACCTGAATCCACTCATTATGCTGCTACGGGCCTTATGACATAGATTTCACTGTTGTGTGATATTGCATTGTACGTAAGTAACAAAACTTCTTTATCCAGTTTTTACTTTCTGCGATATTGAACATACACCGTAAACGAGGTTCTTGTAAACAGAGCCGTCCCAAACTTTGGGGTGGCTGTGTCTTTTTGATTTTCATTTCCCTAAGCTATAGGACCATAAGTGGAAGTGCCCTAGGCTCTGTTGCTTTGTTTTTTAGATGTTTCAGGAAACACCATACACTTCTCCCGAGTGGCTGTTGGCAAGTTACATCCCGCCCATCAGCATAACAAGGCTCCCAGTTCTCCATGGCCTGTCCTGCCTTTCTGGATTTTACACTTTTTTCAGATGGCCCTTTTGACCGGGGGGAAGTGAGACTTCATTGTAGTGCAGATTTCCTTTGCAAGCTTGCTTGGTTGGCCAAAAAGGGCGTATGCGTTTTTTCCTGAATATATTCAGGAAAAAACGCATACGCCCTTTTTGGCCAAGTGCATCATTGTGGACGTTCTGCCTCTTTTCCTATGCTTTCAATGCAATTCCAGTCTACCTCCTGAAATCGGTTTCCTGCAATTCTGCCTTGCTCTCAGTGCCTCTTCATAGTCTTACCTCAATATACTTTTGGAAAATAGTTGCCCTTTATAACTCTGCAGGTTTTTGAATTGCAGTTGCCCTTAGTTCCATTTTTCAGCTCTTATTTTTGTGATCTTGCCTCATATCCACAGGATATCTTCAGGCCCTATTCTTCTTCTGGGGCACCTTGCTGTGCCTTTGGTTAATTCTTCTTCCTATGTGAAATTAGAGTGACATGTGGCCATTGAAACCGCTACAGCTATTTTCTCACTGGTTCCCCCTATTCCCATTCATCGTCCGCACTAACTGCAGACTGTGCGATACCGGAACTTAAAGGCATTGACTCTCCATGTGGGGATGTTGTTAGTAAAGTGGCTGGAATGTTGATCCGGAGCCCCAGGAGAGGAAAGTGAGGTGCGTTTTAGAAACCTTTCCCGATCATATGGTATACCATCTGCTGGATTTCCCATGCATGGTTTAGCTGTAGGAAGATTTCCTTCAACCTGGAGTGTTGGGACCCTTGGAATGAGTAGCATGAAGTATTGCATTAAACTTTCGGCAGTTGCTCACCAAAGCTCACCAATCCTCTCAGCCCCAAGTTTCCAGCCTTATGTCTTATCCAGCTGTGGGTTTATATGTGGTCATTCCAGGTTGCATCACAGCCCCTGAGCGAATTTTGTAAGAATTTTTCTCTCTTTCATTGTTTCTGCGTTTTGGTTTTAAAATTTATTTCTATAATGGGGTTTAGCTCATTTTCACTGCTGTGTTTGTGCCGCTCTGCACACACTTGATTCCCTTATGGAGATATATCAATACATGGGTTTTAAGATTCTTATTGCTCAGATATATTTCTCTGCGGTGTATAGGGTGTGTTGAGGCCAGTTCATTGAGCAAGGTGTAGATCTTGTCTAATACCTATTTGCTTTATTGAACGGTATCTGTGCTAATTTCAAACTCTGGTTTTATGCATCACCCCACCTCTCCTTTCCCCTTAAGCTGACATAAGTGTGTTTTCTAAATGTAATACACTGTTCTGTTTTGTAATTCATTTTTTGTGCAGCCATATTTATCCTCCCTCTATAAGTGATATCTTATGATATGTTTCTTTTTCTGTTTGACTTATTTCAAGTAGTATTATCAGACCTAAATCCACTCTTTATCCTTCTACTAGCCTTATTACATTGATTTCATGGTGAAGAGATATTCCATTGTACATAAGTACCACATCTTCTTTATCCATTGTTCTCTTTCCTGGGATATTTAAGGTGTACTGAAGTTGAGGTTCTTGTAAACAGAGTAGCCCTAAACTGTGGTGTGCTTGTGTCTTGTTGATTTTTAGACTTCCCTAGATATACTCCCATGATTGGAAGTGCCCTATGCTCTGTAGCTCTGTTTTTTAGATGATTTAGGAACCACCATACACTTGTCCAGAGTGGCTCTCGGCAGTTCACACACTGCCCATCAGCGTATAAAGGCTCCCTGTTCTCCATGGCCTGTCCTGCATTTCTGGTTTTTACAATTTTTTAGGATGGCCCTTTTGACCGGTGGGAAATGAGACTTCTTTGTTGTGCACATTTGCATTGCTTGCTTGCTTCGTTGCCCATAAAGTGCGTATGCGTTTTTTCCTGGATATAATCAGGAAAAAACGCATACGCCCTTTTGGGCCAACTGCATCATTGTCGAAATTCTGCCGCTTTTCATGTGCTTTAAAGACGAGTCCAATCTATCTCTTGAAATCTGTTTCTTGCAATTCTGTCTTGCATTCAGATCCTCTTCTTTGCCTTACCTCAACATATTTTTGGACGTTAGTTTTCATTTATAACTCTGCAGGTTTGTGAATTGCAGTGACCCTGAGCTCCATTTTTTAAGTTGCTCTTTTGTGAGCTGGCCTCAAAGCCGCAGGATTGCTTCAGGCCCTATTTTGGCTCCGGCGAGGCGGGCTGAGCCTTTTTTCAATTCTTATTCTTAATGGGAAATTAGAGTGACATGTGCCCGTCCACACCCCTACAACTATTCTCTCATTGGTTCCCCCTCTTCCCGTTCATCCTCCTCACAATTTGCAAAATGTGTGAAACAGAAGTTTAAATGTGCTGATTCTCTAAGTGGGGAGATTCTAAGTAACGTGGCTGGAATGATGAACAGGAGAGGATAAATGAGGTGCATTGTAGACACATCTCCCGATCACATGGTGTACAGTCCTCTGGGTTTTCCATGCATGTTTTAGCTGTAGGAAGATGCCTTGAACCTGCAGATTTGGGACCCATTGAATGGGTACCAGGTAGTATTACTTTAAAGGGTGTGCATTTCCTCACCCAACCTCACATTTCTCTTAGCGCGAACAGTTTCCAGCCTTATGTCTCATCCTGCTGTGGGTCTAGATGTGTTCAATCCACGTTGCATCACCGTCCCTGAGGAAAAGTTTAAGAGGTTTTCTCTGTCTCTCTGTCATTTATTTTTTTAAATTTATTACTATATTGGTTACAGCTGATTTTCAAAGCTCTGTTTCTTGCTGCTGTACATCCACTTGATTCACGTACAGAGAGACATCAATAAATTCTTTTTCAGATTCTTAACAGTCATAGATATTCTTTTCCGGTGACTTGAGTGTGCTGAGTGCAGTTCTTTTAGCTACCGTGTAGGCCTTGTGATTATCAGTTTGGTATTTGGAATGGTATCTTTGCTAATTTCAACCTCCTGGATGATGCCTCACCCCTCCCCACCTTTCCCGTTTAGCAGCCTTACGCGTGTTTTCTACATATTTGACTATGTTTTTGTTTTGTAATTTATTTCATGTGTAGCCATTTTGGATTCCACCTTTAAGTGATATCTTATGATATGTGTCTTTTTCTTTTTGAATTATGTCACTTAGAATGATCATACGTAACTCCTCCGGAGTTGTTACAACTGGCCATATTTCATTGATTTCCAGGCTGAGTAATATTCCACTCTACATAAGTACCACATCTCTATCCATTTTTTCCCTCCAGAGACATTTAAGTTATATGCTAGTCGAGGATCTTTTAAACAGAGAGGCAGTAAACATTGGGGTGCCTGTGTCCTCTCGATTTTTGTTTTTCCCAAGATATACGCCCACGAGTGCAAGTGCCCTATGCTCTGTAGCTCATTTTTTAGATGCTTTAGCAAACACAATACACTTCTCCAGAATGGCCGTTGGCAATATACATTTCCACTATAAGCCTCACAGGGCTCCCTCTTCTCCTTGCCCTGTCCTGCATTTCTGGTGTTTACACTTTATGAGGATGGCTCTTCTGACTGATGCGAAGTGATATCTTTTGTAGTATTGATTTCCAGTGCCCACCTGTTTGGTTGGCTAAAAAAGTGTATGCCCTTTTCTTGAATATATACAGAAAAAAACGCATACAGCCTTTTTGGCCAACTGCAATGTTGGCAATGTTCAGCCCCTTTTCTTGTGCTTAATGGCGAGTCCTTTCTACCTCCTCAAATCCCTTTCCTGCCATTCTCCCTTGCTTACCAATCCTTTTCTCTGAATTTCCTCAAGACATTTTTCAGTGATAGATATTTTCAACTCTGCAGTTTCGTGAATCTTACTGCCCCTGAGTTCCATTGTTCAACTTGTGTTTATGGGAACTGGCCACAAAGCAGTGGGATTTCCTCAAGCCCTACACTGTTTCCATGGGCAACCCTAGCCTTTGGTCAATTCATCTTCCTGATTGGAAATTAGAGTGACATGTGCCTGTCTGAACACCTAGGACTTGTCTCTCATTGTTCCTCATCCTTCCGCTTCATCCTCTGGACAAATTCCAAACTGTACGCAACAGGATGTTGACAGTGCTGACATCTCCAAGTGGGGAGACTGTTAGTAAAGACGCTGGAGGGGTGAACCCGAGCACCAGGAGGTGAGGAGATGAGATGCCTTTTCCAAACTCTTCCCGATCAGACGGTATACCATCCTTTGGGTGTGACAGACATGTTTTAGCAGTAGGAAGAGTCCCATTCATGTAAGGAGAACACCAGGGCTTTTTCAAAATCAGTGTCTCCCCGAAACCCAAACTGGGGAGTTTTTTAAGCTACGGCTACACATATGTTCATTAAGGGCCTTGGGAAGTAGGCAGAGTCCAAACTTTAGATGATTGAAGTCTTCAGGGTCAGAAGCACTCACCACCAGCTTCCCTTAGGTTACACTTTAACTGTCATTGATAGATGATGTCAATAAAAATATCTATTCTTTTTCCGATTATTTCCCCTTATAGGTTATTGCAAAATATTGAGTGTAGTTCCCTGTGCTATACAGTAGTTCCTTGTTGATGATCTATTTTATACATAGCAGTGTGTATGTGTTAATTCCAAACTGTTAATTTATCCCTCCTCCCACCTTTCCCCTTTGATAATAATAAATTATAAGATTTTATACTTCTCAGAAATGGGGGAGCTGAAAGAGAGGTATCATTTTCAATGGAAATGCATTTAAAACAAGATTGAAGCTTTAACCAAGATTATTAGATGTACATCCTTGGAAAGAAATCACTTCATTTCTCTAATATTGACCTGACAAATAAGACAAACCTTTTCACTGAACTTGCTTATAATAAAGTGATGGAAATATCAAATGGAAGTGTTAGAAACATCTTATTTTACCCGAGCCTTATACACTGTTTTATGTTAACTACAGTTTGGCACACACATCTGTTCATTGAAGTTACAATAGTCTCGATTTCTGTTACTGATCCTCCAGAGTGGACCCCAACAAGTGTCCCCCTGCCCAGTGTCATTGGGGCCAACAGATCGAGACTGAGTTTGGTTCCCAAGCAAAGGAAACTTTATATTTTGATCAGAGAATGGAGAGGTGAGAGCATGCACTACCCCATGGGCTGTGGGCTGGGCTGCTGTGTAGAGATCCTGTCAGAGTCAGTAGGAGGGAGGGGGCGGAGCTCTGGAGGGCCAGGTTGGCTGCAGCTCAGGCTCTATATCTCGGAGTCTGCACTGGGCCCCAGGAGCTGAGGTGTCGACCCAGCCATTCTGCACTAGGAAATCTGGTCTGAACTGCCGGGTGTGGAACCTCTGCATGTGGGACCCTAGGAGCACGTGAAATTAGACAAAGCACAAAGGATAAAAAAGGTCAGACTTGACTTTATTGCCCAGATTCTATTTTTATCTCCCAGGGATTTTTAATGGGCTTTGCTGGGGACAAACCCCTCCTCTGCCTTTTGTCCCGTTCCTCATCCTTGGAGTGCTGAGGGTGCAGATCCTTCTTCTGTAACTGCTGAGTGCTGAGTTGGGAGCCCTCATACCAGGGGACGAGGGTCAGAACTTCTCCCCAGCAGCCTCCAGGTGACGTTGATTGGCCCCAGGACCCCTGCCTCTCTGCTCGTCCGCCTGAGCACCAGCATTGGAAGTGTTATAGATTCTAATGACCTTTAAAGGTCCAGGAAAGAGATGTGCAGAGACGCTGTGGGGGCCGATTTCACCCCGCCCCACATTTGTTTGGCCACCTTAGGCTGACCGTTTCTGCCAGCCTAGATGCTCTGACCAGTAGTCTGCTCTTTCTTCAATTAGGCCCCTGAATTAACGTACAAACAGCACCAGGTGTCAGAGCCCTGCCCGCTCAACTCCCAGACAGTCCAGGGTCAGTGGTGATCAAGGACCATGATGGCCACTGAGTCAACAGCCTTTTGAAGTAAACAGGAGTCCAGCCGGTCTTATTGGCCACCATCATCATGGTGTCTGTAGGCTTTTCTATGGTGACAGTGTGATATACGGTTCCCCCGCCAAGATTATTAGCTCCCCTCCGGGTGCAGTAAGTCCTGCAAGCAGTAGTCTACTCCTTCGGGACACACTATTGTTGTTTTATGAGAGAAACTCCAGGTCAAGTGATGTTCACACGAGTCGTCATGGTGCCCTGTTGCCCCCGGTTATCTCTCTGGATGTTGGAGTTGGAGCGCCTCCTCACTCGAGGTCGGTGTGCCCACAGAGCGAACCCTGCAACTTCAGGGCATGGTTGGTGATTAGGATCACCACGTGGGGTCCTTTTCCCTTAGGAGGGAGGTGGCCTTTTGGGCTGCTGATTTCCAGGTTTTTAGATACCGCCAGTATCTTGGCCAGATGTGGCAGTGGGCCAAGCCCCTTGGTGACTGTAGTTTATCCTACCTGGATGGCATTCTTGCGTTGTTCCATTTCAAGTGGTCCCAGTTTTTGCACTAATTCTCCAATGGCGATTCACCTTTCACCGGGAATGGAAAGGTCAAAGGGTTTAGCTCAATTAGGGAGTTCCAGGGCAAGGGTCTGAATTGACTGCCCTTTCCATTCTTGAAAGGCCACTTCTGGATTCTGTTCAAAAGGATCATCATCTTTTCCTTTCAGTGTTTCATATAGAGGCCCAGCTAGTAGACTGTAGTTAGGGATCCAGAAGCAGCAAACCCTGGCCTCCCCAGGAACCCCTAAGCTGTCTTCTAGTTTTAGAAAGGGGTAAGGCTGCAAATGGTTTCTTCCCTTTCCTGGGATGGGCTTCTCTGACTTTGTGTGAGAATGAAGCCCAGGCAGGTCACCGCAGTCTGTGATATTTGAGCTTTTTCTTGGACAACTTCTATCCTTTATTGGCTTGGTAGTTCAGAGGCCTCCTTAGTAGGGCTGGCGATCAGAATGTCATCTGCATATTGAAGGAGGGTTTCCTTTTCCAGAGGTAGAACTTTTCGGTCTTTAGCTAAGCTTTCCCCAAAGATGGTGTGGGAATTTTTGCACCCTTGGGGCAAGACGGCCCGCAAGTATTGTTTTAGTTGTATGTTGAGTCCTGCCACTCACAAGCCAAAATTTCTTGTGACTCTGGGACTAATGGAATACAAAAGAAGGCATCATTGAAGACTAATACAGGATACCATGTCCTGGTGGTTGGTAGAATGACCAGCAGGGTGTAGGAATCAGGAGCAACTGAAGGTATATCCTCGGTGGCTTCACTGACTGTCCTGACATCCTTTACCAGGTCCCCAGCAGCCCCTGGGGCTCTCGTGGTCAGGCCAATCCCAGGATATGGAGCTGTCCTGGGCAGGTACCCCACCCCCAACCCAGCCCACGGGGCTCTCGTGGTCAGGCCCCTCCCAGGATACAGAGCTACCCTTGCAGGTACCGTGGCAGGGCTGGGCACACAGGAACCGTGCACATAGCCCTCATTGCAGAGCACCCCCAGCTCACCTGTCGCTCAGAGCTGACACAGAGCACCTCAGAGCAGGACTTGAACTAACAAACAGCAGCTCCGACAGGTCTGTGACCCTAGGCATCACTCTGTGTGGCCTCCCTCCACCTGGTCTTCCAGAGACTTCCACTGCACCCAGGGAACCAGGCCTCTGTCTCCAACCACCACACACCCCTCCTCTCCCTGACTCCTGGGTTCCTCTCATTAGGAGAGGGTTTTCCTGAAGTTGTCTCCCACTCATGGGCCAGATAAAATGATAGAAAACAAGCCAAAGCTGCAGCCCCTTGTCTATCCTGACTCTCAGGAGCCCACACCTGTTCCTTTGATCTGGCCGGTTCAGCAAGTTCCATTTTCTGCAACTGTGAGCCCCTGAGGGGTGATGATTGGCTGAGCTGGGCAGCCTTACCGTGCCGGCCAGCCCTCCCCAGGTGTGCCTGGGGTGAGATCAATACAAATACCACTCCAGGCAGCAAGAGCCCATGCAGCCGTGCCTGACGCCATTTTCTCTGCCCTGTCAGCAGTCTCGGGGCTGGGCTGGTGGGAGGGAGTGAGAAGCCACGGCTTTGTGGGTGGCCCAGTGTGAGTGGGGCTCTGCTGGACTTTCTGCAGCAGTTGCCAGGCTGCCACCTGCTAAAGAAGAGGATGTGTCACCCATACCTCTGCTGGAATTTCTCCCTGGGCAGAGGTGAGGAAGGAAAAAAGCAGTGGGGGCAGGGACAGGACGGGTATCTCAGGCAGGGAAATGGAAATCTTCCAGAAGAGCACCCAGGGCCAGGACCATCCTGGCTGGCCTGCAGGCACCAAGTCAGCTGGCATGCTGTCACTCGTGTGGCTCCATGGCCCTTCCTCTAGGCTTTCAAGTCCTTGTATCTATTCAGGTGTTTTACCTGGGAAGGGTGGGAACAGTTCAGCAGGAACTGGCCTGGGGCTCAGCTCACGTTTACTCACAGATGCCTCGGCACGGTGCCCCAGTTTTGC
This sequence comes from Globicephala melas, assembly GCF_963455315.2. Taxonomy (NCBI): domain Eukaryota; kingdom Metazoa; phylum Chordata; class Mammalia; order Artiodactyla; family Delphinidae; genus Globicephala; species Globicephala melas. The sequence goes on from NC_083314.1 coordinate 64,085,478, forward strand.
AATGAGGACGCTTTTTGTGTGGGGGCTGCTGGCTGAATGGGAGACGATTCCCCACCACTGACCAACTTCAGAATTGTTTACAACTGGAGCAAGTGCCCTGATACGGTTTTCCTCTGAGTAACTGGTGGGTTCTGTTTTTTTTTTCTCTTTTTCGTTTTTGGTTCAAGGTAGATTTTATTCCTGTTTTTTGTATTTACAGATATAAGCATGGAAATAATTTATTCATATAAATACATGTATGTGAAGGGAATAATTGTTTTTTTATGTTTTATTTTTTAAACTTTATTTCTTTTTAATTTTGAATTTTATTTTATATTTTTATACAGCAGGTTCTTATTGGTTATCTATTTTATACATATAAATGTTTACATGCCAATCCCAATCTCTCAACTCCTCCCACCACCACCCCCCCCAAGAGCTTTCCCCCCTTGTTGTCCATACGATTGTTGTCTACATCTGTTGCTCTATTTATGCCTTGCAAAATGGTTAATCTGTACAGTTTTTCTAGGTTCCACATATATGCATGAATATACAAGATTTGTTTTTCTCTTTCTGACTTACTTCACTCTGTATGACAGTCTCTAGATCCATCGACGTCTCTACAAATGACCCAATTTCATTCCTTTCATGGCTTAGTAATATTCCATTTTATATATGTACCACATCTTTATGCATTCGTCTGTCTGTGGGCATTTAGGTTGCTTCCATTACCTCGATATTGTAAATAGTGATGCAATGAACATTGCGGTGAATGTCTCTTTTTGATTTATGGTTTTGTCTGGGTATATGTCCAGGACTGGGATTGCTGTATCATATGGTAATTCTATTATTAGTTTCTTAAGAAACTCCATATTGTTCTCCATAGTGACTGTATCAATTTATATTCCTAACAATAGTTGAAGAGGCTTCCTTTTCTCCACACCCTTTCCAGCATTTGTTGTTTGTAGATTTTCAGATGATGCCCATTCTAACAGGTGTGAGGTGATACCTCATTGTTGAGTCCATTTCGTTGAGCAAGGGGTAGGTCTTGTCTATTACATATTTGGCTTATGGAACGGTATCTGTGCTAATTTCAAACTCTGGTTTTATGCAGCACCCCAACTCACCTTTCCCCTTAAGCAAGCATAAGTTGGTTTTCTAAACTTGAGACCCTGTTCTGTTTTGTAATTCAGTTCATGTGTAGCCAAGTTTACATTCCGTGCATTAGTCATACCTTATGATGTTTTTTTTTCTGTGTGACTTATTTCACTTAGAATCATCGTGCCTCAATCCACTCATTATGCTGGTACAGGCCTGGTGACACAGATTTCATTGCTGAGTGGTATTCTGTTGTAAGTAAGTACCGCAACTTCTTTATCAATTATTTGTTCTCTGGGATATTTAACTTGTACCATAGAAGAGGTTCCTGTAAACAGAGTCGACCCAAATTTTGGGGTGGCTGTGTCTTTTTGATTTTAATTTCCCTAAGCTATAGGACCATAAGTGGAAATGCCCTAGACTCTGTTGCTTTGTTTTTCAGATGTATCAGGAAACACCATACACTTCTCCAGAGTGCCTGCTGGCAATTTACATCCCGCCCATCAGCATAACAAGGCTCCTTTTTCCCCATGGCCTGTCTTGCCTTTCTGGATTTTACACTTTTTTCAGATGGCCCTTTAGACATGGGGGAAGTGACACTTCATAGTAGTTCGGATTTCCATTGCAAGCTTGCTTGGCTTGCCAAAAAGGGCGTATGTGTTTTTTCCTGAATATATTCAGGAACAAACTCATACGCCCTTTTTTGCTAAGTGCATCATTGTCGATGTTCTGCCTCTTTTCCTATGCTTTAAATGCAAATCCAGTCTACCTCCTGAAATCGGTTTCCTGAAATTCTGCCCCACTTTCAAGTCCTCTTCGCAGCCTTACTTCAATATATTTTTGGACGTTATCTGTCATTTATAACTCTGCAGGTTTGTGAATTACAGGGTCCCTGAGCTCCTTTCTCCAACTCGCTTTCTTGTGAGCTGGCCGCAAACCCGCAAGACTGCTTCAGGCCCTAATCTGCTTCTGGCAGGGCACGCTGAGCCTTTGGTTAATTCCTCTTCCTGGTGGGAAATGAGTGTTAAATATGCCCGTCCAGACACCTACTTCACTCTCAACCCCTTGGTGATGTGGGTCCTCTGGTTTGTGGCCACCTTTGCTGGGTTCCTCACCTTTCGATGATGTGGCCCCACTAGTGTGAGGACACTCCTGCCTGGTTCTCATCCACGTGGTTATGTGGACCCCCTGGTGAGAGTCTGTTCCTGGCTGTGTTCCTCACCCTTCTGTGAGGGAGACCCTCTGCTGATAGGTCACTCCTGCATGGCTGGCACACATTGCCTTGGTGAAGTCAGCCATGTGGTGGCAGTTGGAGCGTGCTGGGAATCTCCTCCCCCCGGTGATGAGGGCCCTCTTGTGTCAGGCCCTAACTGCTGGGCTCACCAACTTTACTTAGTGAGCCCAATGATGCTTGGGCACTCCTCTAAGGATCCCATCTCCATGGGGATGTGGGCCTTCTGCTCTGAGGTCCCAACGGCTGGGTTGTTCACATTTTCATGATGTGGGCTCTCTGGTGTTAGTTCACAGAGGCCTGGATCCCATAGCCTCTGTGCTCTCGGCCGCCTGCTGGGAGGTTCCAACTGCTGGATTCCTCACCTTTCTTATTCTTTGGGCCCTCTGTTTTTAGGCTACTCCTGCCTGCCTCACTCCCATTCCCTTTGTGATATGTGTCCTCTGATTTGAGGCCACATGTGCTGGGTTCCACACCTTTCAATGATGTGGCCCCACTGGAGGGAAGACAGTCCTGACTGGTTCCCAATCCCTTGCTGATGTGGGCCCTCAGGTGAGAGTCTGATCCTGGCTGGGTTCCTCACCCTTCTGTGAGGTGGGCCCTCTGCTGTGAGGTCAATCATGCCTGTCTGGCACACGTCACCTTGGCGACGTGGGCCCTCTGGTGACATTTGGAGTGTGCTGGGATCCTCCTCCCCTCGGTGATGAGGGCCCTCCTGCCTTAGGCCATAACTGCTGGGCTCCCCACATTTTCTGATGTGCGCCAAGTGAGTGAGGACACTCTTGCCAGGTTCCCATCCCCATGGGGATATGGGCCTTCTGCTCTGAGGTCAAAACGGCTGGCTTGCTCACAGTACCATGATGTGGGCCCTCTGCTGTGAGTTCACTCCGGCAAGGATCCCTTATCATCGGTGCACTGAGTTGCCTGCTGGGAGGTTCCAACTGCTGGATTCCTCAACTTTTTTATTCTTTGGGCCCACTGTTGTGAGGCTACTCCTGCCTGCCTCACTCCCAGCCCCTTCATGATGTGTGTCCTCTGGTTTGAGGCCACATGTGCTGCGTTCCTCACCTTTCGATGATGTGGCCCCACTCGTGTGAGGACACTCCTGCCTGGTTCCCATCCCCTTGGTGAGGTGGGCCCTCTGGCGAGAATCTAATCCTGGCTGGGTTCCTCAACGTTCTGTGAGGTAGGCCCTCTGCTGTGAGGTCACTCCTGCCTGGCTGGCACATGTCACCTTGGAGACGTGAGCCCTCTGGTGGCAGTTGGAGCATGCAGGGTGCCTCCTCCTCTCGGTGATGATGGCCCTCTGGCGTCAGGCCCTAAATGGTGGGCTCCCCACATTTTCTGATGTGCGCCCAGTGGTGCGAGGACACTCCAGCCAGGTTCCCATTCCCATAGGGATGTGGGCCTTCTGCGCTGAGGTCCCAACGCCTGGGTTGCTCACAGTTTTATGATGTGGGCCCTCTGCTGTGAGTTCACTGCGGCCTGGATCCCATAGCCTCTGTGCTCTTGGCCGCCTGCTGGGAGGTTCCAACTGCGCGATTCCTCAACTTTTGTATTCTATGGGTCCTGTGTTGTGATGCTCCTCCTGCTTGCCTCACTCGCAACTCCTTCGTGATGTGGGTCCTCTGGTTTGAGGCCACGTGTTCTGGGTTCCGCAACTTTCAATGATGTGGCCCCACTGGTGTGAGGACACTCCTGCCTGGTTCCCATCCCCTTGGTGATGTGGGCCTTCTGGTGACAGTCTTATCCTGGCTGGGTTCCTCACTCTTCTGTGAGGTAGGCCCTCTGCTGTGAGGTCAATCCTGCCAGACTTGCACACATCACCTTGGCGACGTGGGCCCTCTGTGGGCACATGGAACCTGCTGGGAGCCTCCTGCCCTCGGTGATGACGGCCCTCTAGCATCAGGCCCTAACTGCTGAGCTCCCCACGTTTTCTGATGTGAGCCCAGTGATGCCAGGACACTCCTCTTAGGTTCCCATCCCCATGGGGATGTGGGATTTCTGCTCTGAGGTCCCAACGCCTGGGTTGCTCACAGTTTCATGATGTGGGCTCTCTGGTGTTAGTTCACTCCTGCCTGCATCCCATAGCTTCTGTGCTCTCGGCCGCCTGCTGGGAGGTTCCAAATGCTGGATTCCTCACCTTTTTTATTCTTTGGGCCCTCCGTTTTTAGGCTACTCCTACCTGCCTCACTCCCATCCCCTTTGTGATGTATGTCCTCTGATATGAGGCCGCATGTGCTGGGTTCCTCACCTTTCGATGATGTGGCCCCACTGGTGGGAGGACCGTCCTGACTGGGTCCCATCCCCTTGGTGTTGTGGGCCCTCTGGCGAGACTCTCATCCTGCCTCGGTTCCTCACCCTTCTGTGAGATAGGCCCTCTGCTGTGAGGTCACTACTGCCTGGCTGGTGCATGCCACCTTGTAGACGTGGGCCCTCTGTTGGCAGTTGGAACCTGCTGGGAGTCTCCTCCCCTCAGTTATGAGGGCCCCTGGCGTCAGGCCCTAACTGCTGTGCTCCTAACATTTTCTGATATGTGCTAAGTGGTGTGAGGCCACTCCTGCCAGGTTCCCATCCCAATGGGGATTTGGGCCTTCTGTTCTGAGGTCCCAACGGCTGGGCTGCTCACAGGTGCATGATGTGGGCCCTCTGCTGTGAGTTCACTGCGGCCTGGATCCCATAGCCTCAGTGCTCTGGGCCGCTTGCTGGGAGGTTCCAACTGCTGGATTCCTCACCTTTCTTATTTTTGGGCCCTCTGTTGTGAGGCCCCTCCTGCCTGCCTCACTCCCAGCCCCTTGGTGATGGGTGTCCTATGGTTTGAAGCCACATGTTCTGGGTTCCTCACCTTTAGATGATGTGGCCCTACTCATGTGAGGACACTCCTGCCTGGTTCCAATCCATTTGGTGATGTGGGCCCTCTGGTGCGAGTCTGATCCTGACTGGGTTCGTCACACTTCTCTGAGGTGGGCCCTCTGCTGTGAGGTCATTCGTGCCTGGTTGGCACACATCGCCTTGGCGACGTCAGCCCTCTGGTGGCAATTGGAGCCTGCTGGGAGCCTCCTTCCCTTGGTGATGAGGGTCCTCTGGCGTCAGGCCCTAACTGCTGGTCTCCCAAAATTTTCTGATACGTTCTCAGTGGTGCGAGGACACTCCTACAAGATTTCCATCCCCATGGGGATGTGGGCCTCCTGCTCTGAGGTCCCAATGGCTGGGTTGCTCAGTTTCATGACATGGGCCCTCTTCTGTGAGTTCACTGTGGCCTGTACCCATAGCCTCAGTGCTCTGGGCCGCCTGCTGGGAGCTTCCAACTGCTGGATTCCTCACTTTTTTATTCTATGGGCCCAGTGTTGTGAGGCTACTCCAGCCTGCCTCACTCCGAGGCCCTTGGTGATGTGGGTCCTCTGGTTTGAGGACACATGTGCTGAGTACCTCACCTTTCGATGATGTGGCCCCACTGGTGTGAAGACACTCCTGCCTGGTTCCCATCCCCTTGGTGATGTGGGCCCTCTGGTGAGAGTCTGATGTTGGCTGGGTTTCTCACCCTTCTGTGAGGTGGGACCTCTGCTGTGAGGTAACTCCTGCCTGGCTTGCTCACGTTGCCTTGGCAATGTGAGCCCTCAGGTGGCAGTTGGAGCCTGCTGGGAATCTGCTCCCCTCGGTTATGAGAGCTCTGGATAAAACACATATGCATTTTCTGCCAAGTGCATTATTTTCCAAGTTCTGTCTCTTTTCCTATGCTTTACATGCAATTCCAGTCTACCTCCTGAAATCGGTTTCCTGCAATTCTGCCCTGCTTTCAAGTCCTCTTGGCAGCCTTACTTCAATATATTTTTGGACGATAGCTGTCATTTATAACTCTGCAGGTTTGTGAATTACAGTGCCCCTGAGCTCCTTTCTTCAACTCGCTTTCTTGTGAGCTGGCCGCAACACAGCAGGTTTGCTTCAGACCCTAGTGTGGTTCCGGCACGGCACGCTGAGCCTTTGGTTAATTCCTACTCCTGGTAGGAAATGATAGTTAAACTTGCCTTAACAGACACCTCCAGTTAGTCTCTCATTGGTTCTCCTCATTCCTGTTCATCTTCCGCAGAAATTGCAAACTGGGCCAAACAGGAGGTTAAAGGCACTGACTCTCCAAGTGAGGAGAGTGTTAGTAAAGCGTCTGGAATGTTGCACCCGAGTACCAGGGGACGAAAACTGAGATACATTTGAACACGTTTCCCGAACACACGGTGGATCATACTCTGGGTCCCACATGCATGTTTTAGCTGAAGGAAGAATCCCTTAAACCTGGAGAGTTGAGACACATGGAATGGGTACCATGCAATATGACTTCAAAGGGTCTGCATTTGCTCACCGAACCTCACCAATCCTATCACTGCTGCGTTTATGCCGCTGTACACATGCTTGATTCTCTTTCAGAGACATATAAATCCATAGGTTGTAAGATTCTTACTAATCAGGTATATTCTTAGGCGTTTAATATGGGGTGTTCAGTCCACTTCGTTGAGCAAGGAGTAGCTCTTGTCTATTACATATTTGGCTTATGGAACGATATCTGTGCTAATTTCAATCTCTGGTTTTATGCAGCACCCCAACTCACCTTTCCCCTTAAGCAAGCATAAGTTGGTTTTCTACATTTGAGACCCTGTTCTGTTTTGTAATTCAGTTCCTGTGTAGCCAAGTTTACATTCCGTGTAGTAGTGATATCTTATGATGTTTCTTTTTCTGTGTGACTTATTTCACTTAGAATCATCATACCTGAATCCACTCATTATGCTGCTACGGGCCTGATGACATAGATTTCATTGCTGAGTGATATTGCATTGTACGTAAGAACCACAGCTTCTTTATCCATTTTTCGCTGTCTGCGATATTGACCTTGTACCGTAAACGAGATTCTTGTAAACAGAGCCGTCCCAAACTGTGGGGTGGCTGTGTCTTTTTGATTTTAATTTCCCTAAGCTATAGGACCATAAGTGAAAGTGCCCTAGGCTCTGTTGCTTTGTTTGTTAGATGTTTCAGGAAACACCATACACTTCTCCAGAGTGGCTGTTGGCAATTTACATCCCGCCCATCAGCATAACAAGGTTCCCAGTTCTCCATGGCCTGTCCTGCCTTTCTGGATTTTACACTTTTTTCAGATGGCCCTTTTGACCGGGGGGCAGTGAGACTTCATTGTAGTGCAGATTTCCTTTGCAAGCTTGCTTGGTTGGCCAAAAAGGGCGAGTACGTTTTTTCCTGAATATATTCAGGAAAAAACGCATACGCCCTTTTTAGCCAAGTGCATCATTGTGGACGTTCTGCCTCTTTTCCTCTGCTTTACATGCATTTCCAGTGTACCTCCTGAAATCGGTTTCCTGCAATTCTGCCCGGCTTTCAAGTCCTCTTGGCAGCCTTACTTCAATATATTTTTGACGATAGCTGTCATTTATAACTCTGCAGGTTTGTGAATGACAGTGCCCCTGAGCTCCTTTCTTCAACACGCTTTCTTGTGAACTGGCCGCAAAACCACAGGATTGCTTCAGGCCCTAGTGTGGTTCCGGCTCGGCACGCTGAGCCTTTGGTTAATTCCTCTTCCTGGTGGGAAATGAGAGTTAAATTTGCCCGTCCAGACACCTCCAGCTAGTCTCTCATTGGTTCTCCCTATTCCTGTTCATCTTCCGCAGAAATTGCAAACTGGGCCAAACAGGAGGTTAAAGGCACTGACTCTCCAAGTGGGGAGAGTGTTAGTAAAGCGTCTGGAGTGTTGCACCCGAGTACCAGGGGACGAAAACTGAGACACATTTGAACACGTTTCCCGATCACACGGTGGATCATACTCTGGGTTCCACATGCATGTTTTAGCTGAAGGAAGGATCCCTTAAACCTGGAGAGTTGAGACCCATGGAATGGGTACCATGCAATATGACTTCAAAGGGTCTGCATTTGCTCACCAAACCTCCCCAATCCTAACACTGCTGCGTTTATGCCGCTGTACACACTCTTTATTCTCTTTCGGAATCATATAAATCCATAGGTTTTAAGATTCTTACTAGTCAGGTATATTCTTAGGCGTTTAATATGGGGTGTTGAGTCCACTTCGTTGAGCAAGGAGTAGCTCTTGTCTATTACATATTTGGCTTATGGAACGGTATCTGTGCTAATTTCAATCTCTGGTTTTATGCAGCACCCCAACTCACCTTTCCCCTTAAGCAAGCATAAGTTGGTTTTCTACATTTGAGACCCTGTTCTGTTTTGTAATTCAGTTCCTGTGTAGTCAAGTTTACATTCCGTGTAGTAGTGATATCTTATGATGTTTCTATTTCTCTGTGACTTATTTCACTTAGAATCATCGTACCTGAATCCACTCATTATGCTGCTACGGGCCTGATGACACAGATTTCATTGCTGAGTGATATTGCATTGTACGTAAGTACCACAACTTCTTTATCCATTTTTCGCTTTCAGTGATATTGAACTTGTACCGTAAATGAGATTCTTGTAAACAGAGCCGTCCCAAACTTTGGGGAGGCTGTGTGTTTTTGATTTTAATTTCCCTAAGCTATAGGACCATAAGTGGAAGTGCCCTACGCTCTGTTGCTTTCTTTTTTAGATGTTTCAGGAAACACCATACAATTCTCCAGAGTGGCTGTTGGTAATTTACATCCGGCCCATCAGCATAACAAGGCTCCCAGTTCTCCATGGCCTGTCCTGCCTTTCTGGATTTTACACTTTTTTCAGATGGCCCTTTTGTACCGGGGGGCAGTGACACTTCATTGTAGTGCAGATTTCCTTTGCAAGCTTGCTTGGTTGGCCAAAAGGGCGTATGCGTTTTTTCCTGAATATATTCAGGAAAAAACGCATACGCCCTTTTTGGCCAAGTGCATCATTGTGGACGTTCTGCCTCTTTTCCTATGCTTTACATGCAATTCCAGTCTACCTCCTGAAATCGGTTTCCTGCAATTCTGCCCCGCTTTCAAGTCCTCTTGGCAGCCTTACTTCAATATATTTTTGGACGATAGCTGTCATTTATAACTCTGCACGTTTGTGAATGACAGTGCCCCTGAGCTCCTTTCTTCAACACGCTTTCTGGTGAGCTGTCCGAAACACCGCAGGATTCCTTCAGGCCCTAGTGTGGTTCCGGCACGTTACACTGAGCCTTTGTTTAATTCCTCTTCCTGGTGGGAAATGAGAGTTAAATTTGCCTGTCCAGACACCTCCAGCTAGTCTCTCATTGGATCTCCCTATTCCTGTTCATTTTCCGCAGAAATTGCAAACTGGGCCAAACAGGAGGTTAAAGGCACTGACTCTCCAAGTGGGGAGAGTGTTAGTAAAGCGTCTGGAATGTTGCGCCCGTGTACCAGGGGACGACAACTGAGACACATTTGAACACGTTTCCCGAACACACGGTGGATCATACTCTGGGTTCCACATGCATGTTTTAGCTGAAGGAAGAATCCCTTAAACCTGGAGAGTTGAGACCCATGGAATGGGTACCATGCAATATGACTTCAAAGGGTCTGCATTTGCTCACCAAACCTCACCAATCCTATCACTGCTGCGTTTATGCCGCTGTACACATGCTTGATTCTCTTTCGGAGACATATAAATCCATAGGTTTTAAGATTCTTACTAGTCAGGTATATTCTTAGGCATTTAATATGGGGTGTTGAGTCCACTTCGTTGAGCAAGGAGTAGCTCTTGTCTATTACATATTTGGCTTATGGAACGGTATCTGTGCTAATTTCAATCTCTGGTATTATGCAGCACCCCAACTCACCTTTCCCCTTAAGCAAGCATAAGTTGGTTTTCTACATTTGAGACCCTGTTGTTTTGTAATTCAGTTCCTGTGTAGTCAAGTTTACATTCCGTGTAGTAGTGATATCTTATGATGTTTCTATTTCTCTGTGACTTATTTCACTTAGAATCATCGTACCTGAATCCACTCATTATGCTGCTACGTGCCTGATGACAGAGATTTCATTGCTGAGTGATATTGCATTGTACGTAAGTACCACAACTTCTTTATCCATTTTTCGCTTTCAGTGATATTGAACTTGTACCGTAAACAAGCTTCTTGTAAACAGAACCGTCCCAAACGTTGGGGGGGCTGTGTCTTTTTGATTTTAATTTCCCTAAGCTATAGGACCATAAGTGGAAGTGCCCTAGGCTCTGCTGCTTTGTTTTTTCGATGTTTCAGGAAACACCATACACTTCTCCAGAGTGGCTGTTGGCAATTTGCATCCCGCCCATCAGCATAACAATGCTCCCAGTTCTCCATGGCCTGTCCTGCCTTTCTGGATTTTACACTTTTTTCAGATGGCCCTTTTCACCGGGGGGCAGTGAGACTTCATTGTAGTGCAGATTTCCTTTGCAAGCTTGCTTGGTTGGCCAAAAGGGCGTATGCGTTTTTTCCTGAATATATTAAGGAAAAAACGCATACGCCCTTTTTGGCCAAGTGCATCATTGTGGACGTTCTGCCTCTTTTCCTATGCTTTACATGCAATTCCAGTCTACCTCCTGAAATCGGTTTCCTGCAATTCTGCCCCGCTTTCAAGTCCTCTTGGCAGCCTTACTTCAATATATTTTTGGAGGATAGCTGTCATTTATAACTCTGCAGGTTTGTGAATGACAGTGCCCCTGAGCTCCTTTCTTCAACTCGCTTTCTTGTGAGCTGGGCGCAACACCGCAGTATTGCTTCAGGCCCTAGTGTGGTTCCGGCACGTTACACTGAGCCTTTGTTTAATTCCTCTTCCTGGTGGGAAATGAGAGTTAAATTTGCCTGTCCAGACACGTCCAGGTAGTCTCTCATTGGATCTCCCTATTCCTGTTCATTTTCCGCAGAAATTGCAAACTGGGCCAAACAGGAGGTTAAAGGCACTGACTCTCCAAGTGGGGAGAGTGTTAGTAAAGCATCTGGAATGTTGCACCCCAGTACCAGGGGACGAAAACTGAGACACATTTGAACACGTTTCCCGATCACACGGTGGATCATACTCTGGGTTCCACATGCATGTTTTAGCTGAAGGAAGAATCCCTTAAACCTGGAGAGTTGAGACCCATGGAATGGGTACCATGCAATATGACTTCAAAGGGTCTGCATTTTCTCACCGAACCTCACCAATCCTATCACTGCTGCGTTTATGCCGCTGTACACATGCTTGATTCTCTTTCGGAGACATATAAATCCATAGGTTTTAAGATTCTTACTAGTCAGGTATATTCTTAGGCGTTTAATATGGGGTGTTGAGTCCACTTCGTTGAGCAAGGAGTAGCTCTTGTCTATTCCATATTTGGCTTGTGGAACGGTATCTGTGCTAATTTCAATCTCTGGTTTTATGCAGCACCCCAACTCACCTTTCCCCTTAAGCAAGCATAAGTTGGTTTTCTACATTTGAGACACTGTTCTGTTTTGTAATTAAGTTCCTGTGTAGCCAAGTTTACATTCCGTGTATTAGAGATATCTTATCATGTTTCTTTTTCTGTGTGACTTATTTCACTTAGAATCATCGTACCTGAATCCACTCATTATGCTGCTACGGGCCTGATGACATAGATTTCATTGCTGAGTGATATTGCATTGTACGTAAGTACCACAACTTCTTTATCAATTTTTCGCTTTCTGTCATATTGACCTTGTACCGTAAATGAGATTCTTGTAAACAGAGCCGTCCCAAAGTTTGGGGTGGCTGTGTCTTTTTGATTTTAATTTCCCTTAGCTATAGGACCATAAGTGGAAGTGCCCTAGGCTCTGTTGCTTTGTTTTTTAGATGTTTCAGGAAACACCATACACTTCTCCAGAGTGGCTGTTGGCAATTTACATCCCGCCCATCAGCATAACAAGGCTCCCAGTTCTCCATGGCCTGTCCTGCCTTTCTGGATTTTACACTTTTTTCAGATGGCCCTTTTGACCTGGGGGGCAGTGAGACTACATCATAGTGCAGATTTCCTTTGCAAGCTTGCTTGGAAGGCCAAAAGGGGCGTATGTGTTTTTTCCTGAATATATTTAGGAAAAAACGCATACGCCCTTTTTGGCCAAGTGCATCACTGTGGACGTTCTGCCTCTTTTCCTATGCTTTACATGCAATTCCAGTCTACCTCCTGAAATCGGTTTCCTGCAATTCTGCCCCGCTTTCAAGTCCTCTTGGCAGCCTTACTTCAGTATATTTTTGGACGATAGCTGTCATTTATAACTCTGCAGGTTTGTGAATGACAGTGCCCCTGAGCTCCTTTCTTCAACTCGCTTTCTTGTGAGCTGGCCGCAACACCGCAGGATTGCTTCAGGCCCTAATCTGGTTCCGGCACGGCACGGTGAGCCTTTGGTTAATTCCTCTTCCTGGTGGGAAATGAGAGTTAAATTTGCCCGTCCAGACACCTCCAGCTAGTCTCTCATTGGTTCTCCCTATTCTTGTTCATCTTCCGCAGAAATTGCAAACTGGGCCAAACAGGAGGTTAAAGGCACTGACTCTCCAAGTCGGGAGAGTGTTAGTAAAGCGTCTGTAATGTTGCACCCCAGTACCAGGGGACAAAAACTGAGAAATATTTGAACACGTCTCCCAATCACATGGTGGATCATACTCTGGGTTCCACATGCATGTTTTAGCTGAAGGAAGAATCCCTGAAACCTGGAGAGTAGAGACCCGTGGAATGGGTACCATGCAATATGACTTCAAAGGGTCTTCATTTGCTCTGCGAACATTTCCAATCCTTTCACTGCTGTGTTTATGCCCCTCTACACACGCTTGATTCTCTTTCGGAGACATAGCAATCCATAGGTTTTAAGATACTTACTAGTCAGGTACATTCTTAGGCATTTAATATGGGGTGTTGAGTCCATTTCGTTGAGCAAGGAGTAGCTCTTGTCTATTACATATTTGGCTTAAGGAACTTTATCTGTGCTAATTTCAATCTCTGGTTTTATGCAGCACCCCAACTCACCTTTCCCCTTAAGCAAGCATAAGTTGGTTTTCTAAATTTGAGACACTGTTCTGTTTTGTAATTCAGTTCCTGTGTAGCCAAGTTTACATTCCGTGTATTAGTGATATCTTATGATGTTTCTATTTCTGTGTGACTTATTTCAGTTAGAATCATCATACCTGAATCCACTCATTATGCTGCTATGGGCCTGATGACATAGATTTCATTGCTGAGTGATATTGCATTGTTCATAAGTACCACATCTCCTTTATCCATTGTTCTCTTTCCTGGGATATTTAAGGTGTAGTGACGTTGAGGTTCTTGTAAACAGAGTAGCCCTAAACTGTGGTGTGCTTGTGTCTTGTTGATTTTTAGACTTCCCTAGATATACTACCGTGACTGGAAGTGTCCTATGCTCTGTAGCTCTGTTTTTTAGATGATTTAGGAACCACCATACACTTGTCCAGAGTGGCTCTCGGCAGTTCACACACTGCCCATCAGCGTATAAAGGCTCCCTGTTCTCCATGGCCTGTCCTGCATTTCTGGTTTTTACAATTTTTTAGGATGGCCCTTTTGACCGGTGGGAAATGAGACTTCTTTGTTGTGCACATTTGCATTGCTTGCTTGCTTCGTTGCCCATAAAGTGCGTATGCGTTTTTTCCTGGATATAATCAGGAAAAAACGCATACGCCCTTTTGGGCCAACTGCATCATTGTCGAAATTCTGCCGCTTTTCATGTGCTTTAAAGACGAGTCCAATCTATCTCTTGAAATCTGTTTCTTGCAATTCTGTCTTGCATTCAGATCCTCTTCTTTGCCTTACCTCAACATATTTTTGGACGTTAGTTTTCATTTATAACTCTGCAGGTTTGTGAATTGCAGTGACCCTGAGCTCCATTTATTAAGTTGCTCTTTTGTGAGCTGGCCTCAAACCCGCAGGATTGCTTCAGGCCCTATTTTGGCTCCGGCAAGGCGGGCTGAGCCTTTTTCAATTCTTATTCTTAATGGGAAATTAGAGTGATATGTGCCCGTCCAAACCCCTACAACTGTTCTCTCATTGGTTCCCCCTCTTCCCATTCATCCTCCTCACAATTTGCAAAATGTGAAACAGAAGTTGAAATGTGCTGATTCTCCAAGTGGGGAGATTCTAAGTAACATGGCTGGAATGGTGAACAGGAGCACCAGGAGAGGATAAATGAGCTGCATTTTAGACACATCTCCCGATCACATGGTGTACAGTCCTCTGGGTTTTCCATGCATGCTTTAGCTGTAGGAAGATCCCTTGAACCTGCAGATTTGGGACCCATTGAATGGGCACCAGGTAGTATTACTTTAAAGGGTGTGCATTTCCTCACCCAACCTCACATTTCTCTTAGCGCGAACAGTTTCCAGCCTTATGTCTCATCCTGCTGTGGGTCTAGATGTGTTCAATCCATGTTGCATCACCATCCCTGAGGAAAAGTTGTAAGAGGTTTTCTCTGTCTCTCTGTCATTTATTTTTTTCAATTTATTACTATATTGGTTACAGCTGATTTTCAAAGCTCTGTTTCTTGCTGCTGTACATCCACTTGATTCACGTACAGAGAGACATCAGTAAATTCTTTTTCAGATTCTTACCAGTCGTATATATTCTTTTCCGGTGACTTGAGTGTGCTGAGTGCAGTTCTTTTAGCTACCGTGTAGGCCTTGTTGATTATCAGTTTGGTATTTGGAATGGTATCTTTGCTAATTTCAACCTCCTGGATGATGCCTCACCCCTCCCCACCTTTCCCGTTTAGCAGCCTTATGCGTGTTTTCTACATATTTGACTATGTTTTTGTTTTGTAATTTATTTCATATGTAGCCATTTTGGATTCCACCTTTAAGTGATATCTTATGATATGTGTCTTTTTCTTTTTGAATTATGTCACTTAGAATGATCATACGTAACTCCTCTGGAGTTGTTACAACTGGCCATATTTCATTGATTTCCAGCCTGAATAATATTCCACTCTACCTAAGTACCACATCTCTATCCATTTGTTCTCTCCAGAGACATTTAAGTTATATCCTAGTCGAGGATCTTTTAAACAGAGAGGGGGTAAATATTGGGGTGCCTGTGTTCTCTCGATTTTTGTTTTTCCCAAGATATACGCCCATGAGTGCAAGTGCCCTATGCTCTGTAGCTCATTTTTTAGATGCTTTAGTAAACACAATACACTTCTCCAGAATGGCCGTTGGCAATATACATTTCCACTATAAGTCTCACAGGGCTCCTTCTTCTCCTTGCCCTGTCCTGCATTTCTGTTGTTTACGCTTTATGAGGATGGCTCTGCTGACTGATGCGAAGTGATATCTTTTGTAGTATTGATTTCCAGTGCCCACCTGTTTGGTTGGCTAAAAAAGTGTATGCCCTTTTCTTGAATATATACAGAAAAAAACACATACACACTTTTTGGCCAACTGCAATGTTGGCAATGTTCAGCCCCTTTTCTTGTGCTTAATGGCGAGTCCTTTCTACCTCCTCAAATCCCTTTCCTGCCATTCTCCCTTGCTTACAAGTCCTTTTCTCTGACTTTCCTCAAGACATTTTTCAGTGATAGATATTTTCAACTCTGCAGTTTCGTGAATTTTACTGCCCCTGAGTTCCATTGTTCAACTTGTGTTTATGGGAACTGGCCACAAAGCAGTGGGATTTCCTCAAGCCCTATACTGTTTCCATGGGCAAACCTAGCCTTTGGGCAATTCGTCTTCCTGATTGGAAATTAGAGTGACATGTGCCTGTCTGAACACCTAGGACTTGTCTCTCATTGTTCCTCATCCTTCCGCTTCATCCTCTGGACAAATTCCAAACTGTACGCAACAGGATGTTGACAGTGCTGACATCTCCAAGTGGGGAGACTGTTAGTAAAGACGCTGGAGGGGTGAATCCGAGCACCAGGAGATGAGGAGATGAGATGCCTTTTCCAAACTCTTCCCGATCAGACGGTATACCATCCTCTGGGTGTTACAGACATGTTTTAGCAGTAGGAAGAGTCCCATTCATGTAAGGAGAGCACCAGGGCTTTTTCAAAATCAGTGTCTCCCCGAAACCCAAACTGGGGAATTTTTTAAGCTACGGCTACACATATGTTCATTAAGGGCCTTGGGAAGTAGGCAGAGTCCAAACTTTAGATGATTGAAGTCTTCAGGGTCAGAAGTACTCACCACCAGCTTCCCTTAGGTTACACTTTAACTGTCATTGATAGATGATGTCAATAAAAATATCTATTCTTTTTCAGATTATTTCCCCTTATATGTTATTGCAAAATGTTGAGTGTAGTTCCCTGTGCTCTACAGTAGTTCGTTGTTGATGATCTATTTTATACATAGCAGTGTGTATGTGTTAATTCCAAACTGTTAATTTATCCCTCCTCCCACCTTTCCCCTTTGGTAATGATAAATTATAAGATTTTATACTTCTCAGAAATGGGGGAGCTGAAAGAGAGGTATCATTTTCAATGGAAAAGCATTTAAAACAAGATTGAAGCTTTAACCAAGATTATTAGATGTACATCCTTGGAAAGAAATCACTTCGTTTCTCTAATATTGACCTGACAAATAAGACAAACCCTATCACTGAACTTGCTTATAATAAAGTGATGGAAATATCAAATGGAAGTGTTAGAAACATCTTATTTTACCCGAGCCTTATACACTGTTCTATGTTAACTACAGTTTGGCTCACACATCTGTTCATTGAAGTTACAATAGTCTCAATTTCTGTTACTGATCCTCCAGAGTGGACCCCAACAAGTGTCCCCCTGCCCAGTGTCATTGTGGCCAACATATCGAGACTGAGTTTGGTTCACAAGCAAAGGAAAGTTTATATTTTGATCAGAGAATGGAGAGGTGAGAGCATGCACTACCCCGTGGGCTGTGGGCTGGGCTGCTGTGTAGAGATCCTGTCAGAGTCAGGGGGAGGGAGGGGGCGGAGCTCTCGAGGGCCGGGTTGGCTGCAGCTCAGGCTCTATATCTCGGAGTCTGCACTGGGCCCCAGGAGCTGAGGTGTCGACCCAGCCATTCTGCACTAGGAAATCTGGTCTGAAGTGTCGGGTGTGGAACCTCTGCATGCGGGACCCTAGGAGCACATGAAATTAGACAAAGCACAAAGGATAAAAAAGGTTAGACTTGACTTTATTGCCCAGATTCTATTTTTATCTCCCAGGGATTTTTAATGGGCTTTGCTGGGGACAAACCCCTCTTCTGCCTTTTGTCCCGTTCCTCATTCTTGGAGTGCTGAGGGTGCAGACCCTTCTTCTGTAACTGCTGAGTGCTGAGTTGGGAGCCCTCATACCCGGGGGCGAGGGTCAGAACTTCTCCCCAGCAGCCTCCAGGTGACGTTGATTGTCCCCAGGCCCCCTGCCTCCTTGCTCGTCCACCTGAGCACCAGCATTGGAAGTGTTATAGATTCTAATGACCTTTAAGGTTCCAGGAAAGAGATGTGCAGAGACGCTGTGGGGGCTGGTTTCACCCCACCCCACAGTTGTTCGGCCACCTTAGGCTGACCGTTTCTGCCAGCCTAGATGCTCTGAACAGTAGTCTGTGCTTTCTTCAATTAGGCCCCTGAATTAACGTACAAACAGCACCAGGTGTCAGAGCCCTGCCCACTCAACTCCCAGACAGTCCAGGGTCAGTGGTGATCAAGGACCATGATGGCCACTGAGTCAACAGCCTTTTGAAGTAAACAGGAGTCCAGCCAGTCTTATTGGCCACCATCATCACGGTGTCTGTAGGCTTTTCTATGGTGACAGTGTGATATACGGTTCCCCCGCCAAGATTATTAGCTCCCCTCTGGGTGTAGTAAGTCCTGCAAGCAGTAGTCTACTCTTTTAGGACACACTCTTGTTGTTTTATGAGAGAAACTCCATGTCAAGTGATGTTCACACGAGTCGTCATGGTGCCCTGTTGCCCCCGGTTATCTCTCTGGATGTTGGAGTTGGAGGGCCTCCTCACTCGAGGTTGGTGTGCCCATGGAGCGAACCCTGTAACTTCAGGGCATGGTTGGTGGTTAGGATCACCACGTGGGGTCCTTTTCCCTTAGGAGGGAGGTGGTCTTTTGGGCTGCTGATTTCCAGGATTTTAGATACCGCCAGTATCTTGGCCAGATGTGGCAGTGGGCCAAGCCCCTTGGTGACCGTAGTTTATCCTACCTGGATGGCATTCTTGCATTGTTCCATTTCAAGTGGTCCCAGTTTTTGCACGAATTCTCCAATGGCGATTCACCTTTCACCGGGAATGTAAAGGTCAAAGGGTTTAGCTAAATTAGGGAGTTCCAGGGCAAGGGTCTGAATTGACTGCTCTTTCCATTCTTGAAAGGCCACTTCTGGATTCTATTCAAAAGGATCATCATCTTTTCCTTTCAGTGTTTCATATAGAGGCCCAACTAGTAGACTGTAGTTAGGGATCCAGAAGCAGCAAACCCTGGCCTCCCCAGGAACCCCTAAGCTGTCTTCTAGTTTTAGAAAGGGGTAAGGCTGCAAATGGTTTCTTCCCTTTCCTGGGATGGGCTTCTCCGACCTTGTGTGAGAATGAAGCCCAGGCAGGTCACCGCAGACTGTGATATTTGAGCTTTTTCTTGGACAACTTCTATCCTTTATTGGCTTGGTAGTTCAGAGGCCTCCTTAGTAGGGCTGGCGATCAGAATGTCGTCTGCGTATTGAAGGAGTATTTCCTTTTCCAGAGGTAGAACTTTTAGGTCTTTACCTAAGCTTTCCCCAAAGACGGTGTGGGAATTTTTGCACCCTTGGGGCAAGACGGCCCGGAAATATTGTTTTAGTTGTATGTTGAGTCCTGTCACTCACAAGCCAAAATTTCTTGTGACTCTGGGACTAATGGAATACAAAAGAAGGCATCATTGAAGACTAATACAGAATACCATGTCCTGGTGGTTGGTAGATTGACCAGCAGCGTGTAGGAATTAGGAGCAACTGGAGGTATATCCTCAGAGGCTTCACTGACTGTCCTGACATCCTTTACCAGGTCCCCAGCAGCCCATGGGGCTCTCGTGGTCAGACCAATCCCCGGATACAGAGCTACCCTTGCAGGTACCGTGACAGGGCTGGGCACACAGGAACCATGCACATAGCCCTCATTGCAGAGCACCCCCAGCTCACCTGTCACTCAGAGCTGACACAGAGCACCTCAGAGCAGGACTTGAACTAACAAACAGAAGCTGCAACAGTTCTGTGACCCTGGGCATCACTCTGTGCGGCCTCCCTCCACCTGGTCTTCCAGAGACTTCCACTGCACCCGGGGCACCAGGCCTCTGTCTCCAACCACCACACACCCCTCCTCTCCCTGACTCCTGGGTTCCTCTCATTAGGAGAGGGTTTTCTTGAAGTTGTCTCCCACTCATGGGCCAGATAAAATGATTAGAAAACAAGCCAAAGCTGCAGCCCCTTGTCTATCCTGACTCTCAGGAGCCCACACCTGTTCCTTGGACCTGGCCGGTTCAGCAAGTTCCATTTTCTGCAACTGTGAGCCCCTGAGGGGTGATGATTGGCTGAGCTGGGCAGCCTTACCGTGCCGGCCAGCCCTCCCCAGGTGTGCCTGGGTTGAGATCAATATAAATACCACCCCAGGCAGCAAGAGCCCCTGCAGCCCTGCCTGACGCCATTTTCTCTGCCCTGTCAGCAGTCTCGGGGCTGGGCTGGTGGGAGGGAGTGAGAGGCCACAGCTTTGTGGGTGGCCTAGTGTGAGTGGGGCTCTGCTGGACTTTCTGCAGCAGTTGCCAGGCTGCCACCTGCTAAAGAAGAGGATGTGTCACCCATACCTGCTGCTGGAATTTCTCCCTGGGCAGAGGTGAGGAAGGAAAAAAGCAGTGGGGGCAGGGACAGGACGGGTATCTCAGGCAGGGAAATGGAAATCTTCCAGAAGAGCACCCAGGGCCAGGACCATCCTGGCTGGCCTGCAGGCACCAAGTCGGCTGGCATGCTGTCACTCGTGTGGCTCCATGGCCCTTCCTCTAGGCTTTCAAGTCCTTGTACATATTCATGTGTTTTACCTGGGAAGGTTGGGAACAGTTCAGCAGCAACTGGCCTGGGGCTCATCTCACGTTTACTCACAGATGCCTCGGCACGGTCCCCCAGGCTTGTAATGAGGACACTCCTTGCGGGGGGGCTGCTGGCTGCATGCGAGACGATTCCCCACCTCTGACCAACTTCAGAATTGTCTACCACTGTAGCAAGTGCCCTGATAGGGTTTTCATCTGTATAACTGGTGGGTTCTGTTTTGTTTTTTTCTTTTTTGTTTCAAGGTAGGTTTTATTCCTCCTTTTTGTACTTATGGATGTAAGCATGGAAATAATACATTCATATAAATACATGTATGTGAAGGGAATAACTTTTTTCCGTTTTTTAAAAAATTTTATTTTTCATTTTATTTTATTTATTTTTTATACAGCAGGTTCTTATTGGTTATCTATTTTATACATATAAATGTATACATGTCAATCCCAATCTCCCAACTCCTCCCACCACCAACCCCCCCATGGCTTTCCCCTCTTTGTGTCCATACATTTGTTCTCTACATCTGTGTCTCTATTTCTGCCCTTCAAACAGGTTCATCTGTACCATTTTTCTAGGTTCCACATATATGCGTTAATATACAGTATTTGTTTTTCTCTTTCTGACTTACTTCACTCTGTATGACAGTCTCTAGATCCATCGACGTCTCTACAAATGACCGAATTTCATTCCTTTTTATGGCTAATAGTCCATTTTATATATGTACCACATCTTTATCCATTCGTCTGTCTGTGGGCATTTAAGTTGCTTCCATTACCTGGCTATTGTAAATAGTGCTGCAATGAACATTGTGGTGAATGTGTCTTTTTGATTTATGGTTTTCTCTGGGTATATGCGCAGTAGTGGGTTGCTGGATCATATGGTAATTCTATTTTTAGTTTTTTAAGGAACCTCCATACTGTTCTCCATAGTGACTATCAATTTACATTCCCACCAATCGTGGAAGAGGGTTCCTTTTCTCCACACCCTCTCCAGCATTTGTTGTTTGTAGATTTTCTGATGATGCCCATTCTAACAGGTGTGAGGTGATACCTCATTGTAGTTTTGATTTGCATTTCTCTAATAATTAGTGATGTAGAGCAGCTTTTCATGTGCTCCTTGGCCATCTCTACGTCTTTTTGGAAGAAATGTCTATTTAGATCTTCTGCCCATTTTTGTATTGGGTTGTTTGTTTTTTTAATATTGAGCTGCATCAGCTGTTTATATATATTGGAGATTAATCCTTTGTCCATTGATTCAGTTGCAAATATATTCTCCCATTCTGAGGGTTGTCTTTTTGTGTTTGTAGTTTCCATTGCTTTGCAAAAGCTTTTACGTTTCATTAGGTCCCATTTGTTTAGTTTTCTTTTTTATGTCATTACTCTAGGAGGTGGATCAAAAAAGATCTTGCTGTGATTTATGTTAGAGTATTCTTCCTATGTTTTCCTCTAAGAGTTTTATACTGTCCGGTCTTACATTAAGGTCTCTAATCCATTTTGAATTTATTTTTGTGTATGGTGTTAGGGGGTGTTCTAATTTCATTCTTTTACATGTAACTGTCCATTTTTCCCAGCACCACTGATTGAAGACACTGTCTTTTCTCCATTGTATAGTCTTGCCTACTTTGTCATAGATTAGTTGACCATAGGTGTGTAGGTTTATCTCTGGGCTTCTTTCTTTTTTATTTTCCTTTTACACCTTTATTGGAGTATAATTGCTTTACAATGGAGTGTTAGTTTCTGCTGTATAACAAAGTGAATCAATTATACATATACATATATCACCATATCCCCTCCCTCTTACATCTCCCTCCCACCCTCCACATCCCACCCCTTTAGGTGGTCGCAAAGCACCGAGCTGATCTCCCTGTGTTATGTGGCTGCTTCCCAGTAGCTATCAATGTTACATTTGGTAATGTATATATGTCCATGGCACTCTCTCACTTCGTCCCAGCTTACCCTTCCCCTTCCCCGTGTCCTCAAGTCCTTTCTCTATGTCTGTGTCCTTAATCCTGTCCTGCCCCTAGGTTCTTCATAAACTTTTTTCTTTAGATTCCATATATCTCTGTTAGCACACGGTATTTATTTTTCTCTTTCTGACTTACTTCACTGTGTAGGACAGACTCTAAGTTCATCCCCCTCACTACAAATAACTCAGTTTTGTTTCTTTTTATGGCTGAGTAATATTCCATTTATATATGTGCCAGATATTCTTTATCCATTCATCTGTCGATGGACACTTAGGTTGCTTCCATGTCCTGGCTATTGTAAGTAGAACTGCAATGAACATTGTTGTATATAACTCTTTTTGAATTATGGTTTTCTCAGGGCAAATGCCCAGTAGTTGGATTGCTGGGTCGTATGGTACTTCTATTTTTAGTTTTTAAAGGAACCTCTATACTGTTATCCCTGGTGGGTATAGCAATTTACATTCCCAGCAACAGTGCAAGAACGTTCCCTTTTCTCCAGTAAATGCCTCTCCAGCATTTATTGTTTGTAGATTTTTTGATGATTGCCATTCTGACTGCTGGGAGGTGATACCTCACTGTAGTTTTGATTTGCATTTCTCTAATGATTAGTGATGTTCAGCATCCTTTCATGTGTTTATTGGCAATCTGTATATCTCCTTTGGAGAAATGTCTATTTAGGTCTTCTGCCCATTTTTGGATTGTGTTGTTTGTTTTTGTGATATTGAGCTACACGAGCTGCTTGTAAATTTTGGAGATTAATCTTTTGTCATTTGCTTCATTTGAAAACATTTTCTCCCATTCTGAGGGTTGTATTTTCGTCTTGTTTATGTTTTCCTTTGCTGTGCAAAAGCTTTGAAGTTTCATTAGGTCCCATTTGTTTATTTTTGTTTTTATTTCCACTTCTCTAGGAGGTGGGTCAAAAAGGATCTTGCTGTGATTTATGTCATAGAGTGTTCTGCCTATGTTTTCCTCTAATAATTTTATAGTGTCTGGTCTAACATTTAGATCTCTAATTCATTTTGAGTTTATTTTTGTGTATGGTGTTATGGAGTGTTCTAATTTCATTCTTTCACATGTAGTTGTCCAGTTTTCCCAGCACCACTTACTGAAGAGACTGTCTTTTCTTCATTGTATATCTTTGCCTCCTTTGTCATAGATGAGTTAGCCATAGGTACGTAGGTTTATCTCTGGGCTTTCTATCTTGTTCAATTGATCTATATTTCTGTTTTTGTGCCAGTACCATATAGTCTTGATTAATGTAGCTTTGTAGTATAGTCTGAAGTTAGGAAGTCTGATTCCTCCAGCTCTTTTAATTTCTCTCAAGACTGCTTTGGCTATTCGGGGTCTTTTGTGTCTCCATACAAATTTTAAGATTTTTTTGTTCTAGTTCTGTAGAAAATGCCAGTGGTATTTGATAGGGATTGCATTGAATCTGTAGCTTGCTTTGGGTACTATAGTCATTTTCACAATATTGGTTCTTCTAATCCAAGAACATGGTTTATACCTCCATATGTTTATATCATCTTTGATTTCTTTCAGCAGTGTCTTATAGTTTTCTGAGTACAGGTCTTTTACCTCCTTATGTAGGTTCATTCCTCCGTATTTTATTCTTTTTGTTGCAATGGTGAATGAGATTGTTTCCTTAATTTCTCTTTCTGATCTTTCATTGTTAGTGTATAGGAATGCAAGAGATTTCTGTGCATTAATTTTGTATCCTGCAACTTTACCAAATTCATTGATTAGCTCTAGTAGTTTTCTGGTGGCATCTTTAGGATTCACTATGTGTAGTATCGTGTCATTTGCAAACAGTGACAGTTTTACTTCTTCTTTTCCAATTGTATTCCTTTTATTTCTTTTTCTTCTCTGATTACTGTGTCTAGGACTTCCAAAACTATGTTGAGTAATAGTGGTGAGAGTGGACATCCTTGTCTTTTTCCTGATCTTAGAGGAAATGCTTTTAGTTTTTCACTATTGAGAATGATGTTTGCTGTGGGTTTGTCATATACTGCCTTTATTATGTTGAGGTAGATTCCCTCTATGCCCACTTTTTGGAGACTTTTAATCATAAATTGGTGTTGAATTTTGTCGAAAGCTTTTCCTGCATCTATTGGGATGATCATATTTTTATTCTACAATTTGTTAATATGGTGTATCACATTGATTGATTTGTGTATATTGAAGAATTCTTGCATCCCTGGGATAAACCCCACCTGATCATGGTGCATGATCCTTTTAATGTGTTGTTCAATTCTGTTTCCTAGTATTTTGTTGAGGATTTTTACATCTATATTAATCAGTGATATTGGTCTCTAATTTTCTTTTTCTGTAGTATCTTTGTCTGGTTTTGGTATCAGGGTGATGGTGGCCTCATATAATGAGTTTGGGAGTGTTCCTTCCCCTGAAAAGTTCTGAAGAGTTTGAGAAGATTGGGTGTTAGCTCTTGTCTAAATGTTTGATAGAATTCACCTCTGATGCCATCTAGTTCTGGACTTTTGTTTGTTGGAAGATTTTTAATCACACTTTCAATTTCATTACTTGTGATAAGTCTGTTCATATTTTCTATTTCTTCCCGGTTCAGTCTTGGAAGGTTATACCTTTCTAAGAATTTGTCCATTTCTTCCAGGTTGTCCATTTTATTGGCATAGAGTTGCTTGTAGAGGTCTCTTAGGATGCTTTGTATTTCTGTGGTGTCTGTTACAACTTCTCCTTTTTCATTTCTAATTTTATTGATTTGAGTCCTCTCCCTCTTTTACTTGAGTCTGGCTACAGGTTTATCATTTTTGTTTATCTTCTCAAAGAACCAGCTTTTAGTTTTATTGATCTTTGCTATTGTTTTTATTTCATTTATTTCTGCTCTGATCTTTATGATTTCTTTCCTTCTATTAACTTTGGGTTTTGTTCTTCGTTCTCTAGTTCCTTTAGGTGTAGGGTTAGATTGTTTATTTGAGATTTTTCTGGTTTCTTGAGGTAGGCTTTTATTGCTATAAACTTCCCTCTTAGAACTGTTTTTGCTGCATCCCATAGGTTTTCAATCATCGTGTTTTTGTTGTCATTTGTCTCTAGGTAGTTTTTGATTTCCTCTTTTATTTCTTCAGTGATCTCTTGGTTATTTAGAAACGTATTGTTTAGCCTCCATGTGTTTGTTTTTTACGTTATTTTCCCTGTAATTGAGTTCTAATCTCATAGCATTGTGGTCGGAACAGCTGCTTGATATGATTTCAGTTTTCTTAAATTTACTGAGGCTTTATTTGTGACCCAAGATGTGATCTATCCCAGAGAATGTTCCGTGTACCATTGAGAAGAACTTGTAGTCTGCTGTTTTTGGATGGAATGTCCTATAAATATCCATTAAATCTATCTGGTCTATTGTGTCATTTAAAGCTTGTGTTTCCTTATTAATTTTCTGTCTGGATGATCTCCATTGGTGTAAGTGAGGTGTTAAAGTCCCTTGCTATTATTGTGTTACTGTTGATTTCCTCTTTTATAGCTGTTAGCAGTTGCCTTATATATTGAGGTGTTCCTGTGTTGGGTACATATATATTTATAATTGTTATATCTTGGATTGATCCCTTGATCATTATGTAGTGTCCTTCCTTGTCTCTTGTAACATTCTTTATTTTAAAATCTATTTTATCTGATATGAGTATTGCTACTCCAGCTTTCTTTTGATTTTCATTTGCATGGAATATATTTTTCCATCCCCTCACTTTCAGTCTGTATGTGTCCCTAGGTCTGAAATGGGTCTCTTGTAGACAGCATATATATGGATCTTGTTTTTGTATCCATTCAGTGAGCCTGTGTCATTTGGTTGGAGCATTTAATCCATTCATGTTTAAGGTAATTATCAATATGTATGTTCCTATTATTATTTTCTTAATTGTTATGGGTTTGTCTTAGTGGGTCCTTTTCTTCTCTTGTGTTTCCCACTTAGAGAAGTTCCTTTAGCATTTGTTGTAGAGCTGGTTTCGTGGTGCTGAATTCTCTTAGCTTTTGCTTGTCTGTAAAGCTTTTGATTTCTCCATCAAATCTGAATGAGATACTTGCTGGGTGGAGTACTCTTGGTGGTAGGTTCTTCCCTTTCATCACGTTAAATTTATCATGCCACTCCCTTCTGGCTTGTAGATTTTCTGCTGAGAAATCAGCTGTTAACCTTATGGGAGTTCCGTTGTATGTTGTCATTTTTCCCTTGTTGCTTTCAATAATTTTTCTTTGTCTTTAATGTTTTCAATTTGATTACTGTGTGTCTCGGCATTTTTCTCCTTTGGTTTATCCTGCCTGGGACTCTCTGCGCTTCGTGGACTTCGGTGGCTATTTCTTTTCCCATGCTAGGGAAGTTTTCAACTATAATCTCTTCAGATATTTTCTTGAGTCCTTTCTCTCTCTGTTCTCCATCTGGGACCCCTATAATGCGAATGTTGTTGCATTTAATGTTGTCCCAGAAGTCTCTTAGGTTGTCTTCATTTATTTTCATTCTTTTTCTTTATTCTGTTCCATGGCAGTGATTTCCACCTTTCTGTCTTCCAGGTCACTTATCCATTCTTCTGTCACAGTTATTCTGCTACTGATTCCTTCTAGTGTATTTTTCATTTCAGTTATTGTATTGTTCATCTCTGTTTGTTTGTTCTTTAATTCTTCTAGGTGTTTGTTCCTTAATTCTTCTAGGTCTTTGTTAAGCATTTCTTGCATCTTCTCAATCTTTGCCTCCATTATTTTTCTAAGGTCTTGGATCATCTTCACTATCATTATTCTGAATTCTTTTAATGGAAGGTTACCTATCCCCACTTCATTTCGTTGTTTTTCTGAGGATTTATCTTGTTCCTTGATCTGGTATAAAGTCCTCTGCCTTTTCATTTTCTCTATCTTTCTGTGAATGTGGTTTTCCTTCCACAGGCTGCAGAATTGTAGTTCTTCTTGCTTCTGCTGTCTGCTCTCCAGTGATTGAGTCTATCTGAGAGGCTTGTGCAAGCTTCCTTATGCGAGGGACTGGTGGTGGGTAGAGCTGGGTGTTGCTCTGGTGGGCAGAGCTTTAATCTGCTTGTCTGTGGATTAAATAAAAGTTTAATAAAAAGTTTAATCCGCTTGTCTGCTGAGGCATGGGGCTGGGTTCCCTCCCTGTTGGTTGTTTGGACTGAGGTGACCCAGCACTGGAGCCTACCTTGCTCTTGGTGAGGCTAATGGTGGACTCTGGGAGAGTTCACGCCAAGGAGTATTTCCCAGAACTTCTGCTGTCAGTGTCGTTGTCCCCATGGTGAGCCGCAGCCACACCCCACCTCTGCAGGAGACCCTCTAAAACTAGCAGCTAGGTATGATCATTCACCTATGGGGTGACTGCTCCTTCCCCTGGGTCCTGATGTGCACACTACTTTGTGTGTGTCCTCCAAGAGGGGAGTCTCTGTTGAGACTCTGAGTCTCTGAGTGCAGTTGAGACTCTGAGTGGAGTCGCGCAGACTCTGGGTCCTGTGAAACTTCGATGTTTTGTGGTTCTAGAAATCCTATAGGAGACGGTCCACAGCAGGTGAAGCTAATGCTGTCATAGAGGTGGTGAAACCAAAGATCTGCAGTTCCGACTAGAGGTGCTGATGTACAAACAGGACAAAATCATCTCATGTGAATGTAGTTCAGGCATGTTTAAAATGAATGCAGTCATGTTAATGCCTAACATCTTCTATCTTGTGCCTCTCCTCAAGGACCCCCTCCTCAGTTCCTGAGGCTCCTGTAAGTCATGTACAGGGGAATGGAGAGTGGGCTCTGTCCAGTCTGAGCCCTGAGTTACCCTGTGTGTATCTTAGGATACTTTGTATTTCTGTGGTGGCTCTTGTAACATCATCTCTTTCAGTTCTGATTTATTTGGGCCCTCTCTTTTAAAAAAAGTACTACTGTTGTCTTTTATTCTTTACAGAAGTTTAATAAGTGTTTGATCTACTACCCTTACTCTATGTATACTTTTTGCCGTGATATTTTTACTTTTGTTTGTTTTCTTGTTACTGTCAATAATTAGTGAGAATTCTTTTAAGCTACCTTCAACATTGCTTATAAAGCTGCTTTATTAGTGATGACAGAGCTTTAATGGAAGTCGTGTTCTGGTTGTAAACTAGAATGCAATGTGCCAGCAAAAAGTCCCTTAAGTGTATGTCTCATTACTTCTTGTTCTTTTTTTTTCCTTTTTTCTCTCTTTTTTTTTCTTGTTCTTTTTTTAATTTTTATTTTTTATCAGAGCAAATTTGATTAAAATGTTTTGTTTGTTCTAGGTGTGTAAGATGTGGTTCTTTTACACATATACATGTATCTATACTTCTTCAGATCGTTTTCTCATGTAGCTTGTGACACAATGTTGAGTAGTCTTCTCTTGGTATTCCGTAGGTCTTTGGTGATTATATATTTCACATGTGTTCCTATATCTATGTTAACCCCAATATCCTAATGTATCCAGTCCTCACACCTTTCCATTTGGTGAACCTTAACTTTGTTTAATGAATCTGTGATTGCCTTTCTCTGTGGAAATATCTTCATTGGTATCAATTTTTAGCTAACACCTATAAGTGATATTATAGGATATGTGTCTTTTGCTGTCTGACTTAGTACAATTTGCCTGATTACCTCTAGAATCATCTACGGTGCTGCAAATGGCATTGTTTCATTTTTTTCCCTAGATAATATTCCATCTGTACATGTACCAGTTCTTCTTTGTCCACTCACCTCTTGATGGACTTTCTGGTTGCCTCCATGTCTTGGCTATTGTAATACTGCTGCACTGCACATTTGCCTGCCTGTGTCTTTCCAATTCTGTCTTCTTATGTTATAGGCCCAAGAGTGGGCCTCCTGTATCATATAGTATCTCAGGGTTTACCGTTTAAATGCACCATGATTCTGTGCTCATTAGTGGCTCTTTCCAGGTTACATCTCACTTAAAGTTGAGGGTATGCATTTCTCCACAACACCTTCAGCATTTATTTATTTATTTATTTTTAACATCTTTATTGAAGTATAATTGCTTTACAATGGTGTGCTAGCTTGTGCTTTACAACAAAATGAGTCAGTTATACATATACATATGTTCCCATATCACTTCCCTCTTGCGTCTCCCTCCCTCCCACACTCCCTCCCCTCCAGGCGGTCACAAAGCACCGAGCTGATCTCCCTGTGTCATGCTGCTGCTTCCCACTAGCTATCTACCTTACGTTTGGTAGTGTATATATGTCCATGCCTCTCTCTCCCTTTGTCACAGCTTACCCTTCCCCCTCCCCATATCCTCAACTCCATTCTCTAGTAGGTCTCTGTCTTTATTCCTGTTTTACCCCTAGGTTCTTCATGACATTTTTTTCCTTAAATTCCAGGTATATGTGTTAGCATACGGTATTTGTCTCTCTCTTTCTGACTTACTTCACTGTGTATGACAGACTCTAGGTCTATCCACCTCATTACAAATAGCTCAATTTCGTTTCTTTTTGTGGCTTCAGCATTTATTGTTTGTAGTTTTCTTGCTGATGGATATTCTGACTGGTGTGAGCTGATACCTCTTTGTGGTTGAATTTGCATATGACTCATAATCCTTTGAAATTGAGCTTTAAGGCATGTCCTTTTTATTTTTCAAACTGTGATTACAGCTTAGCTCTTCAAAGTGTTTTCTAAAGTATGTGTTACATTTTGAAATTTATTGGCCATTACCTCCCTCAAAACATTTTGAGGGCAGGTTTCATTTACAGCCCTGCAGTACTTGTTCACATGAAGTGACCATTAGCACAGGCTTTAAAGCTGCTTTTGCAGGTAACAGCCAGATTGCGGCAGCCTTTCTTTGTTCCCCATGCTGGTACTAGGGAAACAGAGCTTCCGGCCAGTGGTCTTCCTCGGTTATAAATTAGAGTGGAATGTGCCCGGATAAACCCCCAAAGGCTGATGTCTCCTTATTTTTGTTTGTTTTTTAAATTTAATTTATATTTTTATCGGAGTAATATTCCATTGTGTATATGGACCACTTCTTGGTGCATAGCTCTGTTGAGGGACATTTTCGTTGCTTCCAAGTGTTGGCTATATTAAATATTGCTGGAGTGCAAGATTGCCGGCCTGTGACTTTTTGATTCTCATTTTCTCAGGTGATAGGCCCAGCAGTGGGTGTGACTGATTGACTAGTAGCTCAATGTTTACCTTTTCAAAGCACCTCCATTGTGTTTTCATTAGTGGCTCTTACCATGTCTCCCTTAGAACCGAGGGTACGAACTTCTCCACAATCCCTTCAGCATTTATAGTTTGCAGCATTTTTGCTAATGGCCAATCTGACTGCTGTGACCTGATAGGTTTTTGTAATTTGGGTTGGCATGACTTTAAAAATTCCTAAAATTCATCATTTTCCACGCCTTTTTCCTTTCTGTTAAAAATCAAGTGTGAGCACAATATATCTCTTGAAGCTCTCTTCTTGGAAGGTTGCCCTCTTTTGAATTTTTGGTGGATATTCGACCCCAGGATTTTTTTGGAGGGCAGATGTCATTACAGAACTGCAAGTTTGGTTAATATTTAGTGACCATTAGCACTGGGTTTAAAGCTGCTGTTGTGGGAAACGGCCACAAGGAGGCAGCATTTGTCCTTTCCCAAATCTGAGTACTAGGGCAGCAGAGCCTTTCTGGAAGTTGTGGTCCTAGGTTTTAAGTTAGAATGGAATGTGCCAGGAGGAACGCCCATAAGTTTATGTCTCATTACATCTTGGTTTTTAAAATTTATTTAATCGGGGTAATGATTAGATATTGTTTGTCCAGATGTACACAATCTGGTTCATTTGTACAATATATATGTCTATTCATGTTCAGATCCTCTTCCCATGTAAAATATTACAGTGTTCCGTAGACCTCCCTTGCTATATGGTCCGTCTTTTTGCTATATGTTTATTATATGTATTTGTATACGTATGGTAACGTTAATCTTAATTTATCCATTCTGCCCACCTTTCCTTTTAGATAAGCATACTTAATTTCTAAGTCTGTGAGTGTCTTTCTCTGTGGAAATATGTTCATTTGTGTTAGTTATTAGATAACGCCTATAAGTGATATCATAGGATATAGGTCTTTTGCTTTCTGACTTACCTCATATTCTGTGATTATCTCCAAGCTCATCTATGGCACCTCAAATAGCAGTGTTTCATTGTTTTCCATGGCTAATATTCTATTGTGAACGTGGACCACTTCTTCTTCATCCATACATCTGTTGATGGACATTTTGGTGGCTTCACTGTCTTGGCTATTGTGAATAAGGCTGCAGTGTAGCTTTTGCAGCCCGCGTCTTCTCGATTCTGGTCTTCTCAGGTGAGAGGCCCAGTGGTGTGACTGCTGCATCGAATGGTATCTCAACTTTTAATCGTAGCTCCTTTCTGTTCTCATTATTGGCTCTTACCACGTTACATCTCACCAGCAGCTAGAGGGTACAAAGTTCTCTAAAACCCCTTCAGAATTTATTGTTTGTAGACCTTTTGCTGATGGTCAGTCGACTGGTGTGAGTTGAAACCTTTTTGTACATTAGATTTGCATGAGTCTAATAATTCCTGAGGTTGAGCTTTCACCCATTTTCCTTTTTTTAAACAAGAGAGTGAGTCAAACTTACCTCTTCATACTATCGTCTTGAAAAATTTGTCAGTTTTGAATTTTATTGTCCATTCCCTACCTCAGCACAGTTGTTTAGGGCAGGTGTCCTTTGCAGCCCTGAGTCCTTGTGAATGTTAAGAGAACATTAGCTGTGGGCTTAACGCTGCTCTTACGGAAAACGGCCACAAGGCAGCAGAATTTCTACATTTCCAACTCTGGGTTTTTGGGCAGCAGAGCCTTCCTGGAAATCGTGTTAGTAGGCTGCAAATTAGAGTGGAATGTGCCAGAGCACATCCCCAAGAGCTTATATCTCCTTACTTCTTGTTTGTTTTATAAATTTAATTTTTATTAATTATCAGAGCAAACTTGATAAAAATATTTTGTTTCTCCTAGGTGTACAGAATCTGGTTCATTATATCAATGTATCTGTCATTTATCTTTGCATTCTTTACCGTGTAGGTTATTACAGAGTGTTGCCTAGACCTCTCTTGGTATTCCATAGGTATTTTGTGATTATATATTTCATATGTATTAGTACATGTCTGTTAACCCTCATATCCTAATTCACACATTCCTTACACTTTTCCATTTGGTTAAACATAATTTTTTTTTCTTAATCCATGCTTTTCCTTCTCTTGGAAATAAGTTCATGAGTATCAACTTTTAGGTAACACCTAGAAGTGATGTCATAGGATATCTGTCTTTCACTTTCTTTCTTTAATTTGAGTGATTATCTCTAGGTCCTTATATGGTGGTGCAAACGGCACTGTTTCATTGTTTTCCATGGCTAATATTCCATTGTTTACATGGACCACTTCCTCTTTGTGCATTTTTCTGTTGATGGACATTTTGGTTTCTTCCAAGTCTTGGCTATGTTAAATATTCCTGCAGTACAGGATTGCCAGCCTGTGTCTTTTCCGTTCTGCTCTGCTCAGGTGATAGGCACATCAAAGGACCTACCAGATCACATGGTAGCTCAATTTTTACCCTTAAACGCACCTCCATTATGTTCTCGCTACTGGCTGTTACCAGTTTACATCCCCCCCAGCAGCTGGAGGGTACACAGTTCTCTGAAACCCCTTCAGCATTTATTCTTTGTAGACTTTTTGCTGAAGAACATTCTGACGGCTGTGAGGTGAACATTTCTGTAATTGGATTTGCATGGCTTTATTCATTGCTGATGTTGCGCATTTTTCAATTTCCTTTTATTTTAAAGAGAAAAAAAAGAAAAGACAAAATGTGCGTAAAATATGCCTCTTGACATTGTCTTCTTGAAATGTTGACGTCTTTTGAATTTTCTGGTCGATTACGACCCCAGGACATTTTTTGAGGCCCGGTGTCCTTTACAGTGCTGCACATATTTTGAATATTAAGTGAAGATTACCTCTTGGTTTAAAGCTGCTGTTGTGTGAAACAGCCACAAGGCGGCAGCATTTCTCCTTTACCAAATCTGGTTACCAGGGCAATAGAGCCTTAATGGAAGTCCTGTTCTAGGTTGAAAATTAGAATGGGATGTGCCAGGAAAAATTCCTTTCAGTTTATGTCTCATTATTTCTTGTTCATATTTTTAATTTAATTTTTATTTTTTATCGCAGCAAATTTGATTACAATGGTTTTTTTTTTGTTCTAGGTGTGCAAGATGTGGTTCTTTCACACACATACATATATCTATTCTTTGGAACCTTTTCCCAGGTAGGTTATGACACAATGTTGAGTAGTCTTCTCTTGGTATTCCATAGGTCTTTGGTGATTATATATTTCACATGTGTTTCTATATCTATGTTAACCCCAATATCGTAATGTATCCAATCCTCACACCTTTCGATTTGGGGAACCATAAGTTTGTTCAATGAATCTGTGATTGCCTTTCTCTGTGGAAATATCTTCATTGTTATCAATTTTCAGGTAACACCTATAAGTGATATACGTTAGGTGTCTTTCGCTTTCTCACTTACTACAAGTTGCATGGTTACCTCTAGACTCATCTATGGTGCTGCAAATGGCATTGTTTCATTTTTTTCCCGAGCTAATATTCCATCTCTATATGTAACAGTTCCTCTTTGTCCACTCATCTGTTGATGGACTTTTGGTTGCTTCCATGTCTTGGCTATTGTAATACTGCTGCAGTGCAGATTTGCCTGCCTGTGTCTTTCCAATTATGTCTTCTTATGTTATAGGCCCAGGAGTGGGCCTGCTGGATCATATAGTAGCTCAATGTTTACCTTTTAAAGGCACCTCCACCCTGTTCCCATTAGTGACTCTTACCAGGTTACGTCCCACTTCAAATTAAGGGTATGCATTTCTCCACAACCTCTTCAGCATTGATCATTTGTAGTTTCTTTCCTGATGGTTATTCTGAATGGTGTGAGATGATACCTCTGTGTGGTTGGATTTGCATGTGTCTCATAATCCTTTGAAATTGAGCTTTCAGGCATGTCCTTTTATTTTTCAAACGGTTATTACAGCTTAGTTCTTCAAATGGTTTTCTTGAAATATGTGCCACATTTTGAAATACTTTGGCCTTTACCTCCTGCAAAACATGATGAAGGCAGGTTTCCTTTACAGCCCTGCAGGACTTGTTCATATGAAGTGAAAATTAGCATAGGTTTTAAAGCTGCTTTTGCAGGTAATGGCCAGAGGGTGGAGCATTTCATAATTCTATGAAACGTAACTGAACACACAATATATATTTTTTCTTTTAAATTTCCATTGTTACTTTTTTAAAGTACAATTATAATTGAAGTTCTTTGTAACAAGTGAAATTTAAAAAATTAAAGGAAAAGATAATATTTTACCACTTGCCATCCTTTCCCATTTACTGAAACGACCAGCATAATGTGTAGAGTTCTCATTTTATCCAGGTGTTCTATACATCTGGAATATCATGCTTCTCACTGTAGAAAAACAGATTTAGCTCTCACACTTTTTATAGGCTACATAACAGTCCATAGAACAGAAGTACCAACTATTTCAGACTTAGCTTTTTGAGGGACACTCAGGTTACTTTCTGTTTTATTTTGTTGTTCTTTTTCTGGGGGGGGGTAGGAGTTTATTATTTATTTATTTATTTTTGTTGTGTTGGGTCTGAGTTTCCGTGTGAGGGCTTTCTCTAGTTGTGGCAAGTGGGGGGCCACTCTTGATCTCGGTGCGCAGGCCTCTCACTATTGCGGCCTCTCTTGTTGCAGAGCACAGGCTCCAGATGCGAGGGCTCACTTGTCGTGGCTTATGGGCCTAGTTGCTCCATGGCATGTGGGATCCTCCCAGACCAGGGCTCGAACCTGTGTCCCCTGCATTAGCAGGCAGATTCTAACCACCGCACCACCAGCGAAGCCCCCTATTTTGTTGTTCTGCTAGTTTGTTTTAACCCAAGAAAATATTTTTTTAAATACAAAAAAACAAAATTAAGCTAGGGGTAAGGATTAGGGTTTAGGGTAAGGTTTAGGGTTAGGATACGGGTTAGGATTATTGTACAGCTTAGAGTATGGTTTAGGGTTATGGTTATGGTATGGGTTAATGTTAGGGTACAGTTTAGGGTATGGCTATGGTTTAGTGTTAGGGTACGGGTTAAGGTATGGGTTAGTGTTAGGGTATGGGTTAGGATTAGGGTATGGTTTACATTCAGGGTTATGGTTAGGTTTAGTGTATGGGTTAGTGTTAGGTATGGGTTAGGGTAAGGGTTAGGGTTAGGTTTAGTGTTAAGGAAGGGGTACAGTTTAGGGTACAGTATAGGGAACAACAAAGGGTTAGGGTTAGGGTACGTGTTAGGGTACAGTTTAGTGTTAGTGTACGGGTTAGGATTAAGGTATGGTTTAGGGTAAGGTTTAGGGTTAGGGTTAGGGAACGGGTATGGTTTGGGGTACAGTTTAGGGTATGACCACGGGTTAGGAGTAGGGTAAGTGTTAGGGTATGGTTTAGTGTTAGTGTACAGGTTAGGATTATGGTACGGGATAGTGTAAGGGTTAGGGTTAGGGTTAGGGAATGGGTACAGATTAGGTTACAGGTTAGGGTATGACAACGGGTTAGGGTTAGGGTACGTGTTAGTGTATGGGTTAGGATTAGGGTACGGGTTAAGTTATGGGTTAATGTTAGGGGATGGGTTAGGATTAGGGTACGGGTTATGGTACGGTTTAGGGAAAGGGTTAGGATATGGGGTAGGGTAAGGATAAAGTTTAGTGTATGGCTATGTGTTACTGTTAGGGTACATGTTAGCGTACAGGTTAGTGTTTGTGTACAGCTTACAGTAAGGGTTAGGGTTAGGGAACGGGTACGGTCTCAGGTACAGGTTAGGGTACGGTAGCGGGATAGGGTTAGGGTACGTGTTAGGATGAGACTTCTTTGTAGTGCAGATTTGAATTTCCCGCTTGCTTGGTTGGCCAAAAAGGGCGTATGTGTTTTATCCTGAATATATTCAGGAAAAAACGCATACGCACTTTTTGGCCAAGTGCATCGTTGCCGAAGATCTGCCGCTTTTCATATGCTTTAAATGCAATTCCAATCTACCTCCTGAAATCTGTTTCCTGCAATTGTGCCTTGTTTCAAGTCCTCTTCACAGCCATACCTCAATATATTTTTGGACGATAGTTGTCCTTTATAACTCTGCAGGTTTGTGAATTGCAGTGCCCCTGAGTTCCTTTTTTTCAACTCACTTTCTGTGAGCTGGCCACAAATCAACAGGATTGCTTCAGGCCCTATTCTGGTTCCGGCACGGCACGCTGAGTCTTTGGTTAATTCTACATCCTGGTGGGAAATTAGAGTGAAATGTGCCCGTCCAAACACCTACAGCTAGTCTCTCATTGGTTCTCCCTATTCCCGTTCATCCTCCGCAGAAATTGCAGAGTGTGCCAAACAGGAGGTTACAAGCACTGACTCTCCAAGTGGGGAGATTGTTAGTAAAGCGTCTGGAATGGCGAACCCGAGTACCAGCGGATGAATAATGAGATGCGTTTTAGAAACCTTGCCCGATCACACTGTGGACCATCCTCTGGGTTTCCCACGCATGTTTTAGCTGTAGGAAGAATCCCTTAAACCTGGAGAGTTGGGACCCATGGAATGGGTAGCACGCAGTACTACTTCAAAGGGTTTGCATTTGCTCACCGAACCTCACCAATCCTCACAGCCCCAAGTGTCCAGCCTTATGTCTCTCCCAGCTGTGGGTGTAGATGTGGTAAATCCAGGTTTTGTCACAAGCCCTGAACGAATTATTTAAGAATTTATCTCTCTTTCACTGTCTTTGTGTTTTGATTTTGAAATTTATTTTTATAATGGGGTTTAGCTGATTTTCACTGCTGTGTTTATGCCGCTCGATGCACACTTGATCCTCTTATGGAGACATATAAACACATAGGTTTTAAGATTCTTACTAGTCAGATATATTCCTCTGCAGTGAATAGGGGGTGTTGAGTCCACTTCGTTGGACAAGGAGTATATCTTGTCTATTACTGGCTTATGGAACGGTATCTGTGCTAATTTCAATCTCTGGTTTTATGCAGCACCCCAACTCACCTTTCCCCTTAAGCAAGCAAAAGTTTGTTTTCTAAATGTGAGACTCTGTTCTGTTTTGTAATTCAGTTCATGTGTAGCCAAGTTTACATTCCCTCTATAAGTGATATCTTATAACTAGTTTCTTTTTCTGTGTGACTTATTTCACTCAGAATCATCTTACCTAAATCCACTCATTATGCTGCTACGGGCCTGATGACATTGATTTCATTGCAGAGTGATATTCTATTCTATGTAAGTACCATAACTTCTTTATCCATTTTTCTCTTTCTGGGATACTTAAGTTGTTCTGTTGTCGAGGTTCTTGTAAACACAGCAGCCCTAAACTTTGGGGTGGCTGAGTCTTGTTGATTTTAATTTTCCTAAGCTATAGGGCCATAGGTGGAAGTGCCCGAGTCTCTGTAACTTTGTTTTTTAGAGGTTTCAGGAAACACCATACACTTCTCCAGAGTGGCTGTTGGCCATTTACATCCCGCCCATCAGCATAACAAGGCTCCCTGTTCTCCATGGCCTGTCCTGCCTTTCTGGTTTTTACATTTTTTTTCAGATGGCCCATTTGACCGGTGGGAAGTGAGACTTCATTGTAGTGCGGATTTCCATTGCACGCTTCCTTGGTTGGCAAAAAAGGCCATATGCGTTTTTTCCTGGATATATTCAGGAAAAAACCATGTGCATTTTTTGGCCAAGTGCATCATTGTCGAAGTTCTGCCGCTTTTCATATGTTTTAATGCAGTTTCCATCTACCTCCTGAAATATATTTCCTGCAATTGTGCCGTGCTTTCAAGTCCTCTTTGCAGCCTTACTTCAGTATATTTTTGGACGATAGCTGTCATTTATAACTCTGCAGGTTTATGAATTACAGTGCCCCTAAGGTCCTTTCTTCAACTCGCTTTCTTGTGAGCTGGCCGCAAAACCACAGGATTGCTTCAGGCCCTAATCTGGTTTCATCACGGCACGCTGAGCCTTTGGTTAATTCCTCTTCCTGGTGGGAAATTAGAGTGAAATGTGACCGTCCAAACACCTACAGCTAGTCTCTCATTGGTTCTCCCTATTCCCGTTCAACCTCTGCAGGAACTGCTAACTGTGCTAAACAGGAGTTTTAAGGCACAGACTCTCCACTTGGGGAGATTTTTAGTAAAGCATCTGGAATGGCAAACCCGTGTACCAAGGGACAAAAAATGAGATGCGGTTTAGAAACGTTGCCCGATCACATGGTGTACAATCCTCTGGGTTTCCCATGCATGTTTTAGCTGTAGGAAGAATCCCTTAAACGAGGAGAGTTGGGACCCATGGAATGGGTAGCATACAGTATTACTTCAAAGGGTCTCCATTTGCTCACCGAACCTCACCAATCCTCTCAGCCCCAAATGTCCTGCCTTATGTCTCACCCAGCTGTGGGTGTAGATGTGGTAAATCCAAGTTTCATCACAAGCCCTGAACGAATTATTTAAGAACTTTCTCTCCTTCACTGTCTTTGTTTTTGAAATTTATTTTAATAATGGGGTTTAGTTGATTTTCATGGCTGTGTATAGTGCTCTACACACACTTGATTCTCTTACGGAGACATATAAATACATATGTTTTAATATTCTTATTGTCAGATATATTCCTCTGCAGTGAATAGGCGGTGTTGAGTCTAATTCGTTGAGCAAGGAGTATATCTCGTCTATTACATATTTGGCTTATGGAATAGTATCTGTGCTAATTTCAATCTCTGGTTTTACGTAGCACCCCAACTCATCATTCCCCTTAAGGAAGCATAAGTTTGTTTTCTAAATGTGAGACTCTGTTCTGTTTTGTAATTCAGTTCATGTGTAGCCAAGTTTACATTCCCTCTATAAGTGATATCTTATGATAAGTTTCTTTTTCTGTGTGACTTATTTCCTTTGAATCATTGTACCTAAATCCATTCATTATGCTTGTACGGGCCGGACGACATTGATTTCATTGCTGAGTGATGTTCCATTGTACGTAAGTATGAAAACTTCTTTATCCATTTCTCTCTTTCAAGGATATTTAATTTGTACCATAGTCGAGACTCTTGTAAACAGAGCAGCCCTAAACTTTGGGGTGGTTGTTTCTTGTTATTTTAATTTTCCTGAGTTATAGTGTTATAAGTAGGTTTAGGGTTAGGGTTAAGGTTAGGGTTAGGGAACGGGTATGGTTTAGGATGCGACAATGGTTTAGGGTGAGCGAAAGTGTTAGGGTACAGGTCAGTGTTAGTGTACCATTTAGGATTAGGGTAAGTGTTAGGGTAATGCTTCAGGTTAGGGTTATGTTTAGGGAATGGGGACGGTTTAGGGTAGAGGTTAGGGTACGACAACAGTTTAGGGATAGCGTACATGTAAGGGTAAGTGTTAGTGTTAGCGTACGGGTTAGGATTAGGGGACGGGTTAGGGTAAGGCTTCGGGTAAGGGTTAGGGTTAGCGTTAGGGATAGGGGACGGTGACCATTTAGGGAACAGGTTAGGGTATGACAATGGTTGAGAGTCAGCATTCGTGTTAGGGTATGAGTTAGAGTTAGCGTATGGGTTAGGATTAGGGGACCGGATAGGGTAAGACTTCGGGTAAGGGTTAGGGATAGGGTTAGGGGACGGGGAAAGTTTAGGGTACAGGTTAGGGTACGACAAGAGTTTAGGGTGAGCGTACATATTAGGGTATGGGTTAGTGTTAGAATACGGGTTAGAATTAGGGGACGGGTTAGGGTAAGGCTTCAGGTAAAGTTTAAGCTTAGGATTAGGGGACTGGGAAGGTTTAGGGTACAGGTTAGGGAACGACGATGGTTTAGGGTGAGTGTACATGTTAGGGCATGGGTTAGTGTTAGCATACGGGTTAGGATTAGGGGACAGGTTAAGGTAAGGCTTCGGGTAAAGGTTAGGGTTAGGGTTAGGGGACGGGGAATTTAGGGTACAGTTTAGGGTACGACAGTGGTTTAGGGTGAGTGTACGTGTTAGGGTACGGGTTAGTTTAGCGTACGGGTTAGGATTAGGGGACGGGTTAGGGTAAGGCTTCAGGTAAGGGTTAGGGTTAGGAGAGGGGGACAGTTTAGGGTACAGGTTAGGGTGTGACAGCAGTTTAGGGTGACCGTACGTGTTAAGGTATGGGTTAGTGTTAGTGTACGGGTTAGGATTAGGTGACGGGTTAGGGTAAGGCTTCAGGTAAGGGTTAGGGTTAGGGTTAAGGGACGGGGACGGTTTAGGGTACAGATTAGGGTACTACAACGGTTTAGGGTGAGTGTACGTGTTAGGATATGAGTTAGTGTTAGCGTACGGGTTAGGATGAGGGGACAGGATGGGATAAGGCTTCGGGTAAGTGTTAGGGTTAGGCTTATGGGACGGAGACGGTTTAGGGTACATGTTAGGGTACAACAACGGTTTAGGGTGAGCATAGGTATTAGAGTACAGGTTAGTGTTAGGGTATGGCTTAGGATTAGGGGACGAGTTAGGGTAAGGCCTCGGGTAAGTGTTAGGGTTAGGGGACAGGGTCGGATTAGGGTACAGTTTAGGGTACGACAATGGTAAAGGGTGAGCGTACATGTTAGGGTACAGGATAGTGTCAGCGTACGGGTAAGGATTAGGGGAAAGTTTAGGGTACGGCTTCCAGTAAGGGGTACGGTTAGGGTTAGGGAATGGAGATGGTTTAGGGCACAGGTTAGGGTACAACAACAGTTTAGGGTGAGCATAAGTGTTAGGGTATGGGTTAGTGTTAGTGTACGGGTTAGGATTAGGGGACGGGTTAGGGTAAGGCTTTGGGTAAGGGTTAGGGTTACGGTTAGGGGACGGGGACGGTTTACGGTACAGGTTAGGGTACGACAAAGGTTTAGGGTGAGGCGTACGTGTTAGGGTATGGGTTAGTGTTAGCATACGGGTTAGGATTAGGGGATGGGTTAGGGTAAGGCTTCGGGTAAGGGTTAGGGTTAGGGGAAGGGGACAGTTTAGGGGACAGGTAAGTGTACGACAATGGTTTAGGGTGTGCGTAAGTGTGAAGGCACGGTTTAGTGTTATCGTACGGGTTAGGATTAGGGGACAGGTTAGGGTAAGGCTTCGCTAGGGGTTAGGGTTAGGTAAGGGTTAGGGTTACTGTTAGGGTTAGGTGGACAGGGATGGTTTTGGGTACAGGTTAAGGTACGACAATGGTTTAGGGTAAGCATACGTGTGAGGGCACGGGTTAGTGTTAGCGTAGGGTTAAGATAAGGGGACGGGTTAGGGTTAGGGGATGGGGACGGTTTAGGGGACAGGTTAGGGTACGACAACGGTTTAGGGTGAGCTTACGTGTGACGGCACGGGTTAGTGTTAGCGAACGGGTTAGGATTAGGGGATGGGTTAGGGTAAGGCTTCGGGTAAGGGTTAGGGTTAGGGTTAGGGTTAGGGGATGGGGATGGTTTAGGGGACAGGTTAGGGTACGACAACGGTTTAGGGTGAGCGTACGTGTGAGGGCACGGATTAGTGTTAGCATACGGGTTAGGATTAGGGGATGGTTTAGGGTAAGGCTTCGGGAAAGGGTTAGGGTTAGGGTTAGGGAACGGGGAAGGTTTAGGGGACAGGTTAGGGTACGCCAACAGTTTAGCGTGAGTGTACGTGTGAGGGCACGGTTTAGTGTTAGCGAACGGGTTAGGACTAGGGGATGGGATAGGGTAAGGCTTCGGGTAAGGGTTAGGGTTAGGGTTAGGGGATGGAGACGGTTTAGGGGACAGGTTAGGGTACGACAACGGTTTAGGGTTAGAGTACGTGTGACGGCATGGGTTAGTGTTAGCGAACGGGTTAGGATTAGGGGACAGGTTAGTCTAAGGCTTAGGGTAATGGTTAGGGTTAGGGTTAGAATTATGGTTAGGGTTAGGTGATGGGGACGATTTAGGGGACAGGTTAGGGTATGACAATGGTTTAGTGTGTGCGTACGTGTGAAGGCACGGGTTAGTGTTAACGTACGGGTTAGGATTAGGGGACGGGTTAGGTTAAAGCTTCAGGTTAGGTTTGGTTAGGGGACGGTTTAGGAGACAGGTTAGTGTACGACAACTGTCTGTGGTGAGCGTACATGTGAGGGCACAGGTTAGTGTTAGCGTACGGTTTGGGATTAGGAGACGGGTTAGGGTAAGACTTCTGGTAAGGTTAGGGTTAGGGTTAGGGGATGGGGACGGTTTAGGGGAGAGGTTAGGGTACGACAATGGTTTAGGGTGAGCGTACGTGTGAGGGCATGGGTTAGTGTTAGCATACGGGTTAGGATTAGGGAACGGGTTAGGTTAAGGCTTCGGGTAAGGTTTAGGGTTAGGGTTAGGGGACGGGGACGGGGATGGTTTAGGGGAGAGGGTAGGGTACGACGACGGTTTAGGGTGAGCGTACGTGTGAGAGCACGGGTTAGTGTTAGCGTACGGATTAGCATTAGGGGACGGGTTAGGGTTAGTGTTGGGGTTAGGGGACGGGGATGGTTTAGGGGACAAGTTAGGGTATGTCAACGGTTTAGGGTGAGCGTACGTGTAAGGGCACGGGTTAGTGTTAGCATACGGGTTAGGATTCGTGGACGGTTTCAGGTAAGGCTTCGGGTAAGGGTTAGGGTTAGGGTTAGGGCTAGGGTTAGGGGATGGGGATGGTTTAGGGGACAGGTTAGGGTATGAAAACTGTTTAGGGTGAGTATACGTGTGAGGGCACGAGTTGGTGTTAGCATATGGGTTAGGATTAGGGGACGAGTTAGGGATAGGATTAGGGTTAGTGTTAGGGGATGGGGACGGTTTAGGGGACAGGTTAGGGTACACCAACGGTTTAGGGTGAGCGTACGTGTGAGGGCACGGTTAGCGTACGGGTTAAGATTAGGGGACGGGTTAGGGTAAGGCTTCGGGTTAGGGTTAGGGTTAGGAATTGGGGATGGTTTAGGGGACAGTTTAGGGTACGACAACGGTTTAGGGTGAGCGTACATGTGAGGGCACAGGTTAGTGTTAGCGTACGGGTTGGGATTAGAGGACGGGTTAGGGTAAGGCTTCTGGTAAGTGTTAGGGTTAGGGTTAGGGTTAGGGGATGGGGATGGTTTAGGGGACAGGTTAGGGTACGACAATTGTTTAGGGTGAGCGTACGTGTGAGGGCACGGGGTAGTGTTAGCGTACGGGTTAGGATTAGGGGACGGGTTAGGGTAAGGCTTTGGTAAGGTTTAGGGTTAGGGTTAGGGTTAGGGATCGGGGATGGTTTAGGGGACAGGGTAGGGTACGACAACGGTTTAGGGTGAGCGTACGTGTAAGGGCATGGGTTAGTGTTAGCGTACGGGTTAGGATTAGGGGACGATTTAGGGTAAGGCTTCGGGTAAGGGTTAGGTTTAGGGTTAGGGTTAGGGGACGGGGACGGTTTAGGGGACAGGTTAGGGTACGACAAAGTTTTAGGGTGAGTGTACTTGTGAGGGCACTGGTTAGTGTTAGCGCACGTGTTAGGTTTAGGGGATGGTTTAATGTA
The DNA here is from genome assembly GCF_963455315.2 of Globicephala melas. Lineage (NCBI taxonomy): Eukaryota > Metazoa > Chordata > Mammalia > Artiodactyla > Delphinidae > Globicephala > Globicephala melas. Next base: position 64,129,170 of record NC_083314.1, read on the forward strand.
AGGCTTCGAGTAAGTGTTAGGGTTAGGTTTAGGGTTAGGGTTAGTGGATGGGGACTGTTTAGGGGAAAGGTTAGGGTATGAAAATGGTTTAGGTTGAGCATACGTGTGAGGGCACAGGTTAGTGTTAGTTTACGGGTTAGGATTAGGTGACGGGTTAAAATAAGTCTTTGGGTAATGGTTAGGGTTAGGGTTAGGGGACGGGGACGGTTTAGGGGACAGGTTAGGGTACGACAACGGTTTAGGGTGAGCGTACATCTGAGGGCATGGGTTAGTGTTAGCGTATGGCTTAGGATTAGGGGACGGGATAGTGTAAGGCTTGGGGTATGGGTTAGGGTTAGGGTTAGGGTTATGGTGAGGGTTAGGGGACGGGGACGGTTTAGGGGACAGGTTAGGGTACGACAACGGTTTGTGGTGAGCGTACGTGTGAGGGCACAGGTTAGTGTTAGCGTACGGTTTGGGATTAGGGGACGGGTTAGGGTAAGACTTCTGGTTAGGGTTAGGGGACGGGGACGGTTTAGGGGACAGGTGAGGGTACGACAACGGTTTAGGGTGAGGGTACGTGTGAGGGCACGGGTTAGTGTTAGCTTACGGGTTAGGATTAGGGGACGGGTTAGGGTAAGGCTTCGGGTAAGGGTTAGGGTTAGGGTTAAGGGACGGGGATGGTTTAGGGGACAGGTTAGGGTACGACAACGGTTTAGAGTGAGCGTACGTGTGAGGGCAGGGGTTAGTGATAGCGTACGGGTTACGACTGGGCGACGGGTTAGGGTAAGGCTTCGGGTTAGGGTTAGTGTAAGGGGACGGGGACGGTTTAGGGAACAGGTTAGAGTACGCCAATGGTTTAGGGTAAGCGTACGTGTGAGGGCAAGGGTTAGTCTTAGCGTACGGTTTAGGATTAGGGGGCGGGTTAGGGTAAGGCTTCGGGGAAGGGTTAGGGTTAGGGTTTGGGGTAGGGTTAAGGTTAGGGGACGGGGACGGTTTAGGGTCCAGGTGGGGTTACGACAACGCTTTAGGATGAGCATGTGTTTGAGAGCGCGGGTTAGTGTTAGCGTACGGGTTAGGATTAGGGGATGGGTGAGTGTCAGGCTTCGGGGAAGGATTAGGGTTAGGGTTCGGGCTAGGGTTAGATTTAGGGGACGGGGACGGTTTAGGGTCCAGGAGAGGGTATGACAACGCTTTATGGGGAGCGTGCGTGTGAGGGCGCGGGTTAGTGTTAGCGTCCGGGTTAGGATTAGTGGACATGTGAGGGTCAGGCTTCGGGGAAGGCTTAGTGTTAGGGTTCGGGCTAGGGTTAGGGTTAGGGGACGGGGACGGTTTAGTGTCCAGGTGATTGTACGACAACGCTTTAGTAGTAGCGTGCATGTGAGGGCGCGGGTTAGTGTTAGCGTACGGGTTAGGATTAGGGGACGGGTGAGGGTCAGGCTTCGGGGAAGGGTTAGGGTTAGGGTTCGGGTTAGGGTTAGGGTTAGGGGACGGGGACGGTTTAGGGTCCAGGTGAGGGTACGACAACGCTTTAGGGGGAGCGAGCGTGCGAAAGCGTGGGTTAGTGTTAGCGTACGGGTTAGGATTAGGGGACGGGTGAGGGTCAGGCTTCGGAGAAGGGTTAGGGTTATCGTTAGGTCTAGGGTTAGGGTTATGGGACGGGGACGGTTTAGGGTCCAGGTGAGGGTACGACAATGCTTTAAGGGGAGAGTACATGTGAGGGCGCGGTTTAGTGTTAGCGTACGGGTTAGGATTAGGGGATGGCTGAGGGTCAGGCTTAGGCGAAGAGTTAGGGTTAGGGTTCGGGCTAGGGTTAGGGTTAGGGGACAGGGACGGTTTAGGGTCCAGGTGAGGGTACGACAACGCTCTAGGGGGAGCGTACGTGTGAGGGCGCGGTTTAGTGTTAGCATACGGGTTAGGATTAGGGGACGGGTGGGGTCAGGCTTCGTGGAAGGGTTAGGGTTAGGGTTCGGGCTAGGGTTAGGGTTAGGGTTAGGGGACAGGGACGGTTTAGAGTCCAGGTGAGGGTACGACAACGCTCTAGGGGGAGCGTACGTGTGAGGGCGCGGGTTAGTGTCAGCGTACGGGTTAGGATTAGGGGACGGGTGAGGGTCAGGCTTCGGGGAAGGGTTAGGGTTAGGGTTCGGGCTAGGGTTAGGGTTAGGGGACGGGGACGGTTTAGGGTCCAGGTGAGGGTACGACAACGCTCTAGGGGGAGCGTACGTGTGAGGGTGTGGGTTAGTGTCAGCGTACGGGTTAGGATTAGGGGACGGGTGAGTGTCAGGCTTCGGGGAAGGGTTAGGGTTAGGGTTCGGGCTAGGGTTAGGGTTAGGGGACGGGGACGGGTTAGGGTCCAGGTGAGGGTACGACAACGCTCTAGGGGGAGCGTACGTGTGAGGGCGCGGGTTAGTGTCAGCGTACGGGTTAGGATTAGGGGACGGCTGAGGGTCAGGCTTCGGGGAAGGGTTAGGGTTAGGGTTCGGGCTAGGGTTAGGGTTAGGGGACGGGGACGGTTTAGGGTCCAGGTGAGGGTACGACAACGCTCTAGGGGGAGCGTACGTGTGAGGGCGCGGGTTAGTGTCAGCGTACGGGTTAGGATTAGGGGACGGCTCAGGGTCAGGTTTCGGGGAAGTGTTAGGGTTAGGGTTCGGGCTAGGGTTAGGGTTAGGGGACGGGGACGGTTTAGGGTCCAGGTGAGGGTACGACAACGCTCTAGGGGGAGCGTACGTGTGAGGGCGTGGGTTAGTGTCAGCGTACGGGTTAGGATTAGGGGACGGCTGAGGGTCAGGCTTCGGGGAAGGGTTAGGGTTAGGGTTCAGGCTAGGGTTAGGGTTAGGGGACGGGGACGGTTTAGGGTCCAGGTGAGGGTACGACAACGCTCTAGGGGGAGCGTATGTGTGAGGGCGCGGGTTAGTGTCAGCGTACGGGTTAGGATTAGGGGACGGGTGAGGGTCAGGCTTCGGGGAAGGGTTAGGGTTAGGGTTCGGGCTAGGGTTAGGGTTAGGGGACGGGTACGGTTTAGGGTCCAGGTGAGGGTACGACAACGCTCTAGGGGGAGCGTACGTGTGAGGGTTCGGGTTAGTGTCAGCGTACGGGTTAGGATTAGGGGACGGCTGAGGGTCAGGCTTCGGGGAAGGGTTAGGGTTAGGGTTCGGGCTAGGGTTAGGGTTAGGGGACGGGGACGGTTTAGGGTCCAGGTGAGGGTACGACAACGCTCTAGGGGGAGCGTACGTGTGAGGGCGCGGGTTAGTGTCAGCGTACGGGTTAGGATTATGGGACGGGTGAGGGTCAGGCTTCGGGGAAGTGTTAGGGTTAGGGTTCGGGCTATGGATAGGGTTAGGGGAAGGGGACGGTTTAGGAACAGTTGAGGGTACGACAACGCTTTAGGGTGAGCTTGAGTGTGAGGGCGCGGGTTAGTGTTAGCGTACAAGTTAGGATTAGGGGACGGGTGAGGGTCAGGCTTCGGGGAAGGGTTAGGGTTAGGGTTCGGGCTAGGGTTAGTGTTAGGGGTCGGGGGCAGTTTTGGGTCCAGCTGAGGGTACGAAAATTCTTTAGGGTGAGCGTGAGTGTGAGGGCGCGGGTTCGTGTTAGCGTACGGGTTAAGATTAGGGGACGGGTGAGGGTCAGGCTTCAGGGAAGGGTTAGGGTTAGGGTTCAGGCTAGGGTTAGGGTTGGGGACGGGGACGGTTTTAGGTCCAGGTGAGGGTACGACAACGCTTAGGGTGAGCGTCCGTGTGAGGGCACAGGTTAGTGTTAGCGTACGGGTTAAGATTAGGGGACGGATGAGGGTCAGGCTTCGGGGAAGGGTTAGGTTTAGCGTTAAGGCTAGGGTTAGTGTTAGGGGACGGGGACGGTTTAGGGTCCAGGTGAGGGTACGACAACGCTTTAGGGGGAGCGTGCGTGTGAGGGCGCGGGTTAGTGTTAGCGTCCGGGTTAGGATTAGTGGACGTGTGAGGGTCAGGCTTCGGGGAAGGGTTAGGGTTAGGGTTCGTGCTAGGGTTAGGTTTAGGGGACGGGGACGGTTTAGGGTCTAGATGAGGGTACGACAACATTTTAGGGTGAGCGTGATTGTGAGGCCGCGGGCTAGTGTTAGCGTACGGGTTAGAATTACGGGACGGGTGAGGGTCAGGCTTCGGCGAAGTGTTAGTGTTCGGGTTCGGGCTAGGGTTAGGGTTAGAGGACGGGGATGGTTTAGGGTCCAGTTGAGGGTACGACAACGCTTTAGGGGGAGCGTGCGTGTGAGGGCGTGGGTTAGTGTTAGCATACGGGTTAGTATTAGGGGACGGGTGTGGGTCAGGCTTCGGGGAAGGCTTAGTGTTAGGGTTCGGGCTAGGGTTAGGGTTAGGGGACGGGGACGGTTTAGTGTCCAGGTGATTGTACGACAACGCTTTAGTAGTAGCGTGCATGTGAGGGCGCTGGTTAGTGTTAGCGTACGGGTTAGGATTAGGGGACGGGTGAGGGTCAGGCTTCGGGGAAGGGTTAGGGTTAGGGTTCGGGTTAGGGTTAGGGTTAGGGGACGGGGACGGTTTAGGGTCCAGGTGAGGGTACGACAACGCTTTAGGGGGAGCGAGCGTGCGAAAGCGTGGGTTAGTGTTAGCGTACGGGTTAGGATTAGGGGACGGGTGAGGGTCAGGCTTCGGAGAAGGGTTAGGGTTATCGTTAGGTCTAGGGTTAGGGTTATGGGACGGGGACGGTTTAGGGTCCAGGTGAGGGTACGACAATGCTTTAAGGGGAGAGTACATGTGAGGGCGCGGTTTAGTGTTAGCGTACGGGTTAGGATTAGGGGACGGCTGAGGGTCAGGCTTAGGCGAAGAGTTAGGGTTAGGGTTTGGGCTAGGGTTAGGGTTAGGGGACAGGGACGGTTTAGGGTCCAGGTGAGGGTACGACAACGCTCTAGGGGGAGCGTACGTGTGAGGGCGTGGTTTAGTGTTAGCGTACGGGTTAGGATTAGGGGACGGGTGGGGTCAGGCTTCGTGGAAGGGTTAGGGTTAGGGTTCGGGCTAGGGTTAGGGTTAGGGTTAGGGGACAGGGACGGTTTAGGGTCCAGGTGAGGGTACGACAACGCTCTAGGGGGAGCGTACGTGTGAGGGCGCGGGTTAGTGTCAGCGTACGGGTTAGGATTAGGGGACGGGTGAGGGTCAGGCTTCGGGGAAGGGTTAGGGTTAGGGTTCGGGCTAGGGTTAGGGTTAGGGGACGGGGACGGTTTAGGGTCCAGGTGAGGGTACGACAACGCTCTAGGGGGAGCGTACGTGTGAGGGTGTGGGTTAGTGTCAGCGTACGGGTTAGGATTAGGGGACGGGTGAGGGTCAGGCTTCGGGGAAGGGTTAGGGTTAGGGTTCGGGCTAGGGTTAGGGTTAGGGGACGGGGACGGTTTAGGGTCCAGGTGAGGGTACGACAACGCTCTAGGGGGAGCGTACGTGTGAGGGCGCGGGTTAGTGTCAGCGTACGGGTTAGGATTAGGGGACGTCTGAGGGTCAGGCTTCGGGGAAGGGTTAGGGTTAGGGTTCGGGCTAGGGTTAGGGTTAGGGGACGGGGACGGTTTAGGGTCCAGGTGAGGGTACGACAACGCTCTAGGGGGAGCGTACGTGTGAGGGCGCGGGTTAGTGTCAGCGTACGGGTTAGGATTAGGGGACGGCTGAGGTTCAGGCTTCGGGGAAGGGTTAGGGTTAGGGTTCGGGCTAGGGTTAGGGTTAGGGGACGGGGACGGTTTAGCGTCCAGGTGAGGGTACGACAACGCTCTAGGGGGAGCGTACGTGTGAGGGCGCGGGTTAGTGTCAGCGTACGGGTTAGGATTAGGGGACGGGTGAGGGTCAGGCTTCGGGGAAGGGTTAGGGTTAGGGTTCGGGCTAGGGTTAGGGTTAGGGGACGGGGACGGTTTAGGGTCCAGGTGAGGGTACGACAACGCTCTAGGGGGAGCGTACATGTGAGGGCGCGGGTTAGTGTCAGCGTACGGGTTAGGATTAGGGGACGGCTGAGGGTCAGGCTTCGGGGAAGGGGTAGGTTTAGGGTTCGGGCTAGGGTTATGGTTAGGGGACGGACACGGTTTAGGGTCCAGGTGAGGGTACGACAACGCTCTAGGGGGAGCGTACGTGTGAGGGCGCGGGTTAGTGTCAGCGTACGGGTTAGGATTAGGGGACGGCTGAGGGTCAGGCTTCGGGGAAGGGTTAGGGTTAGGGTTCGGGCTAGGGTTAGGGTTAGGGGACGGGGACGGTTTAGGGTCCAGGTGAGGGTACGACAACGCTCTAGGGGGAGCGTACGTGTGAGGGCGCGGGTTAGTGTCAGCGTACGGGTTAGGATTAGGGGACGGCTGAGGGTCAGGCTTCGGGGAAGGGTTAGGGTTAGGGTTCGGGCTAGGGTTAGGGTTAGGGGACGGGGACGGTTTAGGGTCCAGGTGAGGGTACGACAACGCTCTAGGGGGAGCGTACGTGTGAGGGCGCGCGTTAGTGTCAGCGTACGGGTTAGGATTAGGGGACGGGTGAGGGTCAGGCTTCGGGGAAGGGTTAGGGTTAGGGTTCGGGCTAGGGTTAGGGTTAGGGGACGGGAACGGTTTAGGGTCCAGGTGAGGGTACGACAACGCTCTAGGGGGAGCGTACGTGTGAGGGCGCGGGTTAGTGTCAGCGTACGGGTTAGGATTAGGGGACGGCTGAGGGTCAGGCTTCGGGGAAGTGTTAGGGTTAGGGTTCGGGCTAGGGTTAGGGTTAGGGGACGGGGACGGTTTAGGGTCCAGGTGAGGGTACGACAACGCTCTAGGGGGAGCGTACGTGTGAGGGCGCGGGTTAGTGTCAGCGTACGGGTTAGGATTAGGGGACGGCTGAGGGTCAGGCTTCGGGGAAGGGTTAGGGTTAGGGTTGGGGCTAGGGTTAGGGTTAGGGGACGGGGACGGTGTAGGGTCCAGGTGAGGGTACGACAACGCTCTAGGGGGAGCGTACGTGTGAGGGCGCGGGTTAGTGTCAGCGTACGGGTTAGGATTAGGGGACGGCTGAGGGTCAGGCTTCGGGGAAGGGTTAGGGTTAGGGTTCGGGCTAGGGTTAGGGTTAGGGGACGGGGACGGTTTAGGGTCCAGGTGAGGGTACGACAACGCTCTAGGGGGAGCGTACGTGTGAGGGCGCGGGTTAGTGTCAGCGTACGGGTTAGGATTAGGGGATGGCTGAGGGTCAGGCTTCGGGGAAGGGTTAGGGTTAGGGTTCAGGCTAGGGTTAGGGTTAGGGGACGGGGACGGTTTAGGGTCTAGGTGAGGGTACGACAACGCTCTAGGGGGAGCGTACGTGTGAGGGCGCGGGTTAGTGTCAGCGTACGGGTTAGGATTAGGGGACGGGTGAGGGTCAGGCTTCGGGGAAGGGTTAGGGTTAGGGTTCGGGCTAGGGTTAGGGTTAGGGGACGGGGACGGTTTAGGGTCCAGGTGAGGGTACGACAACGCTCTAGGGGGAGCGTACGTGTGAGGGCGCGGGTTAGTGTCAGCGTACGGGTTAGGATTAGGGGACGGCTGAGGGTCAGGCTTCGGGGAAGGGTTAGGGTTAGGGTTCGGGCTAGGGTTAGGGTTAGGGGACGGGGACGGTTTAGGGTCCAGGTGAGGGTACGACAACGCTCTAGGGGGAGCGTACGTGTGAGGGCGCGGGTTAGTGTCAGCGTACGGGTTAGGATTAGGGGACGGCTGAGGGTCAGGCTTCGGGGAAGGGTTAGGGTTAGGGTTCGGGCTAGGGTTAGGGGACGGGGACGGTTTAGGGTCCAGGTGAGGGTAGGACAACGCTCTAGGGGGAGCGTACGTGTGAGGGCGCGGGTTAGTGTCAGCGTACGGGTTAGATTAGGGGACGTCTGAGGGTCAGGCTTCGGGGAAGGGTTAGGGTTAGGGTTCGGGCTAGGGTTAGGGTTAGGGGACGGGGACGGTTTAGGGTCCAGGTGAGGGTACGACAACGCTCTAGGGGGAGCGTACGTGTGAGGGCGTGGGTTAGTGTCAGCGTACGGGTTAGGATTAGGGGACGGCTGAGGGTCAGGCTTCGGGGAAGGGTTAGGGTTAGGGTTCGGGCTAGGGTTAGGGTTATGGAACGGGGACGGTTCAGGGTCCAGGTGAGGGTACGACAACGCTCTAGGGGGAGCGTACTTGTGAGGGCGCGGGTTAGTGTCAGCGTACGGGTTAGGATTAGGGGACGGGTGAGGGTCAGGCTTCGGGGAAGGGTTAGGGTTAGGGTTCGGGCTAGGGTTAGGGTTAGGGGACGGGGACGGTTCAGGGTCCAGGTGAGGGTACGACAACGCTCTAGGGGGAGCGTACGTGTGAGGGCGCGGGTTAGTGTCAGCGTACGGGTTAGGATTAGGGGACGGCTGAGGGTCAGGCTTCGGGGAAGGGTTAGGGTTAGGGTTCGGGCTAGGGTTAGGGTTAGGGGACGGGGACGGTTTAGGGTCCAGGTGAGGGTACGACAACGCTCTAGGGGGAGCGTACGTGTGAGGGCGCGGGTTAGTGTCAGCGTACGGGTTAGGATTAGGGGACGGGTGAGGGTCAGGCTTCGGGGAAGGGTTAGGGTTAGGGTTCGGGCTAGGGTTAGGGTTAGGGGACGGGGACGGTTTAGGGTCCAGGTGAGGGTACGACAAAGCTCTAGGGGGAGCGTACGTGTGAGGGCGCGGGTTAGTGTCAGCGTATGGGTTAGGATTAGGGGACGGCTGAGGGTCAGGCTTCGGGGAAGTGTTAGGGTTAGGGTTCGGGCTAGGGTTAGGGTTAGGGGACGGGGACGGTTTAGGGTCCAGGTGAGGGTACGACAACGCTCTAGGGGGAGCGTACGTGTGAGGGCGCGGGTTAGTGTCAGCGTACGGGTTAGGATTAGGGGACGGCTGAGGGTCAGGCTTCGGGGAAGGGTTAGGGTTAGGGTTCGGGCTAGGGTTAGAGTTAGGGGACGGGGACGGTTTAGGGTCCAGGTGAGGGTACGACAACGCTCTAGGGGGAGCGTACGTGTGAGGGCGTGGGTTAGTGTCAGCGTACGGGTTAGGATTAGGGGACGGGTGAGGGTCAGGCTTCGGGGAAGGGTTAGGTTTAGGGTTCGGGCTAGGGTTAGGGTTAGGGGACGGGGACGGTTCAGGGTCCAGGTGAGGGTACGACAACGCTCTAGGGGGAGCGTACGTGTGAGGGCGCGGGTTAGTGTCAGCGTACAGGTTAGGATTAGGGGACGGCTGAGGGCCAGGCTTCGGGGAAGGGTTAGGGTTAGGGTTCGGGATAGGGTTAGGGTTAGGGGACGGGGACGGTTTAGGGTCCAGGTGAGGGTACGACAACGCTCTAGGGGGAGCGTACGTGTGAGGGCGCGGGTTAGTGTCAGCGTACGGGTTAGGATTAGGGGACGGGTGAGGGTCAGGCTTCGGGGAAGGGTTAGGGGTAGGGTTCGGGCTAGGGTTAGGGTTAGGGGATGGGGACGGTTTAGGGTCCAGGTGAGGGTACGACAACGCTCTAGGGGGAGCGTACGTGTGAGGGCGCGGGTTAGTGTCAGCGTACGGGTTAGGATTAGGGGACGGCTGAGGGTCAGGCTTCGGGGAAGTGTTAGGGTTAGGGTTCGGGCTAGGGTTAGGGTTAGGGGACGGGGACGGTTTAGGGTCCAGGTGAGGGTACGACAACGCTCTAGGGGGAGCGTACGTGTGAGGGCGCGGGTTAGTGTCAGCGTACGGGTTAGGATTAGGGGACGGGTGAGGGTCAGGCTTCGGGGAAGGGTTAGGGTTAGGGTTCGGGCTAGGGTTAGGGTTAGGGGACGGGGACGGTTTAGGGTCCAGGTGAGGGTACGACAAAGCTCTAGGGGGAGCGTACGTGTGAGGGCGCGGGTTAGTGTCAGCGTACGGGTTAGGATTAGGGGACGGGTGAGGGTCAGCCTTCGGGGAAGGGTTAGGGTTAGGGTTCGGGCTAGGGATAGGGTTACGGGACGGGGACGGTTTAGGGTCCAGGTGAGGGTACGACAACGCTCTAGGGGGAGCGTACGTGTGAGGGCGCGGGTTAGTGTCAGCGTACGGGTTAGGATTAGGGGACGGGTGAGGGTCAGCCTTCGGGGAAGGGTTAGGGTTAGGGTTCGGGCTAGGGTTAGGGTTAGGGGACGGGGACGGTTTAGGGTCCAGGTGAGGGTACGACAACACTATAGGGGGAGCGTACGTGTGAGGGCGTGGGTTAGTGTCAGCGTACGGGTTAGGATTAGGGGACGGCTGAGGGTCAGGCTTCGGGGAAGGGTTAGGGTTAGGGTTCGGGCTAGGGTTAGGGTTAGGGGACGGGGACGGTTTAGGGTCCAGGTGAGGGTACGACAACGCTCTAGGGGGAGCGTACGTGTGAGGGCGCGGGTTAGTGTCAGCGTACGGGTTAGGATTAGGGGACGGCTGAGGGTCAGGCTTCGGGGAAGGGTTAGGGTTAGGGTTCGGGCTAGGGTTAGGGTTAGGGGACGGGGACGGTTTAGGGTCCAGGTGAGGGTACGACAACGCTCTAGGGGGAGCGTACGTGTGAGGGCGCGGGTTAGTGTCAGCGTACGGGTTAGGATTAGGGGACGTCTGAGGGTCAGGCTTCGGGGAAGGGTTAGGGTTAGGGTTCGGGCTAGGGTTAGGGTTAGGGGACGGGGACGGTTTAGGGTCCAGGTGAGGGTACGACAACGCTCTAGGGGGAGCGTACGTGTGAGGGCGCGGGTTAGTGTCAGCGTACGGGTTAGGATTAGGGCACGGCTGAGGGTCAGGCTTCAGGGAAGGGTTAGGTTTAGGGTTCGGGCTAGGGTTAGGGTTAGGGGACGGGGACGGTTTAGCGTCCAGGTGAGGGTACGACAACGCTCTAGGGGGAGCGTACGTGTGAGGGCGCGGGTTAGTGTCAGCGTACGGGTTAGGATTAGGGGACGGGTGAGGGTCAGGCTTCGGGGAAGGGTTAGGGTTAGGGTTCGGGCTAGGGTTAGGGTTAGGGGACGGGGACGGTTTAGGGTCAAGGTGAGGGTACGACAACGCTCTAGGGGGAGCGTACGTGTGAGGACGCGGGTTAGTGTCAGCGTACGGGTTAGGATTAGGGGACGGCTGAGGGTCAGGCTTCGGGGAAGGGTTAGGGTTAGGGTTCGGGCTAGGGTTAGGGTTAGGGGACGAGGACGGTTTAGGGTCCAGGTGAGGGTACGACAACGCTCTAGGGGGAGCGTACGTGTGAGGGCGCGGATTAGTGTCAGCGTATGGGTTAGGATTAGGGGACGGCTGAGGGTCAGGCTTCGGGGAAGGGTTAGGGTTAGGGTTCGGGCTAGGGTTAGGGTTAGGGGACGGGGACGGTTTAGGGTCCAGGTGAGGGTACGACAACGCTCTAGCGGAGCGTACGTGTGAGGGCGCGGGTTAGTGTCAGCGTACGGGTTAGGATTAGGGGACGGGTGAGGGTCAGGCTTCGGGGAAGGGTTAGGGTTAGGGTTCGGGCTAGGGTTAGGGGACGGGGACGGTTCAGGGTCCAGGTGAGGGTACGACAACGCTCTAGGGGGAGCGTACGTGTGAGGGCGCGGGTTAGTGTCAGCGTACGGGTTAGGATTAGGGGACGGGTGAGGGTCAGGCTTCGGGGAAGGGTTAGGGTTAGGGTTCGGGCTAGGGTTAGGGTTAGGGGACGGGGACGGTTTAGGGTCCAGGTGAGGGTACGACAACGCTCTAGGGGGAGCGTACGTGTGAGGGCGTGCGTTAGTGTCAGCGTACGGGTTAGGATTAGGGGACGGCTGAGGGTCAGGCTTCGGGGAAGGGTTAGGGTTATGGTTCGGGCTAGGGTTAGGGTTAGGGGACGGGGACGGTTCAGGGTCCAGGTGAGGGTACGACAACGCTCTAGGGGGAGCGTACGTGTGAGGGCGCGGGTTAGTGTCAGCGTACGGGTTAGGATTAGGGGACGGGTGAGGGTCAGGCTTCGGGGAAGGGTTAGGGTTAGGTTTCGGGCTAGGGTTAGGGTTAGGGGACGGGGACGGTTTAGGGTCCAGGTGAGGGTACGACAACGCTCTAGGGGGAGCGTACGTGTGAGGGCGCGGGTTAGTGTCAGCGTACGGGTTAGGATTAGGGGACGGCTGAGGGTCAGGCTTCGGGGAAGGGTTAGGGTTAGGGTTCGGGCTAGGGTTAGGGTTAGGGGACGGGGACGGTTTAGGGTCCAGGTGAGGGTACGACAACGCTCTAGGGGGAGCGTACGTGTGAGGGCGCGGTTAGTGTCAGCGTACGGGTTAGGATTAGGGGACGGCTGAGGGTCAGGCTTCGGGGAAGGGTTAGGGTTAGGGTTCGGGCTAGGGTTAGGGTTAGGGGACGGGGACGGTTTAGGGTCCAGGTGAGGGTACGACAACGCTCTAGGGGGAGCGTACGTGTGAGGGCACGGGTTAGTGTCAGCGTACGGGTTAGGATTAGGGGACGTCTGAGGGTCAGGCTTCGGGGAAGGGTTAGGGTTAGGGTTCGGGCTAGGGTTAGGGTTAGGGGACGGGGACGGTTTAGGGTCCAGGTGAGGGTACGACAACGCTCTAGGGGGAGCGTACGTGTGAGGGCGCGGGTTAGTGTCAGCGTACGGGTTAGGATTAGGGGACGGCTGAGGGTCAGGCTTCGGGGAAGGGTTAGGGTTAGGGTTCGGGCTAGGGTTAGGGTTAGGGGACGGGGACGGTTTAGCGTCCAGGTGAGGGTACGACAACGCTCTAGGGGGAGCGTACGTGTGAGGGCGCGGGTTAGTGTCAGCGTACGGGTTAGGATTAGGGGACGGGTGAGGGTCAGGCTTCGGGGAAGGTTTAGGGTTAGGGTTCGGGCTAGGGTTAGGGTTAGGGGACGGGGACGGTTCAGGGTCCAGGTGAGGGTACGACAACGCTCTAGGGGGAGCGTACATGTGAGGGCGCGGGTTAGTGTCAGCGTACTGGTTAGGATTAGGGGACGGGTGAGGGTCAGGCCTCGGGGAAGGGTTAGGGTTAGGGTTCGGGCTAGGGTTAGGGTTAGGGGACGGGGACGGTTCAGGGTCCAGGTGAGGGTACGACAACGCTCTAGGGGGAGCGTACGTGTGAGGGCGCGGGTTAGTGTCAGCGTACGGGTTAGGATTAGGGGACGGCTGAGGGTCAGGCTTCGGGGAAGGGTTAGGGTTAGGGTTCGGGCTAGGGTTAGGGTTAGGGGACGGGGACGGTTCAGGGTCCAGGTGAGGGTACGACAACGCTCTAGGGGGAGCGTACGTGTGAGGGCGCGTGTTAGTGTCAGCGTACGGGTTAGGATTAGGGGACGGGTGAGGGTCAGGCTTCGGGGAAGGGTTAGGGTTAGGGTTCGGGCTAGGTTTAGGGGACGGGGACGGTTCAGGGTCCAGGTGAGGGTACGACAACGCTCTAGGGGGAGCGTACGTGTGAGGGCGCGGGTTAGTGTCAGCGTACGGGTTAGGATTAGGGGACGGGTGAGGGTCAGGCTTCGGGGAAGGGTTAGGGTTAGGGTTCGGGCTAGGGTTAGGGTTAGGGGACGGGGACGGTTTAGGGTTCAGGTGAGGGTACGACAACGCTCTAGGGGGAGTGTACGTGTGAGGGCGCGGGTTAGTGTCAGCGTACGGGTTAGGATTAGGGGACGGCTGAGGGTCAGGCTTCGGGGAAGGGTTAGGGTTAGGGTTCGGGCTAGGGTTAGGGTTAGGGGACGGGGACGGTTTAGGGTCCAGGTGAGGGTACGACAACGCTCTAGGGGGAGCGTACGTGTGAGGGCGCGGGTTAGTGTCAGCGTACGGGTTAGGATTAGGGGACGGCTGAGGGTCAGGCTTCGGGGAAGTGTTAGGGTTAGGGTTCGGGCTCGGGTTAGGGTTAGGGGACGGGGACGGTTTAGGGTCCAGGTGAGGGTACGACAACGCTCTAGGGGGAGCGTACGTGTGAGGGCGCGTGTTAGTGTCAGCGTACGGGTTAGGATTAGGGGACGGCTGAGGGTCAGGCTTCGGGGAAGGGTTAGGGTTAGGGTTCGGGCTAGGGTTAGGGGACGGGGACGGTTTAGGGTCCAGGTGAGGGTACGACAACGCTCTAGGGGGAGCGTACGTGTGAGGGCGCGGGTTAGTGTCAGCGTACGGGTTAGGATTAGGGGACGTCTGAGGGTCAGGCTTCGGGGAAGGGTTAGGGTTAGGGTTCGGGCTAGGGTTAGGGTTAGGGGACGGGGACGGTTTAGGGTCCAGGTGAGGGTACGACAACGCTCTAGGGGGAGCGTACGTGTGAGGGCGCGGGTTAGTGTCAGCGTACGGGTTAGGATTAGGGGACGGCTGAGGTTCAGGCTTCGGGGAAGGGTTAGGGTTAGGGTTCGGGCTAGGGTTAGGGTTAGGGGACGGGGACGGTTTAGCGTCCAGGTGAGGGTACGACAACGCTCTAGGGGGAGCGTACGTGTGAGGGCGCGGGTTAGTGTCAGCGTACGGGTTAGGATTAGGGGACGGCTGAGGGTCAGGCTTCGGGGAAGGGTTAGGGTTAGGGTTCGGGCTAGGGTTAGGGTTAGGGGACGGGGACGGTTTAGGGTCCAGGTGAGGGTACGACAACGCTCTAGGGGGAGCGTACGTGTGAGGGCGCGGGTTAGTGTCAGCGTACGGGTTAGGATTAGGGGACGGCTGAGGGTCAGGCTTCGGGGAAGGGGTAGGTTTAGGGTTCGGGCTAGGGTTATGGTTAGGGGACGGACACGGTTTAGGGTCCAGGTGAGGGTACGACAACGCTCTAGGGGGAGCGTACGTGTGAGGGCGCGGGTTAGTGTCAGCGTACGGGTTAGGATTAGGGGACGGCTGAGGGTCAGGCTTCGGGGAAGGGTTAGGGTTAGGGTTCGGGCTAGGGTTAGGGTTAGGGGACGGGGACGGTTTAGGGTCCAGGTGAGGGTACGACAACGCTCTAGGGGGAGCGTACGTGTGAGGGCGCGGGTTAGTGTCAGCGTACGGGTTAGGATTAGGGGACGGCTGAGGGTCAGGCTTCGGGGAAGGGTTAGGGTTAGGGTTCGGGCTAGGGTTAGGGTTAGGGGACGGGGACGGTTTAGGGTCCAGGTGAGGGTACGACAACGCTCTAGGGGGAGCGTACGTGTGAGGGCGCGCGTTAGTGTCAGCGTACGGGTTAGGATTAGGGGACGGGTGAGGGTCAGGCTTCGGGGAAGGGTTAGGGTTAGGGTTCGGGCTAGGGTTAGGGTTAGGGGACGGGGACGGTTTAGGGTCCAGGTGAGGGTACGACAACGCTCTAGGGGGAGCGTACGTGTGAGGGCGCGGGTTAGTGTCAGCGTACGGGTTAGGATTAGGGGACGGCTGAGGGTCAGGCTACGGGAAAGTGTTAGGGTTAGGGTTCGGGCTAGGGTTAGGGTTAGGGGACGGGGACGGTTTAGGGTCCTGGTGAGGGTACGACAACGCTCTAGGGGGAGCGTACGTGTGAGGGCGCGGGTTAGTGTCAGCGTACGGGTTAGGATTAGGGGACGGCTGAGGGTCAGGCTTCGGGGAAGGGTTAGGGTTAGGGTTGGGGCTAGGGTTAGGGTTAGGGGACGGGGACGGTTTAGGGTCCAGGTGAGGGTACGACAACGCTCTAGGGGGAGCGTACGTGTGAGGGCGCGGGTTAGTGTCAGCGTACGGGTTAGGATTAGGGGACGGCTGAGGGTCAGGCTTCGGGGAAGGGTTAGGGTTAGGGTTCGGGCTAGGGTTAGGGTTAGGGGACGGGGACGGTTTAGGGTCCAGGTGAGGGTACGACAACGCTCTAGGGGGAGCGTACGTGTGAGGGCGCGGGTTAGTGTCAGCGTACGGGTTAGGATTAGGGGACGGCTGAGGGTCAGGCTTCGGGGAAGGGTTAGGGTTAGGGTTCAGGCTAGGGTTAGGGTTAGGGGACGGGGACGGTTTAGGGTCTAGGTGAGGGTACGACAACGCTCTAGGGGGAGCGTACGTGTGAGGGCACGGGTTAGTGTCAGCGTACGGGTTAGGATTAGGGGACGGCTGAGGGTCAGGCTTCGGGGAAGGGTTAGGGTTAGGGTTCGGGCTAGGGTTAGGGTTAGGGGACGGGGACGGTTTAGGGTCCAGGTGAGGGTACGACAACGCTCTAGGGGGAGCGTACGTGTGAGGGCGCGGGTTAGTGTCAGCGTACGGGTTAGGATTAGGGGACGGGTGAGGGTCAGGCTTCGGGGAAGGGTTAGGGTTAGGGTTCGGGCTAGGGTTAGGGTTAGGGGACGGGGACGGTTCAGGGTCCAGGTGAGGGTACGACAACGCTCTAGGGGGAGCGTCCGTGTGAGGGCGCGGGTTAGTGTCAGTGTACGGGTTAGTATTAGGGGACGGCTGAGGGTCAGGCTTCGGGGAAGGGTTAGGGTTAGGGTTCGGGCTAGGGTTAGGGTTAGGGGACCGGGACGGTTTAGCGTCCAGGTGAGGGTACGACAACGCTCTAGGGGGAGCGTACGTGTGAGAGCGCGGGTTAGTGTCAGCGTACGGGTTAGGATTAGGGGACGGCTGAGGGTCAGGCTTCGGGGAAGGGTTAGGGTTAGGGTTCGGGCTAGGGTTAGGGTTAGGGGACGGGGACGGTTTAGGGTCCAGGTGAGGGTACGACAACGCTCTAGGGGGAGCGTACGTGTGAGGGCGCGGGTTAGTGTCAGCGTACGGGTTAGGATTAGGGGACGGGTGAGGGTCAGGCTTCGGGGAAGGGTTAGGGTTAGGGTTCGGGCTAGGGTTAGGGTTAGGGGACGGGGACGGTTTAGGGTCCAGGTGAGGGTACGACAACGCTCTAGGGGGAGCGTACGTGTGAGGGCGCGGGTTAGTGTCAGCGTACGGGTTAGGATTAGGGGACGGCTGAGGGTCAGGCTTCGGGGAAGGGTTAGGGTTAGGGTTCGGGCTAGGGTTACGGTTAGGGGACGGGGACGGTTTAGGGTCCTGGTGAGGGTACGACAACGCTCTAGGGGGAGAGTACGTGTGAGGGCGCGGGTTAGTGTCAGCGTACGGGTTAGGATTAGGGGACGGGTGAGGGTCAGGCTTCGGGGAAGGGTTAGGGTTAGGGTTCGGGCTAGGGTTAGGGTTAGGGGACGGGGACGGTTTAGGGTCCAGGTGAGGGTACGACAACGCTCTAGGGGGAGCGTACGTGTGAGGGCGCGGGTTAGTGTCAGCGTACGGGTTAGGATTAGGGGACGGGTGAGGGTCAGGCTTCGGGGAAGGGTTAGGGTTAGGGTTCGGGCTAGGGTTAGGGTTATGGGACGGGAACGGTTTAGGGTCCAGGTGAGGGTACGACAACGCTCTAGGGGGAGCGTACGTGTGAGGGCGCGGGTTAGTGTCAGCGTACGGGTTAGGATTAGGGGACGGCTGAGGGTCAGGCTTCGGGGAAGGGTTAGGGTTAGGGTTCGGGCTAGGGTTAGGGTTAGGGGACGGGGACGGTTTAGGGTCCAGGTGAGGGTACGACAAAGCTCTAGGGGGAGCGTACGTGTGAGGGCGCGGGTTAGTGTCAGCGTACGGGTTAGGATTAGGGGACGGCTGAGGGTCAGGCTTCGGGAAAGGGTTAGGGTTAGGGGACGGGGACGGTTTAGGGTCCAGGTGAGGGTACGACAACGCTCTAGGGGGAGCGTACGTGTGAGGGCGCGGGTTAGTGTCAGCGTACGGGTTAGGATTAGGGGACGGCTGAGGGTCAGGCTTCGGTGAAGGGTTAGGTTTAGGGTTCGGGCTAGGGTTATGGTTAGGGGACGGACACGGTTTAGGGTCCAGGTGAGGGTACGACAACGCTCTAGGGGGAGCGTACGTGTGAGGGCGTGGGTTAGTGTCAGCGTACGGGTTAGGATTAGGGGACGGCTGAGGGTCAGGCTTCGGGGAAGGGTTAGGGTTAGGGTTCGGGCTAGGGTTAGGGTTAGGGGACGGGGACGGTTTAGGGTCCAGGTGAGGGTACGACAACGCTCTAGGGGGAGCGTACGTGTGAGGGCGCGGGTTAGTGTCAGCGTACGGGTTAGGATTAGGGGACGGCTGAGGGTCAGGCTTCGGGGAAGGGTTAGGGTTAGGGTTCGGGCTAGGGTTAGGGTTAGGGGACGGGGACGGTTTAGGGTCCAGGTGAGGGTACGACAACGCTCTAGGGGGAGCGTACGTGTGAGGGCGCGGGTTAGTGTCAGCGTACGGGTTAGGATTAGGGGACGGCTGAGGGTCAGGCTTCGGGGAAGGGTTAGGGTTAGGGTTCGGGCTAGGGTTAGGGTTAGGGGACGGGGACGGTTTAGGGTCCAGGTGAGGGTACGACAACGCTCTAGGGGGAGCGTACGTGTGAGGGCGCGGGTTAGTGTCAGCGTACGGGTTAGGATTAGGGGACGGGTGAGGGTCAGGCTTCGGTGAAGGGTTAGGGTTAGGGTTCGGGCTAGGGTTAGGGTTAGGGGACGGGGACAGTTTAGGGTCCAGGTGAGGGTACGACAACGCTCTAGGGGGAGCGTACGTGTGAGGGCGCGGGTTAGTGTCAGCGTACGGGTTAGGATTAGGGGACGGCTGAGGGTCAGGCTTCGGGGAAGTGTTAGGGTTAGGGTTCGGGCTAGGGTTAGGGTTAGGGGACGGGGACGGTTTAGGGTCCAGGTGAGGGTACGACAACGCTCTAGGGGGAGCGTACGTGTGAGGGCGCGGGTTAGTGTCAGCGTACGGGTTAGGATTAGGGGACGGCTGAGGGTCAGGCTTCGGGGAAGGGTTAGGGTTAGGGTTCGGGCTAGGGTTACGGTTAGGGGACGGGGACGGTTTAGGGTCCAGGTGAGGGTACGACAACGCTCTAGGGGGAGCGTACGTGTGAGGGCGCGGGTTAGTGTCAGCGTACGGGTTAGGATTAGGGGACGGGTGAGGGTCAGGCTTCGGGGAAGGGTTAGGGTTAGGGTTCGGGCTACGGTTAGGGTTAGGGGACGGGGACGGTTTAGGGTCCAGGTGAGGGTACGACAACGCTCTAGGGGGAGCGTACGTGTGAGGGCGCGGGTTAGTGTCAGCGTACGGGTTAGGATTAGGGGACGGGTGAGGGTCAGGCTTCGGGGAAGGGTTAGGGTTAGGGTTCGGGCTAGGGTTAGGGTTATGGGACGGGAACGGTTTAGGGTCCAGGTGAGGGTATGACAACGCTCTAGGGGGAGCGTACGTGTGAGGGCGCGGGTTAGTGTCAGCGTACGGGTTAGGATTAGGGGACGGCTGAGGGTCAGGCTTCGGGGAAGGGTTAGGGTTAGGGTTCGGGCTAGGGTTAGGGTTAGGGGACGGGGACGGTTTAGGGTCCAGGTGAGGGTACGACAAAGCTCTAGGGGGAGCGTACGTGTGAGGGCGCGGGTTAGTGTCAGCGTACGGGTTAGGATTAGGGGACGGCTGAGGGTCAGGCTTCGGGAAAGGGTTAGGGTTAGGGGACGGGGACGGTTTAGGGTCCAGGTGAGGGTACGACAACGCTCTAGGGGGAGCGTACGTGTGAGGGCGCGGGTTAGTGTCAGCGTACGGGTTAGGATTAGGGGACGGCTGAGGGTCAGGCTTCGGGGAAGTGTTAGGGTTAGGGTTCGGGCTAGGGTTAGGGTTAGGGGACGGGGACGGTTTAGGGTCCAGGTGAGGGTACGACAACGCTCTAGGGGTAGCGTACGTGTGAGGGCGCGGGTTAGTGTCAGCGTACGGGTTAGGATTAGGGGACGGCTGAGGGTCAGGCTTCGGGGAAGGGTTAGGGTTAGGGTTCGGGCTAGGGTTAGGGTTAGGGGACGGGGACGGTTTAGGGTCCAGGTGAGGGTACGACAACGCTCTAGGGGGAGCGTACGTGTGAGGGCGGGGGTTAGTGTCAGCGTACGGGTTAGGATTAGGGGACGGGTGAGGGTCAGGCTTCGGGGAAGGGTTAGGGTTAGGGTTCGGGCTAGGGTTAGGGTTACGGGACGGGGACGGTTTAGGGTCCAGGTGAGGGTACGACAACGCTCTAGGGGGAGCGTACGTGTGAGGGCGCGGGTTAGTGTCAGCGTACGGGTTAGGATTAGGGGACGGGTGAGGGTCAGGCTTCGGGGAAGGGTTAGGGTTAGGGTTCGGGCTAGGGTTAGGGTTAGGGGACGGGGACGGTTCAGGGTCCAGGTGAGGGTACGACAACGCTCTAGGGGGAGCGTACGTGTGAGGGCGTGGGTTAGTGTCAGCGTACGGGTTAGGATTAGGGGACGGGTGAGGGTCAAGCTTCGGGGAAGGGTTAGGGTTAGGGTTCGGGCTAGGGTTAGGGTTAGGGGACGAGGACGGTTTAGGGTCCAGGTGAGGGTACGAAAACGCTCTAGGGGGAGCGTACGTGTGAGGGCGCGGGTTAGTGTCAGCGTACGGGTTAGGATTAGGGGACGGCTGAGGGCCAGGCTTCGGGGAAGGGTTAGGGTTAGGGTTCGGGCTAGGGTTAGGGTTAGGGGACGGGGACAGTTTAGGGTCCAGGTGAGGGTACGACAACGCTCTAGGGGGAGCGTACGTGTGAGGGCGCGGGTTAGTGTCAGCGTACGGGTTAGGATTAGGGGACGGGTGAGGGTCAGGCTTCGGGGAAGGGTTAGGGTTAGGGTTCGGGCTAGGGTTAGGGTTAGGGGACGGGGACGGTTTAGGGTCCAGGTGAGGGTACGACAACGCTCTAGGGGGAGCGTACGTGTGAGGGCGCGGGTTAGTGTCAGCGTACGGGTTAGGATTAGGGGACGGCTGAGGGTCAGGCTTCGGGGAAGGGTTAGGGTTAGGGTTCGGGCTAGGGTTAGGGTTAGGGGACGGGGACGGTTTAGGGTCCAGGTGAGGGTACGACAACGCTCTAGGGGGAGCGTACGTGTGAGGGCGCGGGTTAGTGTCAGCGTACGGGTTAGGATTAGGGGACGGCTGAGGGTCAGGCTTCGGGGAAGGGTTAGGGTTAGGGTTCGGGCTAGGGTTAGGGGACGGGGACGGTTTAGGGTCCAGGTGAGGGTACGACAACGCTCTAGGGGGAGCGTACGTGTGAGGGCGCGGGTTAGTGTCAGCGTACGGGTTAGATTAGGGGACGTCTGAGGGTCAGGCTTCGGCGAAGGGTTAGGGTTAGGGTTCGGGCTAGGGTTAGGGTTAGGGGACGGGGACGGTTTAGGGTCCAGGTGAGTGTACGACAACGCTCTAGGGGGAGCGTACGTGTGAGGGCGCGGGTTAGTGTCAGCGTATGGGTTAGGATTAGGGGACGGCTGAGGGTCAGGCTTCGGGGAAGGGTTAGGGTTAGGGTTCGGGCTAGGGTTAGGGTTAGGGGACGGGGACGGTTTAGGGTCCAGGTGAGGGTACGACAACGCTCTAGGGGGAGCGTACGTGTGAGGGCGTGGGTTAGTGTCAGCGTACGGGTTAGGATTAGGGGACGGCTGAGGGTCAGGCTTCGGGGAAGGGTTAGGGTTAGGGTTCGGGCTAGGGTTAGGGTTATGGGACGGGGACGGTTCAGGGTCCAGGTGAGGGTACGACAACGCTCTAGGGGGAGCGTACTTGTGAGGGCGCGGGTTAGTGTCAGCGTACGGGTTAGGATTAGGGGACGGGTGAGGGTCAGGCTTCGGGGAAGGGTTAGGGTTAGGGTTCGGGCTAGGGTTAGGGTTAGGGGACGGGGACGGTTCAGGGTCCAGTTGAGGGTACGACAACGCTCTAGGGGGAGCGTACGTGTGAGGGCGCGGGTTAGTGTCAGCGTACGGGTTAGGATTAGGGGACGGGTGAGGGTCAGGCTTCGGGGAAGGGTTAGGGTTAGGGTTCGGGCTAGGGTTAGGGTTAGGGGACGGGGACGGTTCAGGGTCCAGGTGAGGGTACGACAACGCTCTAGGGGGAGCGTACGTGTGAGGGTGTGCGTTAGTGTCAGCGTACGGGTTAGGATTAGGGGACGGCTGAGGGTCAGGCTTCGGGGAAGGGTTAGGGTTAGGGTTCGGGCTAGGGTTAGGGTTATGGGACGGGGACGGTTCAGGGTCCAGGTGAGGGTACGACAACGCTCTAGGGGGAGCGTACGTGTGAGGGCGCGGGTTAGTGTCAGCGTACGGGTTAGGATTAGGGGACGGGTGAGGGTCAGGCTTCGGGGAAGTGTTAGGGTTAGGGTTCGGGCTAGGGTTAGGGTTAGGGGACGGGGACGGTTTAGGGTCCAGGTGAGGGTACGACAAAGCTCTAGGGGGAGCGTACGTGTGAGGGCGCGGGTTAGTGTCAGCGTATGGGTTAGGATTAGGGGACGGCTGAGGGTCAGGCTTCGGGGAAGTGTTAGGGTTAGGGTTCGGGCTAGGGTTAGGGTTAGGGGACGGGGACGGTTTAGGGTCCAGGTGAGGGTACGACAACGCTCTAGGGGGAGCGTACGTGTGAGGGCGCGGGTTAGTGTCAGCGTACGGGTTAGGATTAGGGGACGGCTGAGGGTCAGGCTTCGGGGAAGGGTTAGGGTTAGGGTTCGGGCTAGGGTTAGGGTTACGGGACGGGGACGGTTTAGGGTCCAGGTGAGGGTACGACAACGCTCTAGGGGGAGCGTACGTGTGAGGGCGCGTGTTAGTGTCAGCGTACGGGTTAGGATTAGGGGACGGGTGAGGGTCAGCCTTCGGGGAAGGGTTAGGGTTAGGGTTCGGGCTAGGGTTAGGGTTAGGGGACGGGGACGGTTTAGGGTCCAGGTGAGGGTACGACAACACTATAGGGGGAGCGTACGTGTGAGGGCGTGGGTTAGTGTCAGCGTACGGGTTAGGATTAAGGGACGGCTGAGGGTCAGGCTTCGGGGAAGGGTTAGGGTTAGGGTTCGGGCTAGGGTTAGGGTTAGGGGACGGGGACGGTTTAGGGTCAAGGTGAGGGTACGACAACGCTCTAGGGGGAGCGTACGTGTGAGGGCGCGGGTTAGTGTCAGCGTACGGGTTAGGATTAGGGGACGGCTGAGGGTCAGGCTTCGGGGAAGGGTTAGGGTTAGGGTTCGGGCTAGGGTTAGGGTTAGGGGACGGGGACGGTTTAGGGTCCAGGTGAGTGTACGACAACGCTCTAGGGGGAGCGTACGTGTGAGGGCGCGGGTTAGTGTCAGCGTACGGGTTAGGATTAGGGGACGTCTGAGGGTCAGGCTTCGGGGAAGGGTTAGGGTTAGGGTTCGGGCTAGGGTTAGGGTTAGGGGACGGGGACGGTTTAGGGTCCAGGTGAGGGTACGACAACGCTCTAGGGGGAGCGTACGTGTGAGGGCGCGGGTTAGTGTCAGCGTACGGGTTAGGATTAGGGGACGGCTGAGGGTCAGGCTTCGGGGAAGGGTTAGGTTTAGGGTTCGGGCTAGGGTTAGGGGACGGGGACGGTTCAGGGTCCAGGTGAGGGTACGACAACGCTCTAGGGGGAGCGTACGTGTGAGGGCGCGGGTTAGTGTCAGCGTACGGGTTAGGATTAGGGGACGGGTGAGGGTCAGGCTTCGGGGAAGGGTTAGGGTTAGGGTTCGGGCTAGGGTTAGGGTTAGGGGACGGGGACGGTTTAGGGTCCAGGTGAGGGTACGACAACGCTCTAGGGGGAGCGTACGTGTGAGGGCGTGCGTTAGTGTCAGCGTACGGGTTAGGATTAGGGGACGGCTGAGGGTCAGGCTTCGGGGAAGGGTTAGGGTTATGGTTCGGGCTAGGGTTAGGGTTAGGGGACGGGGACGGTTCAGGGTCCAGGTGAGGGTACGACAACGCTCTAGGGGGAGCGTACGTGTGAGGGCGCGGGTTAGTGTCAGCGTACGGGTTAGGATTAGGGGACGGGTGAGGGTCAGGCTTCGGGGAAGGGTTAGGGTTAGGTTTCGGGCTAGGGTTAGGGTTAGGGGACGGGGACGGTTTAGGGTCCAGGTGAGGGTACGACAACGCTCTAGGGGGAGCGTACGTGTGAGGACGCGGGTTAGTGTCAGCGTACGGGTTAGGATTAGGGGACGGCTGAGGGTCAGGCTTCGGGGAAGGGTTAGGGTTAGGGTTCGGGCTAGGGTTAGGGTTAGGGGACGGGGACGGTTTAGGGTCCAGGTGAGGGTACGACAACGCTCTAGGGGGAGCGTACGTGTGAGGGCGCGGTTAGTGTCAGCGTACGGGTTAGGATTAGGGGACGGCTGAGGGTCAGGCTTCGGGGAAGGGTTAGGGTTAGGGTTCGGGCTAGGGTTAGGGTTAGGGGACGGGGACGGTTTAGGGTCCAGGTGAGGGTACGACAACGCTCTAGGGGGAGCGTACGTGTGAGGGCGCGGGTTAGTGTCAGCGTACGGGTTAGGATTAGGGGACGGGTGAGGGTCAGGCTTCGGGGAAGGGTTAGGGTTAGGGTTCGGGCTAGGGTTAGGGTTAGGGGACGGGGACGGTTTAGGGTCCAGGTGAGGGTACGACAACGCTCTAGGGGGAGCGTACGTGTGAGGGCGCGGGTTAGTGTCAGCGTACGGGTTAGGATTAGGGGACGGCTGAGGGTCAGGCTTCGGGGAAGGGTTAGGGTTAGGGTTCGGGCTAGGGTTAGGGTTAGGGGACGGGGACGGTTCAGGGTCCAGGTGAGGGTACGACAACGCTCTAGGGGGAGCGTACGTGTGAGGGCGCGGGTTAGTGTCAGCGTACGGGTTAGCATTAGGGGACGGGTGAGGGTCAGGCTTCGGGGAAGGGTTAGGGTTAGGGTTCGGGCTAGGGTTAGGGGACGGGGACGGTTCAGGGTCCAGGTGAGGGTACGACAACGCTCTAGGGGGAGCGTACGTGTGAGGGCGCGGGTTAGTGTCAGCGTACGGGTTAGGATTAGGGGACGGGTGAGGGTCAGGCTTCGGGGAAGGGTTAGGGTTAGGGTTCGGGCTAGGGTTAGGGTTAGGGGACGGGGACGGTTTAGGGTTCAGGTGACGGTACGACAACGCTCTAGGGGGAGTGTACGTGTGAGGGCGCGGGTTAGTGTCAGCGTACGGGTTAGGATTAGGGGACGGCTGAGGGTCAGGCTTCGGGGAAGGGTTAGGGTTAGGGTTCGGGCTAGGGTTAGGGTTAGGGGACGGGGACGGTTTAGGGTCCAGGTGAGGGTACGACAACGCTCTAGGGGGAGCGTACGTGTGAGGGCGCGGGTTAGTGTCAGTGTACGGGTTAGGATTAGGGGACGGCTGAGGGTCAGGCTTCGGGGAAGTGTTAGGGTTAGGGTTCGGGCTAGGGTTAGGGTTAGGGGACGGGGACGGTTTAGGGTCCAGGTGAGGGTACGACAACGCTCTAGGGGGAGCGTACGTGTGAGGGCGCGGGTTAGTGTCAGCGTACGGGTTAGGATTAGGGGACGGCTGAGGGTCAGGCTTCGGGGAAGTGTTAGGGTTAGGGTTTGGGCTAGGGTTAGGGGACGGGGACGGTTTAGGGTCCAGGTGAGGGTACGACAACGCTCTAGGGGGAGCGTACGTGTGAGGGCGCGGGTTAGTGTCAGCGTACGGGTTAGGATTAGGGGACGTCTGAGGGTCAGGCTTCGGGGAAGGGTTAGGGTTAGGGTTCGGGCTAGGGTTAGGGTTAGGGGACGGGGACGGTTTAGGGTCCAGGTGAGGGTACGACAACGCTCTAGGGGGAGCGTACGTGTGAGGGCGCGGGTTAGTGTCAGCGTACGGGTTAGGATTAGGGGACGGCTGAGGTTCAGGCTTCGGGAAAGGGTTAGGGTTAGGGTTCGGGCTAGGGTTAGGGTTAGGGGACGGGGACGGTTTAGCGTCCAGGTGAGGGTACGACAACGCTCTAGGGGGAGCGTACGTGTGAGGGCGCGGGTTAGTGTCAGCGTACGGGTTAGGATTAGGGGACGGCTGAGGGTCAGGCTTCGGGGAAGGGTTAGGGTTAGGGTTCGGGCTAGGGTTAGGGTTAGGGGACGGGGACGGTTTAGGGTCCAGGTGAGGGTACGACAACGCTCTAGGGGGAGCGTACGTGTGAGGGCGCGGGTTAGTGTCAGCGTACGGGTTAGGATTAGGGGACGGCTGAGGGTCAGGCTTCGGGGAAGGGGTAGGTTTAGGGTTCGGGCTAGGGTTATGCTTAGGGGACGGGGACGGTTTAGGGTCCAGGTGAGGGTACGACAACGCTCTAGGGGGAGCGTACGTGTGAGGGCGCGGGTTAGTGTCAGCGTACGGGTTAGGATTAGGGGACGGCTGAGGGTCAGGCTTCGGGGAAGGGTTAGGGTTAGGGTTCGGGCTAGGGTTAGGGTTAGGGGACGGGGACGGTTTAGGGTCCAGGTGAGGGTACGACAACGCTCTAGGGGGAGCGTACGTGTGAGGGCGCGGGTTAGTGTCAGCGTACGGGTTAGGATTAGGGGACGGCTGAGGGTCAGGCTTCGGGGAAGGGTTAGGGTTAGGGTTCGGGCTAGGGTTAGGGTTAGGGGACGGGGACGGTTTAGGGTCCAGGTGAGGGTACGACAACGCTCTAGGGGGAGCGTACGTGTGAGGGCGCGCGTTAGTGTCAGCGTACGGGTTAGGATTAGGGGACGGGTGAGGGTCAGGCTTCGGGGAAGGGTTAGGGTTAGGGTTCGGGCTAGGGTTAGGGTTAGGGGACGGGGACGGTTTAGGGTCCAGGTGAGGGTACGACAACGCTCTAGGGGGAGCGTACGTGTGAGGGCGCGGGTTAGTGTCAGCGTACGGGTTAGGATTAGGGGACGGCTGAGGGTCAGGCTTCGGGGAAGTGTTAGGGTTAGGGTTCGGGCTAGTGTTAGGGTTAGGGGACGGGGACGGTTTAGGGTCCAGGTGAGGGTACGACAACGCTCTAGGGGGAGCGTACGTGTGAGGGCGCGGGTTAGTGTCAGCGTACGGGTTAGGATTAGGGGACGGCTGAGGGTCAGGCTTCGGGGAAGGGTTAGGGTTAGGGTTCGGGCTAGGGTTAGAGTTAGGGGACGGGGACGGTTTAGGGTCCAGGTGAGGGTACGACAACGCTCTAGGGGGAGCGTACGTGTGAGGGCGTGGGTTAGTGTCAGCGTACGGGTTAGGATTAGGGGACGGGTGAGGGTCAGGCTTCGGGGAAGGGTTAGGGTTAGGGTTCGGGCTAGGGTTAGGGTTAGGGGACGGGGACGGTTCAGGGTCCAGGTGAGGGTACGACAACGCTCTAGGGGGAGCGTACGTGTGAGGGCGCGGGTTAGTGTCAGCGTACAGGTTAGGATTAGGGGACGGCTGAGGGCCAGGCTTCGGGGAAGGGTTAGGGTTAGGGTTCGGGCTAGTGTTAGGGTTAGGGGACGGGGACGGTTTAGGGTCCAGGTGAGGGTACGACAACGCTCTAGGGGGAGCGTACGTGTGAGGGCGCGGGTTAGTGTCAGCGTACGGGTTAGGATTAGGGGACGGGTGAGGGTCAGGCTTCGGGGAAGGGTTAGGGTTAGGGTTCGGGCTAGGGTTAGGGTTACGGGACGGGGACGGTTTAGGGTCCAGGTGAGGGTACGACAACGCTCTAGGGGGAGCGTACGTGTGAGGGCGCGGGTTAGTGTCAGCGTACGGGTTAGGATTAGGGGACGGCTGAGGGTCAGGCTTCGGGGAAGGGTTAGGGTTAGGGTTCAGGCTAGGATTAGGGTTAGGGGACGGGGACGGTTTAGGGTCTCGGTGAGGGTACGACAACGCTCTAGGGGGAGCGTACGTGTGAGGGCACGGGTTAGTGTCAGCGTACGGGTTAGGATTAGGGGACGGCTGAGGGTCAGGCTTCGGGGAAGGGTTAGGGTTAGGGTTCGGGCTAGGGTTAGGGTTAGGGGACGGGGACGGTTTAGGGTACAGGTGAGGGTACGACAACGCTCTAGGGGGAGCGTACATGTGAGGGCGCGGGTTAGTGTCAGCGTACGGGTTAGGATTAGGGGACGGGTGAGGGTCAGGCTTCGGGGAAGGGTTAGGGTTAGGGTTCGGGCTAGGGTTAGGGTTAGGGGACGGGGACGGTTTAGGGTCCAGGTGAGGGTACGACAACGCTCTAGGGGGAGCGTACGTGTGAGGGCGCGGGTTAGTGTCAGCGTACGGGTTAGGATTAGGGGACGGCTGAGGGTCAGGCTTCGGGGTAGGGTTAGGTTTAGGGTTCGGGCTAGGGTTAGGGTTAGGGGACGGACACGGTTTAGGGTCCAGGTGAGGGTACGACAACGCTCTAGGGGGAGCGTACGTGTGAGGGCGCGGGTTAGTGTCAGCATACGGGTTAGGATTAGGGGACGGCTGAGGGTCAGGCTTCGGGGAAGGGTTAGGGTTAGGGTTCGGGCTAGGGTTAGGGTTAGGGGACGGGGACGGTTTAGCGTCCAGGTGAGGGTACGACAACGCTCTAGGGGGAGCGTACGTGTGAGGGCGCGGGTTAGTGTCAGCGTACGGGTTAGGATTAGGGGACGGGTGAGGGTCAGGCTTCGGGGAAGTGTTAGGGTTAGGGTTCGGGCTAGGGTTAGGGTTACGGGACGGGGACGGTTTAGGGTCCAGGTGAGGGTACGACAACGCTCTAGGGGGAGCGTACGTGTGAGGGCGCGGGTTAGTGTCAGCGTACGGGTTAGGATTAGGGGACGGGTGAGGGTCAGGCTTCGGGGAAGGGTTAGGGTTAGGGTTCGGGCTAGGGTTAGGGTTAGGGGACGGGGACGGTTCAGGGTCCAGGTGAGGGTACGACAACGCTCTAGGGGGAGCGTCCGTGTGAGGGCGCGGGTTAGTGTCAGCGTACGGGTTAGGATTAGGGGACGGCTGAGGGTCAGGCTTCGGGGAAGGGTTAGGGTTAGGGTTCGGGCTAGGGTTAGGGTTAGGGGACGGGGACGGTTTAGCGTCCAGGTGAGGGTACGACAACGCTCTAGGGGGAGCGTACGTGTGAGGGCGCGGGTTAGTGTCAGCGTACGGGTTAGGATTAGGGGACGGGTGAGGGTCAGGCTTCGGGGAAGGGTTAGGGTTAGGGTTCGGGCTAGGGTTAGGGTTACGGGACGGGGACGGTTTAGGGTCCAGGTGAGGGTACGACAACGCTCTAGGGGGAGCGTACGTGTGAGGGCGCGGGTTAGTGTCAGCGTACGGGTTAGGATTAGGGGACGGGTGAGGGTCAGCCTTCGGGGAAGGGTTAGGGTTAGGGTTCGGGCTAGGGTTAGGGTTAGCGGACGGGGACGGTTTAGGGTCCAGGTGAGGGTACGACAACACTATAGGGGGAGCGTACGTGTGAGGGCGTGGGTTAGTGTCAGCGTACGGGTTAGGATTAGGGGACGGCTGAGGGTCAGGCTTCGGGGAAGGGTTAGGGTTAGGGTCCGGGCTAGGGTTAGGGTTAGGGGACGGGGACGGTTTAGGGTCCAGGTGAGGGTACGACAACGCTCTAGGGGGAGCGTACGTGTGAGGGCGCGGGTTAGTGTCAGCGTACGGGTTAGGATTAGGGGACGGCTGAGGGTCAGGCTTCGGGGAAGGGTTAGGGTTAGGGTTCGGGCTAGGGTTAGGGTTAGGGGACGGGGACGGTTTAGGGTCCAGGTGAGGGTACGACAACGCTCTAGGGGGAGCGTACGTGTGAGGGCGCGGGTTAGTGTCAGCGTACGGGTTAGGATTAGGGGACGTCTGAGGGTCAGGCTTCGGGGAAGGGTTAGGGTTAGGGTTCGGGCTAGGGTTAGGGTTAGGGGACGGGGACGGTTTAGGGTCCAGGTGAGGGTACGACAACGCTCTAGGGGGAGCGTACGTGTGAGGGCGCGGGTTAGTGTCAGCGTACGGGTTAGGATTAGGGGACGGCTGAGGGTCAGGCTTCGGGGAAGGGTTAGGTTTAGGGTTCGGGCTAGGGTTAGGGTTAGGGGACGGGGACGGTTTAGCGTCCAGGTGAGGGTACGACAACGCTCTAGGGGGAGCGTACGTGTGAGGGCGCGGGTTAGTGTCAGCGTACGGGTTAGGATTAGGGGACGGGTGAGGGTCAGGCTTCGGGGAAGGGTTAGGGTTCGGGCTAGGGTTAGGGTTAGGGGACGGGGACGGTTTAGGGTCAAGGTGAGGGTACGACAACGCTCTAGGGGGAGCGTACGTGTGAGGACGCGGGTTAGTGTCAGCGTACGGGTTAGGATTAGGGGACGGCTGAGGGTCAGGCTTCGGGGAAGGGTTAGGGTTAGGGTTCGGGCTAGGGTTAGGGTTAGGGGACGGGGACGGTTTAGGGTCCAGGTGAGGGTACGACAACGCTCTAGGGGGAGCGTACGTGTGAGGGCGCGGATTAGTGTCAGCGTATGGGTTAGGATTAGGGGACGGCTGAGGGTCAGGCTTCGGGGAAGGGTTAGGGTTAGGGTTCGGGCTAGGGTTAGGGTTAGGGGACGGGGACGGTTTAGGGTCCAGGTGAGGGTACGACAACGCTCTAGCGGAGCGTACGTGTGAGGGCGCGGGTTAGTGTCAGCGTACGGGTTAGGATTAGGGGACGGGTGAGGGTCAGGCTTCGGGGAAGGGTTAGGGTTAGGGTTCGGGCTAGGGTTAGGGGACGGGGACGGTTCAGGGTCCAGGTGAGGGTACGACAACGCTCTAGGGGGAGCGTACGTGTGAGGGCGCGGGTTAGTGTCAGCGTACGGGTTAGGATTAGGGGACGGGTGAGGGTCAGGCTTCGGGGAAGGGTTAGGGTTAGGGTTCGGGCTAGGGTTAGGGTTAGGGGACGGGGACGGTTTAGGGTCCAGGTGAGGGTACGACAACGCTCTAGGGGGAGCGTACGTGTGAGGGCGTGCGTTAGTGTCAGCGTACGGGTTAGGATTAGGGGACGGCTGAGGGTCAGGCTTCGGGGAAGGGTTAGGGTTATGGTTCGGGCTAGGGTTAGGGTTAGGAGACGGGGACGGTTCAGGGTCCAGGTGAGGGTACGACAACGCTCTAGGGGGAGCGTACGTGTGAGGGCGCGGGTTAGTGTCAGCGTACGGGTTAGGATTAGGGGACGGGTGAGGGTCAGGCTTCGGGGAAGGGTTAGGGTTAGGTTTCGGGCTAGGGTTAGGGTTAGGGGACGGGGACGGTTTAGGGTCCAGGTGAGGGTACGACAACGCTCTAGGGGGAGCGTACGTGTGAGGGCGCGGGTTAGTGTCAGCGTACGGGTTAGGATTAGGGGACGGCTGAGGGTCAGGCTTCGGGGAAGGGTTAGGGTTAGGGTTCGGGCTAGGGTTAGGGTTAGGGGACGGGGACGGTTTAGGGTCCAGGTGAGGGTACGACAACGCTCTAGGGGGAGCGTACGTGTGAGGGCGCGGTTAGTGTCAGCGTACGGGTTAGGATTAGGGGACGGCTGAGGGTCAGGCTTCGGGGAAGGGTTAGGGTTAGGGTTCGGGCTAGGGTTAGGGTTAGGGGACGGGGACGGTTTAGGGTCCAGGTGAGGGTACGACAACGCTCTAGGGGGAGCGTACGTGTGAGGGCGCGGGTTAGTGTCAGCGTACGGGTTAGGATTAGGGGACGTCTGAGGGTCAGGCTTCGGGGAAGGGTTAGGGTTAGGGTTCGGGCTAGGGTTAGGGTTAGGGGACGGGGACGGTTTAGGGTCCAGGTGAGGGTACGACAACGCTCTAGGGGGAGCGTACGTGTGAGGGCGCGGGTTAGTGTCAGCGTACGGGTTAGGATTAGGGGACGGCTGAGGGTCAGGCTTCGGGGAAGGGTTAGGGTTAGGGTTCGGGCTAGGGTTAGGGTTAGGGGACGGGGACGGTTTAGGGTCCAGGTGAGGGTACGACAACGCTCTAGGGGGAGCGTACGTGTGAGGGCGCGGGTTAGTGTCAGCGTACGGGTTAGGATTAGGGGACGGGTGAGGGTCAGGCTTCGGGGAAGGTTTAGGGTTAGGGTTCGGGCTAGGGTTAGGGTTAGGGGACGGGGACGGTTCAGGGTCCAGGTGAGGGTACGACAACGCTCTAGGGGGAGCGTACGTGTGAGGGCGCGGGTTAGTGTCAGCGTACTGGTTAGGATTAGGGGACGGGTGAGGGTCAGGCTTCGGGGAAGGGTTAGGGTTAGGGTTCGGGCTAGGGTTAGGGTTAGGGGACGGGGACGGTTCAGGGTCCAGGTGAGGGTACGACAACGCTCTAGGGGGAGCGTACGTGTGAGGGCGCGGGTTAGTGTCAGCGTACGGGTTAGGATTAGGGGACGGCTGAGGGTCAGGCTTCGGGGAAGGGTTAGGGTTAGGGTTCGGGCTAGGGTTAGGGTTAGGGGACGGGGACGGTTCAGGGTCCAGGTGAGGGTACGACAACGCTCTAGGGGGAGCGTACGTGTGAGGGCGCGGGTTAGTGTCAGCGTACGGGTTAGGATTAGGGGACGGGTGAGGGTCAGGCTTCGGGGAAGGGTTAGGGTTAGGGTTCGGGCTAGGGTTAGGGGACGGGGACGGTTCAGGGTCCAGGTGAGGGTACGACAACGCTCTAGGGGGAGCGTACGTGTGAGGGCGCGGGTTAGTGTCAGCGTACGGGTTAGGATTAGGGGACGTCTGAGGGTCAGGCTTCGGGGAAGGGTTAGGGTTAGGGTTCGGGCTAGGGTTAGGGTTAGGGGACGGGGACGGTTTACGGTCCAGGTGAGGGTACGACAACGCTCTAGGGGGAGAGTACGTGTGAGGGCGCGGGTTAGTGTCAGCGTACGGGTTAGGATTAGGGGACGGCTGAGGTTCAGGCTTTGGGGAAGGGTTAGGGTTAGGGTTCGGGCTAGGGTTAGGGTTAGGGGACGGGGACGGTTTAGCGTCCAGGTGAGGGTACGACAACGCTCTAGGGGGAGCGTACGTGTGAGGGCGCGGGTTAGTGTCAGCGTACGGGTTAGGATTAGGGGACGGCTGAGGGTCAGGCTTCGGGGAAGGGTTAGGGTTAGGGTTCGGGCTAGGGTTAGGGTTAGGGGACGGGGACGGTTTAGGGTCCAGGTGAGGGTACGACAACGCTCTAGGGGGAGCGTACGTGTGAGGGCGCGAGTTAGTGTCAGCGTACGGGTTAGGATTAGGGGACGGCTGAGGGTCAGGCTTCGGGGAAGGGGTAGGTTTAGGGTTCGGGCTAGGGTTATGGTTAGGGGACGGACACGGTTTAGGGTCCAGGTGAGGGTACGACAACGCTCTAGGGGGAGCGTACGTGTGAGGGCGCGGGTTAGTGTCAGCGTACGGGTTAGGATTAGGGGACGGCTGAGGGTCAGGCTTCGGGGAAGGGTTAGGGTTAGGGTTCGGGCTAGGGTTAGGGTTAGGGGACGGGGACGGTTTAGGGTCCAGGTGAGGGTACGACAACGCTCTAGGGGGAGCGTACGTGTGAGGGCGCGGGTTAGTGTCAGCGTACGGGTTAGGATTAGGGGACGGCTGAGGGTCAGGCTTCGGGGAAGGGTTAGGGTTAGGGTTCGGGCTAGGGTTAGGGTTAGGGGACGGGGACGGTTTAGGGTCCAGGTGAGGGTACGACAACGCTCTAGGGGGAGCGTACGTGTGAGGGCGCGCGTTAGTGTCAGCGTACGGGTTAGGATTAGGGGACGGGTGAGGGTCAGGCTTCGGGGAAGGGTTAGGGTTAGGGTTCGGGCTAGGGTTAGGGTTAGGGGACGGGGACGGTTTAGGGTTCAGGTGACGGTACGACAACGCTCTAGGGGGAGTGTACGTGTGAGGGCGCGGGTTAGTGTCAGCGTACGGGTTAGGATTAGGGGACGGCTGAGGGTCAGGCTTCGGGGAAGGGTTAGGGTTAGGGTTCGGGCTAGGGTTAGGGTTAGGGGACGGGGACGGTTTAGGGTCCAGGTGAGGGTACGACAACGCTCTAGGGGGAGCGTACGTGTGAGGGCGCGGGTTAGTGTCAGTGTACGGGTTAGGATTAGGGGACGGCTGAGGGTCAGGCTTCGGGGAAGTGTTAGGGTTAGGGTTCGGGCTAGGGTTAGGGTTAGGGGACGGGGACGGTTTAGGGTCCAGGTGAGGGTACGACAACGCTCTAGGGGGAGCGTACGTGTGAGGGCGCGGGTTAGTGTCAGCGTACGGGTTAGGATTAGGGGACGGCTGAGGGTCAGGCTTCGGGGAAGTGTTAGGGTTAGGGTTTGGGCTAGGGTTAGGGGACGGGGACGGTTTAGGGTCCAGGTGAGGGTACGACAACGCTCTAGGGGGAGCGTACGTGTGAGGGCGCGGGTTAGTGTCAGCGTACGGGTTAGGATTAGGGGACGTCTGAGGGTCAGGCTTCGGGGAAGGGTTAGGGTTAGGGTTCGGGCTAGGGTTAGGGTTAGGGGACGGGGACGGTTTAGGGTCCAGGTGAGGGTACGACAACGCTCTAGGGGGAGCGTACGTGTGAGGGCGCGGGTTAGTGTCAGCGTACGGGTTAGGATTAGGGGACGGCTGAGGTTCAGGCTTCGGGAAAGGGTTAGGGTTAGGGTTCGGGCTAGGGTTAGGGTTAGGGGACGGGGACGGTTTAGCGTCCAGGTGAGGGTACGACAACGCTCTAGGGGGAGCGTACGTGTGAGGGCGCGGGTTAGTGTCAGCGTACGGGTTAGGATTAGGGGACGGCTGAGGGTCAGGCTTCGGGGAAGGGTTAGGGTTAGGGTTCGGGCTAGGGTTAGGGTTAGGGGACGGGGACGGTTTAGGGTCCAGGTGAGGGTACGACAACGCTCTAGGGGGAGCGTACGTGTGAGGGCGCGGGTTAGTGTCAGCGTACGGGTTAGGATTAGGGGACGGCTGAGGGTCAGGCTTCGGGGAAGGGGTAGGTTTAGGGTTCGGGCTAGGGTTATGCTTAGGGGACGGGGACGGTTTAGGGTCCAGGTGAGGGTACGACAACGCTCTAGGGGGAGCGTACGTGTGAGGGCGCGGGTTAGTGTCAGCGTACGGGTTAGGATTAGGGGACGGCTGAGGGTCAGGCTTCGGGGAAGGGTTAGGGTTAGGGTTCGGGCTAGGGTTAGGGTTAGGGGACGGGGACGGTTTAGGGTCCAGGTGAGGGTACGACAACGCTCTAGGGGGAGCGTACGTGTGAGGGCGCGGGTTAGTGTCAGCGTACGGGTTAGGATTAGGGGACGGCTGAGGGTCAGGCTTCGGGGAAGGGTTAGGGTTAGGGTTCGGGCTAGGGTTAGGGTTAGGGGACGGGGACGGTTTAGGGTCCAGGTGAGGGTACGACAACGCTCTAGGGGGAGCGTACGTGTGAGGGCGCGCGTTAGTGTCAGCGTACGGGTTAGGATTAGGGGACGGGTGAGGGTCAGGCTTCGGGGAAGGGTTAGGGTTAGGGTTCGGGCTAGGGTTAGGGTTAGGGGACGGGGACGGTTTAGGGTCCAGGTGAGGGTACGACAACGCTCTAGGGGGAGCGTACGTGTGAGGGCGCGGGTTAGTGTCAGCGTACGGGTTAGGATTAGGGGACGGCTGAGGGTCAGGCTTCGGGGAAGTGTTAGGGTTAGGGTTCGGGCTAGTGTTAGGGTTAGGGGACGGGGACGGTTTAGGGTCCAGGTGAGGGTACGACAACGCTCTAGGGGGAGCGTACGTGTGAGGGCGCGGGTTAGTGTCAGCGTACGGGTTAGGATTAGGGGACGGCTGAGGGTCAGGCTTCGGGGTAGGGTTAGGTTTAGGGTTCGGGCTAGGGTTAGGGTTAGGGGACGGACACGGTTTAGGGTCCAGGTGAGGGTACGACAACGCTCTAGGGGGAGCGTACGTGTGAGGGCGCGGGTTAGTGTCAGCATACGGGTTAGGATTAGGGGACGGCTGAGGGTCAGGCTTCGGGGAAGGGTTAGGGTTAGGGTTCGGGCTAGGGTTAGGGTTAGGGGACGGGGACGGTTTAGCGTCCAGGTGAGGGTACGACAACGCTCTAGGGGGAGCGTACGTGTGAGGGCGCGGGTTAGTGTCAGCGTACGGGTTAGGATTAGGGGACGGGTGAGGGTCAGGCTTCGGGGAAGGTTTAGGGTTAGGGTTCGGGCTAGGGTTAGGGTTACGGGACGGGGACGGTTTAGGGTCCAGGTGAGGGTACGACAACGCTCTAGGGGGAGCGTACGTGTGAGGGCGCGGGTTAGTGTCAGCGTACGGGTTAGGATTAGGGGACGGGTGAGGGTCAGGCTTCGGGGAAGGGTTAGGGTTAGGGTTCGGGCTAGGGTTAGGGTTAGGGGACGGGGACGGTTCAGGGTCCAGGTGAGGGTACGACAACGCTCTAGGGGGAGCGTCCGTGTGAGGGCGCGGGTTAGTGTCAGCGTACGGGTTAGGATTAGGGGACGGCTGAGGGTCAGGCTTCGGGGAAGGGTTAGGGTTAGGGTTCGGGCTAGGGTTAGGGTTAGGGGACGGGGACGGTTTAGCGTCCAGGTGAGGGTACGACAACGCTCTAGGGGGAGCGTACGTGTGAGGGCGCGGGTTAGTGTCAGCGTACGGGTTAGGATTAGGGGACGGGTGAGGGTCAGGCTTCGGGGAAGGGTTAGGGTTAGGGTTCGGGCTAGGGTTAGGGTTACGGGACGGGGACGGTTTAGGGTCCAGGTGAGGGTACGACAACGCTCTAGGGGGAGCGTACGTGTGAGGGCGCGGGTTAGTGTCAGCGTACGGGTTAGGATTAGGGGACGGGTGAGGGTCAGCCTTCGGGGAAGGGTTAGGGTTAGGGTTCGGGCTAGGGTTAGGGTTAGGGGACGGGGACGGTTTAGGGTCCAGGTGAGGGTACGACAACACTATAGGGGGAGCGTACGTGTGAGGGCGTGGGTTAGTGTCAGCGTACGGGTTAGGATTAGGGGACGGCTGAGGGTCAGGCTTCGGGGAAGGGTTAGGGTTAGGGTCCGGGCTAGGGTTAGGGTTAGGGGACGGGGACGGTTTAGGGTCCAGGTGAGGGTACGACAACGCTCTAGGGGGAGCGTACGTGTGAGGGCGCGGGTTAGTGTCAGCGTACGGGTTAGGATTAGGGGACGGCTGAGGGTCAGGCTTCGGGGAAGGGTTAGGGTTAGGGTTCGGGCTAGGGTTAGGGTTAGGGGACGGGGACGGTTTAGGGTCCAGGTGAGGGTACGACAACGCTCTAGGGGGAGCGTACGTGTGAGGGCGCGGGTTAGTGTCAGCGTACGGGTTAGGATTAGGGGACGTCTGAGGGTCAGGCTTCGGGGAAGGGTTAGGGTTAGGGTTCGGGCTAGGGTTAGGGTTAGGGGACGGGGACGGTTTAGGGTCCAGGTGAGGGTACGACAACGCTCTAGGGGGAGCGTACGTGTGAGGGCGCGGGTTAGTGTCAGCGTACGGGTTAGGATTAGGGGACGGCTGAGGGTCAGGCTTCGGGGAAGGGTTAGGTTTAGGGTTCGGGCTAGGGTTAGGGTTAGGGGACGGGGACGGTTTAGCGTCCAGGTGAGGGTACGACAACGCTCTAGGGGGAGCGTACGTGTGAGGGCGCGGGTTAGTGTCAGCGTACGGGTTAGGATTAGGGGACGGGTGAGGGTCAGGCTTCGGGGAAGGGTTAGGGTTCGGGCTAGGGTTAGGGTTAGGGGACGGGGACGGTTTAGGGTCAAGGTGAGGGTACGACAACGCTCTAGGGGGAGCGTACGTGTGAGGACGCGGGTTAGTGTCAGCGTACGGGTTAGGATTAGGGGACGGCTGAGGGTCAGGCTTCGGGGAAGGGTTAGGGTTAGGGTTCGGGCTAGGGTTAGGGTTAGGGGACGGGGACGGTTTAGGGTCCAGGTGAGGGTACGACAACGCTCTAGGGGGAGCGTACGTGTGAGGGCGCGGATTAGTGTCAGCGTATGGGTTAGGATTAGGGGACGGCTGAGGGTCAGGCTTCGGGGAAGGGTTAGGGTTAGGGTTCGGGCTAGGGTTAGGGTTAGGGGACGGGGACGGTTTAGGGTCCAGGTGAGGGTACGACAACGCTCTAGCGGAGCGTACGTGTGAGGGCGCGGGTTAGTGTCAGCGTACGGGTTAGGATTAGGGGACGGGTGAGGGTCAGGCTTCGGGGAAGGGTTAGGGTTAGGGTTCGGGCTAGGGTTAGGGGACGGGGACGGTTCAGGGTCCAGGTGAGGGTACGACAACGCTCTAGGGGGAGCGTACGTGTGAGGGCGCGGGTTAGTGTCAGCGTACGGGTTAGGATTAGGGGACGGGTGAGGGTCAGGCTTCGGGGAAGGGTTAGGGTTAGGGTTCGGGCTAGGGTTAGGGTTAGGGGACGGGGACGGTTTAGGGTCCAGGTGAGGGTACGACAACGCTCTAGGGGGAGCGTACGTGTGAGGGCGCGGGTTAGTGTCAGCGTACGGGTTAGGATTAGGGGACGGCTGAGGGTCAGGCTTCGGGGAAGGGTTAGGGTTAGGGTTCGGGCTAGGGTTAGGGTTAGGGGACGGGGACGGTTTAGGGTCCAGGTGAGGGTACGACAACGCTCTAGGGGGAGCGTACGTGTGAGGGCGCGGGTTAGTGTCAGCGTACGGGTTAGGATTAGGGGACGGCTGAGGGTCAGGCTTCGGGGAAGGGTTAGGGTTAGGGTTCGGGCTAGGGTTAGGGTTAGGGGACGGGGACGGTTTAGGGTCCAGGTGAGGGTACGACAACGCTCTAGGGGGAGCGTACGTGTGAGGGCGCGGGTTAGTGTCAGCGTACGGGTTAGGATTAGGGGACGGGTGAGGGTCAGGCTTCGGGGAAGGGTTAGGGTTAGGGTTCGGGCTAGGGTTAGGGTTAGGGGACGGGGACGGTTCAGGGTCCAGGTGAGGGTACGACAACGCTCTAGGGGGAGCGTACGTGTGAGGGCGCGGGTTAGTGTCAGCGTACGGGTTAGGATTAGGGGACGGCTGAGGGTCAGGCTTCGGGGAAGGGTTAGGGTTAGGGTTCGGGCTAGGGTTAGGGTTAGGGGACGGGGACGGTTCAGGGTCCAGGTGAGGGTACGACAACGCTCTAGGGGGAGCGTACGTGTGAGGGCGCGGGTTAGTGTCAGCGTACGGGTTAGGATTAGGGGACGGGTGAGGGTCAGGCTTCGGGGAAGGGTTAGGGTTAGGGTTCGGGCTAGGGTTAGGGTTAGGGGACGGGGACGGTTCAGGGTCCAGGTGAGGGTACGACAACGCTCTAGGGGGAGCGTACGTGTGAGGGCGCGGGTTAGTGTCAGCGTACGGGTTAGGATTAGGGGACGGGTGAGGGTCAGGCTTCGGGGAAGGGTTAGGGTTAGGGTTCGGGCTAGGGTTAGGGGACGGGGACGGTTCAGGGTCCAGGTGAGGGTACGACAACGCTCTAGGGGGAGCGTACGTGTGAGGGCGCGGGTTAGTGTCAGCGTACGGGTTAGGATTAGGGGACGTCTGAGGGTCAGGCTTCGGGGAAGGGTTAGGGTTAGGGTTCGGGCTAGGGTTAGGGTTAGGGGACGGGGACGGTTTACGGTCCAGGTGAGGGTACGACAACGCTCTAGGGGGAGAGTACGTGTGAGGGCGCGGGTTAGTGTCAGCGTACGGGTTAGGATTAGGGGACGGCTGAGGTTCAGGCTTTGGGGAAGGGTTAGGGTTAGGGTTCGGGCTAGGGTTAGGGTTAGGGGACGGGGACGGTTTAGCGTCCAGGTGAGGGTACGACAACGCTCTAGGGGGAGCGTACGTGTGAGGGCGCGGGTTAGTGTCAGCGTACGGGTTAGGATTAGGGGACGGCTGAGGGTCAGGCTTCGGGGAAGGGTTAGGGTTAGGGTTCGGGCTAGGGTTAGGGTTAGGGGACGGGGACGGTTTAGGGTCCAGGTGAGGGTACGACAACGCTCTAGGGGGAGCGTACGTGTGAGGGCGCGAGTTAGTGTCAGCGTACGGGTTAGGATTAGGGGACGGCTGAGGGTCAGGCTTCGGGGAAGGGGTAGGTTTAGGGTTCGGGCTAGGGTTATGGTTAGGGGACGGACACGGTTTAGGGTCCAGGTGAGGGTACGACAACGCTCTAGGGGGAGCGTACGTGTGAGGGCGCGGGTTAGTGTCAGCGTACGGGTTAGGATTAGGGGACGGCTGAGGGTCAGGCTTCGGGGAAGGGTTAGGGTTAGGGTTCGGGCTAGGGTTAGGGTTAGGGGACGGGGACGGTTTAGGGTCCAGGTGAGGGTACGACAACGCTCTAGGGGGAGCGTACGTGTGAGGGCGCGGGTTAGTGTCAGCGTACGGGTTAGGATTAGGGGACGGCTGAGGGTCAGGCTTCGGGGAAGGGTTAGGGTTAGGGTTCGGGCTAGGGTTAGGGTTAGGGGACGGGGACGGTTTAGGGTCCAGGTGAGGGTACGACAACGCTCTAGGGGGAGCGTACGTGTGAGGGCGCGCGTTAGTGTCAGCGTACGGGTTAGGATTAGGGGACGGGTGAGGGTCAGGCTTCGGGGAAGGGTTAGGGTTAGGGTTCGGGCTAGGGTTAGGGTTAGGGGACGGGGACGGTTTAGGGTCCAGGTGAGGGTACGACAACGCTCTAGGGGGAGCGTACGTGTGAGGGCGCGGGTTAGTGTCAGCGTACGGGTTAGGATTAGGGGACGGCTGAGGGTCAGGCTTCGGGGAAGTGTTAGGGTTAGGGTTCGGGCTAGGGTTAGGGTTAGGGGACGGGGACGGTTTAGGGTCCAGGTGAGGTTACGACAACGCTCTAGGGGGAGCGTACGTGTGAGGGCGCGGGTTAGTGTCAGCGTACGGGTTAGGATTAGGGGACGGCTGAGGGTCAGGCTTCGGGGAAGGGTTAGGGTTAGGGTTGGGGCTAGGGTTAGGGTTAGGGGACGGGGACGGTTTAGGGTCCAGGTGAGGGTACGACAACGCTCTAGGGGGAGCGTACGTGTGAGGGCGCGGGTTAGTGTCAGCGTACGGGTTAGGATTAGGGGACGGCTGAGGTTCAGGCTTCGGGGAAGGGTTAGGGTTAGGGTTCGGGCTAGGGTTAGGGTTAGGGGACGGGGACGGTTTAGGGTCCAGGTGAGGGTACGACAACGCTCTAGGGGGAGCGTACGTGTGAGGGCGCGGGTTAGTGTCAGCGTACGGGTTAGGATTAGGGGACGGCTGAGGGTCAGGCTTCGGGGAAGGGTTAGGGTTAGGGTTCGGGCTAGGGTTAGGGTTAGGGGACGGGGACGGTTTAGGGTCCAGGTGAGGGTACGACAACGCTCTAGGGGGAGCGTACGTGTGAGGGCGCGGGTTAGTGTCAGCGTACGGGTTAGGATTAGGGGACGGCTGAGGGTCAGGCTTCGGGGAAGGGTTAGGGTTAGGGTTCGGGCTAGGGTTAGGGTTAGGGGACGGGGACGGTTCAGGGTCCAGGTGAGGGTACGACAACGCTCTAGGGGGAGCGTCCGTGTGAGGGCGCGGGTTAGTGTCAGCGTACGGGTTAGGATTAGGGGACGGCTGAGGGTCAGGCTTCGGGGAAGGGTTAGGGTTAGGGTTCGGGCTAGGGTTAGGGTTAGGGGACCGGGACGGTTTAGCGTCCAGGTGAGGGTACGACAACGCTCTAGGGGGAGCGTACGTGTGAGGGCGCGGGTTAGTGTCAGCATACGGGTTAGGATTAGGGGACGGCTGAGGGTCAGGCTTCGGGGAAGGGTTAGGGTTAGGGTTCGGGCTAGGGTTAGGGTTAGGGGACGGGGACGGTTTAGGGTCCAGGTGAGGGTACGACAACGCTCTAGGGGGAGCGTACGTGTGAGGGCGCGGGTTAGTGTCAGCGTACGGGTTAGGATTAGGGGACGGGTGAGGGTCAGGCTTCGGGGAAGGGTTAGGGTTAGGGTTCGGGCTAGGGTTAGGGTTAGGGGACGGGGACGGTTTAGGGTCCAGGTGAGGGTACGACAACGCTCTAGGGGGAGCGTACGTGTGAGGGCGCGGGTTAGTGTCAGCGTACGGGTTAGGATTAGGGGACGGCTGAGGGTCAGGCTTCGGGGAAGGGTTAGAGTTAGGGTTCGGGCTAGGGTTAGGGTTAGGGGACGGGGACAGTTTAGGGTCCAGGTGAGGGTACGACAACGCTCTAGGGGGAGCGTACGTGTGAGGGCGCGGGTTAGTGTCAGCGTACGGGTTAGGATTAGGGGACGGCTGAGGGTCAGGCTTCGGGGAAGTGTTAGGGTTAGGGTTCGGGCTAGGGTTAGGGTTAGGGGACGGGGACGGTTTAGGGTCCAGGTGAGGGTACGACAACGCTCTAGGGGGAGCGTACGTGTGAGGGCGCGGGTTAGTGTCAGCGTACGGGTTAGGATTAGGGGACGGCTGAGGGTCAGGCTTCGGGGAAGGGTTAGGGTTAGGGTTCGGGCTAGGGTTACGGTTAGGGGACGGGGACGGTTTAGGGTCCAGGTGAGGGTACGACAACGCTCTAGGGGGAGCGTACGTGTGAGGGCGCGGGTTAGTGTCAGCGTACGGGTTAGGATTAGGGGACGGCTGAGGGTCAGGCTTCGGGGAAGGGTTAGGGTTAGGGTTCGGGCTAGGGTTAGGGTTAGGGGACGGGGACGGTTCAGGGTCCAGGTGAGGGTACGACAACGCTCTAGGGGGAGCGTCCGTGTGAGGGCGCGGGTTAGTGTCAGCGTACGGGTTAGGATTAGGGGACGGCTGAGGGTCAGGCTTCGGGGAAGGGTTAGGGTTAGGGTTCGGGCTAGGGTTAGGGTTAGGGGACCGGGACGGTTTAGCGTCCAGGTGAGGGTACGACAACGCTCTAGGGGGAGCGTACGTGTGAGGGCGCGGGTTAGTGTCAGCATACGGGTTAGGATTAGGGGACGGCTGAGGGTCAGGCTTCGGGGAAGGGTTAGGGTTAGGGTTCGGGCTAGGGTTAGGGTTAGGGGACGGGGACGGTTTAGGGTCCAGGTGAGGGTACGACAACGCTCTAGGGGGAGCGTACGTGTGAGGGCGCGGGTTAGTGTCAGCGTACGGGTTAGGATTAGGGGACGGGTGAGGGTCAGGCTTCGGGGAAGGGTTAGGGTTAGGGTTCGGGCTAGGGTTAGGGTTAGGGGACGGGGACGGTTTAGGGTCCAGGTGAGGGTACGACAACGCTCTAGGGGGAGCGTACGTGTGAGGGCGCGGGTTAGTGTCAGCGTACGGGTTAGGATTAGGGGACGGCTGAGGGTCAGGCTTCGGGGAAGGGTTAGAGTTAGGGTTCGGGCTAGGGTTAGGGTTAGGGGACGGGGACAGTTTAGGGTCCAGGTGAGGGTACGACAACGCTCTAGGGGGAGCGTACGTGTGAGGGCGCGGGTTAGTGTCAGCGTA
Source organism: Globicephala melas (assembly GCF_963455315.2). Classification (NCBI taxonomy): domain Eukaryota; kingdom Metazoa; phylum Chordata; class Mammalia; order Artiodactyla; family Delphinidae; genus Globicephala; species Globicephala melas. The sequence goes on from NC_083314.1 coordinate 64,171,745, forward strand.
CGGGTTAGGATTAGGGGACGGCTGAGGGTCAGGCTTCGGGGAAGTGTTAGGGTTAGGGTTCGGGCTAGGGTTAGGGTTAGGGGACGGGGACGGTTTAGGGTCCAGGTGAGGGTACGACAACGCTCTAGGGGGAGCGTACGTGTGAGGGCGCGGGTTAGTGTCAGCGTACGGGTTAGGATTAGGGGACGGCTGAGGGTCAGGCTTCGGGGAAGGGTTAGGGTTAGGGTTCGGGCTAGGGTTACGGTTAGGGGACGGGGACGGTTTAGGGTCCAGGTGAGGGTACGACAACGCTCTAGGGGGAGCGTACGTGTGAGGGCGTGGGTTAGTGTCAGCGTACGGGTTAGGATTAGGGGACGGGTGAGGGTCAGGCTTCGGGGAAGGGTTAGGGTTAGGGTTCGGGCTAGGGTTAGGGTTAGGGGACGGGGACGGTTTAGGGTCCAGGTGAGGGTACGACAACGCTCTAGGGGGAGCGTACGTGTGAGGGCGCGGGTTAGTGTCAGCGTACGGGTTAGGATTAGGGGACGGGTGAGGGTCAGGCTTCGGGGAAGGGTTAGGGTTAGGGTTCGGGCTAGGGTTAGGGTTATGGGACGGGAACGGTTTAGGGTCCAGGTGAGGGTACGACAACGCTCTAGGGGGAGCGTACGTGTGAGGGCGCGGGTTAGTGTCAGCGTACGGGTTAGGATTAGGGGACGGCTGAGGGTCAGGCTTCGGGGAAGGGTTAGGGTTAGGGTTCGGGCTAGGGTTAGGGTTAGGGGACGGGGACGGTTTAGGGTCCAGGTGAGGGTACGACAAAGCTCTAGGGGGAGCGTACGTGTGAGGGCGCGGGTTAGTGTCAGCGTACGGGTTAGGATTAGGGGACGGCTGAGGGTCAGGCTTCGGGAAAGGGTTAGGGTTAGGGGACGGGGACGGTTTAGGGTCCAGGTGAGGGTACGACAACGCTCTAGGGGGAGCGTACGTGTGAGGGCGCGGGTTAGTGTCAGCGTACGGGTTAGGATTAGGGGACGGCTGAGGGTCAGGCTTCGGGGAAGGGTTAGGTTTAGGGTTCGGGCTAGGGTTATGGTTAGGGGACGGACACGGTTTAGGGTCCAGGTGAGGGTACGACAACGCTCTAGGGGGAGCGTACGTGTGAGGGCGCGGGTTAGTGTCAGCGTACGGGTTAGGATTAGGGGACGGCTGAGGGTCAGGCTTCGGGGAAGGGTTAGGGTTAGGGTTCGGGCTAGGTTTAGGGTTAGGGGACGGGGACGGTTTAGGGTCCAGGTGAGGGTACGACAACGCTCTAGGGGGAGCGTACGTGTGAGGGCGCGGGTTAGTGTCAGCGTACGGGTTAGGATTAGGGGACGGCTGAGGGTCAGGCTTCGGGGAAGGGTTAGGGTTAGGGTTCGGGCTAGGGTTAGGGTTAGGGGACGGGGACGGTTTAGGGTCCAGGTGAGGGTACGACAACGCTCTAGGGGTGGCGTACCTGTGAGGGCGCGGGTTAGTGTCAGCGTACGGGTTAGGATTAGGGGACGGCTGAGGGTCAGGCTTCGGGGAAGGGTTAGGGTTAGGGTTCGGGCTAGGGTTAGGGTTAGGGGACGGGGACGGTTTAGGGTCCAGGTGAGGGTACGACAACGCTCTAGGGGGAGCGTACGTGTGAGGGCGGGGGTTAGTGTCAGCGTACGGGTTAGGATTAGGGGACGGGTGAGGGTCAGGCTTCGGGGAAGGGTTAGGGTTAGGGTTCGGGCTAGGGTTAGGGTTAGGGGACGGGGACGGTTTAGGGTCCAGGTGAGGGTACGACAACGCTCTAGGGGGAGCGTACGTGTGAGGGCGCGGGTTAGTGTCAGCGTACGGGTTAGGATTAGGGGACGGCTGAGGGTCAGGCTTCGGGGAAGGGTTAGGGTTAGGGTTCGGGCTAGGGTTAGGGTTAGGGGACGGGGACGGTTTAGGGTCCAGGTGAGGGTACGACAACGCTCTAGGGGGAGCGTACGTGTGAGGGCGCGGGTTAGTGTCAGCGTACGGGTTAGGATTAGGGGACGGCTGAGGGTCAGGCTTCGGGGAAGGGTTAGGGTTAGGGTTCAGGCTAGGTTTAGGGTTAGGGGACGGGGACGGTTTAGGGTCTAGGTGAGGGTACGACAACGCTCTAGGGGGAGCGTACGTGTGAGGGCACGGGTTAGTGTCAGCGTACGGGTTAGGATTAGGGGACGGCTGAGGGTCAGGCTTCGGGGAAGGGTTAGGGTTAGGGTTCGGGCTAGGGTTAGGGTTAGGGGACGGGGACGGTTTAGGGTCCAGGTGAGGGTACGACAACGCTCTAGGGGGAGCGTACGTGTGAGGGCGCGGGTTAGTGTCAGCGTACGGGTTAGGATTAGGGGACGGCTGAGGGTCAGGCTTCGGGGAAGGGTTAGGGTTAGGGTTCGGGCTAGGGTTAGGGTTAGGGGACGGGGACGGTTCAGGGTCCAGGTGAGGGTACGACAACGCTCTAGGGGGAGCGTCCGTGTGAGGGCGCGGGTTAGTGTCAGCGTACGGGTTAGGATTAGGGGACGGCTGAGGGTCAGGCTTCGGGGAAGGGTTAGGGTTAGGGTTCGGGCTAGGGTTAGGGTTAGGGGACCGGGACGGTTTAGCGTCCAGGTGAGGGTACGACAACGCTCTAGGGGGAGCGTACGTGTGAGGGCGCGGGTTAGTGTCAGCATACGGGTTAGGATTAGGGGACGGCTGAGGGTCAGGCTTCGGGGAAGGGTTAGGGTTAGGGTTCGGGCTAGGGTTAGGGTTAGGGGACGGGGACGGTTTAGGGTCCAGGTGAGGGTACGACAACGCTCTAGGGGGAGCGTACGTGTGAGGGCGCGGGTTAGTGTCAGCGTACGGGTTAGGATTAGGGGACGGGTGAGGGTCAGGCTTCGGGGAAGGGTTAGGGTTAGGGTTCGGGCTAGGGTTAGGGTTAGGGGACGGGGACGGTTTAGGGTCCAGGTGAGGGTACGACAACGCTCTAGGGGGAGCGTACGTGTGAGGGCGCGGGTTAGTGTCAGCGTACGGGTTAGGATTAGGGGACGGCTGAGGGTCAGGCTTCGGGGAAGGGTTAGAGTTAGGGTTCGGGCTAGGGTTAGGGTTAGGGGACGGGGACGGTTTAGGGTCCAGGTGAGGGTACGACAACGCTCTAGGGGGAGCGTACGTGTGAGGGCGCGGGTTAGTGTCAGCGTACGGGTTAGGATTAGGGGACGGGGGAGGGTCAGGCTTCGGTGAAGGGTTAGGGTTAGGGTTCGGGCTAGGGTTAGGGTTAGGGGACGGGGACAGTTTAGGGTCCAGGTGAGGGTACGACAACGCTCTAGGGGGAGCGTACGTGTGAGGGCGCGGGTTAGTGTCAGCGTACGGGTTAGGATTAGGGGACGGCTGAGGGTCAGGCTTCGGGGAAGTGTTAGGGTTAGGGTTCGGGCTAGGGTTAGGGTTAGGGGACGGGGACGGTTTAGGGTCCAGGTGAGGGTACGACAACGCTCTAGGGGGAGCGTACGTGTGAGGGCGCGGGTTAGTGTCAGCGTACGGGTTAGGATTAGGGGACGGCTGAGGGTCAGGCTTCGGGGAAGGGTTAGGGTTAGGGTTCGGGCTAGGGTTACGGTTAGGGGACGGGGACGGTTTAGGGTCCAGGTGAGGGTACGACAACGCTCTAGGGGGAGCGTACGTGTGAGGGCGTGGGTTAGTGTCAGCGTACGGGTTAGGATTAGGGGACGGGTGAGGGTCAGGCTTCGGGGAAGGGTTAGGGTTAGGGTTCGGGCTAGGGTTAGGGTTAGGGGACGGGGACGGTTTAGGGTCCAGGTGAGGGTACGACAACGCTCTAGGGGGAGCGTAAGTGTGAGGGCGCGGGTTAGTGTCAGCGTACGGGTTAGGATTAGGGGACGGGTGAGGGTCAGGCTTCGGGGAAGGGTTAGGGTTAGGGTTCGGGCTAGGGTTAGGGTTATGGGACGGGAACGGTTTAGGGTCCAGGTGAGGGTACGACAACGCTCTAGGGGGAGCGTACGTGTGAGGGCGCGGGTTAGTGTCAGCGTACGGGTTAGGATTAGGGGACGGCTGAGGGTCAGGCTTCGGGGAAGGGTTAGGGTTAGGGTTCGGGCTAGGGTTAGGGTTAGGGGACGGGGACGGTTTAGGGTCCAGGTGAGGGTACGACAAAGCTCTAGGGGGAGCGTACGTGTGAGGGCGCGGGTTAGTGTCAGCATACGGGTTAGGATTAGGGGACGGCTGAGGGTCAGGCTTCGGGAAAGGGTTAGGGTTAGGGGACGGGGACGGTTTAGGGTCCAGGTGAGGGTACGACAACGCTCTAGGGGGAGCGTACGTGTGAGGGCGCGGGTTAGTGTCAGCGTACGGGTTAGGATTAGGGGACGGCTGAGGGTCAGGCTTCGGGGAAGGGTTAGGTTTAGGGTTCGGGCTAGGGTTATGGTTAGGGGACGGACACGGTTTAGGGTCCAGGTAAGGGTACGACAACGCTCTAGGGGGAGCGTACGTGTGAGGGCGCGGGTTAGTGTCAGCGTACGGGTTAGGATTAGGGGACGGCTGAGGGTCAGGCTTCGGGGAAGGGTTAGGGTTAGGGTTCGGGCTAGGGTTAGGGTTAGGGGACGGGGACGGTTTAGGGTCCAGGTGAGGGTACGACAACGCTCTAGGGGGAGCGTACGTGTGAGGGCGCGGGTTAGTTTCAGCGTACGGGTTAGGATTAGGGGACGGCTGAGGGTCAGGCTTCGGGGAAGGGTTAGGGTTAGGGTTCGGGCTAGGGTTAGGGTTAGGGGACGGGGACGGTTTAGGGTCCAGGTGAGGGTACGACAACGCTCTAGGGGTGGCGTACGTGTGAGGGCGCGGGTTAGTGTCAGCGTACGGGTTAGGATTAGGGGACGGCTGAGGGTCAGGCTTCGGGGAAGGGTTAGGGTTAGGGTTCGGGCTAGGGTTAGGGTTAGGGGACGGGGACGGTTTAGGGTCCAGGTGAGGGTACGACAACGCTCTAGGGGGAGCGTACGTGTGAGGGCGGGGGTTAGTGTCAGCGTACGGGTTAGGATTAGGGGACGGGTGAGGGTCAGGCTTCGGGGAAGGGTTAGGGTTAGGGTTCGGGCTAGGGTTAGGGTTAGGGGACGGGGACGGTTTAGGGTCCAGGTGAGGGTACGACAACGCTCTAGGGGGAGCGTACGTGTGAGGGCGCGGTTAGTGTCAGCGTACGGGTTAGGATTAGGGGACGGCTGAGGGTCAGGCTTCGGGGAAGGGTTAGGGTTAGGGTTCGGGCTAGGGTTAGGGTTAGGGGACGGGGACGGTTTAGGGTCCAGGTGAGGATACGACAACGCTCTAGGGGGAGCGTACGTGTGAGGGCGCGGGTTAGTGTCAGCGTACGGGTTAGGATTAGGGGACGTCTGAGGGTCAGGCTTCGGGGAAGGGTTAGGGTTAGGGTTCGGGCTAGGGTTAGGGTTAGGGGACGGGGACGGTTTAGGGTCCAGGTGAGGGTACGACAACGCTCTAGGGGGAGCGTACGTGTGAGGGCGCGGGTTAGTGTCAGCGTACGGGTTAGGATTAGGGGACGGCTGAGGGTCAGGCTTCGGGGAAGGGTTAGGGTTAGGGTTCGGGCTAGGGTTAGGGTTAGGGGACGGGGACGGTTTAGGGTCCAGGTGAGGGTACGACAACGCTCTAGGGGGAGCGTACGTGTGAGGGCGCGGGTTAGTGTCAGCGTACGGGTTAGGATTAGGGGACGGGTGAGGGTCAGGCTTCGGGGAAGGTTTAGGGTTAGGGTTCGGGCTAGGGTTAGGGTTAGGGGACGGGGACGGTTCAGGGTCCAGGTGAGGGTACGACAACGCTCTAGGGGGAGCGTACGTGTGAGGGCGCGGGTTAGTGTCAGCGTACTGGTTAGGATTAGGGGACGGGTGAGGGTCAGGCTTCGGGGAAGGGTTAGGGTTAGGGTTCGGGCTAGGGTTAGGGTTAGGTGACGGGGACGGTTCAGGGTCCAGGTGAGGGTACGACAACGCTCTAGGGGGAGCGTACGTGTGAGGGCGCGGGTTAGTGTCAGCGTACGGGTTAGGATTAGGGGACGGCTGAGGGTCAGGCTTCGGGGAAGGGTTAGGGTTAGGGTTCGGGCTAGGGTTAGGGTTAGGGGACGGGGACGGTTCAGGGTCCAGGTGAGGGTACGACAACGCTCTAGGGGGAGCGTACGTGTGAGGGCGCGGGTTAGTGTCAGCGTACGGGTTAGGATTAGGGGACGGGTGAGGGTCAGGCTTCGGGGAAGGGTTAGGGTTAGGGTTCGGGCTAGGGTTAGGGGACGGGGACGGTTCAGGGTCCAGGTGAGGGTACGACAACGCTCTAGGGGGAGCGTACGTGTGAGGGCGCGGGTTAGTGTCAGCGTACGGGTTAGGATTAGGGGACGTCTGAGGGTCAGGCTTCGGGGAAGGGTTAGGGTTAGGGTTCGGGCTAGGGTTAGGGTTAGGGGACGGGGACGGTTTACGGTCCAGGTGAGGGTACGACAACGCTCTAGGGGGAGAGTACGTGTGAGGGCGCGGGTTAGTGTCAGCGTACGGGTTAGGATTAGGGGACGGCTGAGGTTCAGGCTTTGGGGAAGGGTTAGGGTTAGGGTTCGGGCTAGGGTTAGGGTTAGGGGACGGGGACGGTTTAGCGTCCAGGTGAGGGTACGACAACGCTCTAGGGGGAGCGTACGTGTGAGGGCGCGGGTTAGTGTCAGCGTACGGGTTAGGATTAGGGGACGGCTGAGGGTCAGGCTTCGGGGAAGGGTTAGGGTTAGGGTTCGGGCTAGGGTTAGGGTTAGGGGACGGGGACGGTTTAGGGTCCAGGTGAGGGTACGACAACGCTCTAGGGGGAGCGTACGTGTGAGGGCGCGAGTTAGTGTCAGCGTACGGGTTAGGATTAGGGGACGGCTGAGGGTCAGGCTTCGGGGAAGGGGTAGGTTTAGGGTTCGGGCTAGGGTTATGGTTAGGGGACGGACACGGTTTAGGGTCCAGGTGAGGGTACGACAACGCTCTAGGGGGAGCGTACGTGTGAGGGCGCGGGTTAGTGTCAGCGTACGGGTTAGGATTAGGGGACGGCTGAGGGTCAGGCTTCGGGGAAGGGTTAGGGTTAGGGTTCGGGCTAGGGTTAGGGTTAGGGGACGGGGACGGTTTAGGGTCCAGGTGAGGGTACGACAACGCTCTAGGGGGAGCGTACGTGTGAGGGCGCGGGTTAGTGTCAGCGTACGGGTTAGGATTAGGGGACGGCTGAGGGTCAGGCTTCGGGGAAGGGTTAGGGTTAGGGTTCGGGCTAGGGTTAGGGTTAGGGGACGGGGACGGTTTAGGGTCCAGGTGAGGGTACGACAACGCTCTAGGGGGAGCGTACGTGTGAGGGCGCGCGTTAGTGTCAGCGTACGGGTTAGGATTAGGGGACGGGTGAGGGTCAGGCTTCGGGGAAGGGTTAGGGTTAGGGTTCGGGCTAGGGTTAGGGTTAGGGGACGGGGACGGTTTAGGGTCCAGGTGAGGGTACGACAACGCTCTAGGGGGAGCGTACGTGTGAGGGCGCGGGTTAGTGTCAGCGTACGGGTTAGGATTAGGGGACGGCTGAGGGTCAGGCTTCGGGGAAGTGTTAGGGTTAGGGTTCGGGCTAGGGTTAGGGTTAGGGGACGGGGACGGTTTAGGGTCCAGGTGAGGTTACGAGAACGCTCTAGGGGGAGCGTACGTGTGAGGGCGCGGGTTAGTGTCAGCGTACGGGTTAGGATTAGGGGACGGCTGAGGGTCAGGCTTCGGGGAAGGGTTAGGGTTAGGGTTGGGGCTAGGGTTAGGGTTAGGGGACGGGGACGGTTTAGGGTCCAGGTGAGGGTACGACAACGCTCTAGGGGGAGCGTACGTGTGAGGGCGCGGGTTAGTGTCAGCGTACGGGTTAGGATTAGGGGACGGCTGAGGGTCAGGCTTCGGGGAAGGGTTAGGGTTAGGGTTCGGGCTAGGGTTAGGGTTAGGGGACGGGGACGGTTTAGGGTCCAGGTGAGGGTACGACAACGCTCTAGGGGGAGCGTACGTGTGAGGGCGCGGGTTAGTGTCAGCGTACGGGTTAGGATTAGGGGACGGCTGAGGGTCAGGCTTCGGGGAAGGGTTAGGGTTAGGGTTCAGGCTAGGTTTAGGGTTAGGGGACGGGGACGGTTTAGGGTCTAGGTGAGGGTACGACAACGCTCTAGGGGGAGCGTACGTGTGAGGGCACGGGTTAGTGTCAGCGTACGGGTTAGGATTAGGGGACGGCTGAGGGTCAGGCTTCGGGGAAGGGTTAGGGTTAGGGTTCGGGCTAGGGTTAGGGTTAGGGGACGGGGACGGTTCAGGGTCCAGGTGAGGGTACGACAACGCTCTAGGGGGAGCGTACGTGTGAGGGCGCGGGTTAGTGTCAGCGTACGGGTTAGGATTAGGGGACGGCTGAGGGTCAGGCTTCGGGGAAGGGTTAGGGTTAGGGTTCGGGCTAGGGTTAGGGTTAGGGGACGGGGACGGTTCAGGGTCCAGGTGAGGGTACGACAACGCTCTAGGGGGAGCGTCCGTGTGAGGGCGCGGGTTAGTGTCAGCGTACGGGTTAGGATTAGGGGACGGCTGAGGGTCAGGCTTCGGGGAAGGGTTAGGGTTAGGGTTCGGGCTAGGGTTAGGGTTAGGGGACCGGGACGGTTTAGCGTCCAGGTGAGGGTACGACAACGCTCTAGGGGGAGCGTACGTGTGAGGGCGCGGGTTAGTGTCAGCATACGGGTTAGGATTAGGGGACGGCTGAGGGTCAGGCTTCGGGGAAGGGTTAGGGTTAGGGTTCGGGCTAGGGTTAGGGTTAGGGGACGGGGACGGTTTAGGGTCCAGGTGAGGGTACGACAACGCTCTAGGGGGAGCGTACGTGTGAGGGCGCGGGTTAGTGTCAGCGTACGGGTTAGGATTAGGGGACGGGTGAGGGTCAGGCTTCGGGGAAGGGTTAGGGTTAGGGTTCGGGCTAGGGTTAGGGTTAGGGGACGGGGACGGTTTAGGGTCCAGGTGAGGGTACGACAACGCTCTAGGGGGAGCGTACGTGTGAGGGCGCGGGTTAGTGTCAGCGTACGGGTTAGGATTAGGGGACGGCTGAGGGTCAGGCTTCGGGGAAGGGTTAGAGTTAGGGTTCGGGCTAGGGTTAGGGTTAGGGGACGGGGACGGTTTAGGGTCCAGGTGAGGGTACGACAACGCTCTAGGGGGAGCGTACGTGTGAGGGCGCGGGTTAGTGTCAGCGTACGGGTTAGGATTAGGGGACGGGTGAGGGTCAGGCTTCGGTGAAGGGTTAGGGTTAGGGTTCGGGCTAGGGTTAGGGTTAGGGGACGGGGACAGTTTAGGGTCCAGGTGAGGGTACGACAACGCTCTAGGGGGAGCGTACGTGTGAGGGCGCGGGTTAGTGTCAGCGTACGGGTTAGGATTAGGGGACGGCTGAGGGTCAGGCTTCGGGGAAGTGTTAGGGTTAGGGTTCGGGCTAGGGTTAGGGTTAGGGGACGGGGACGGTTTAGGGTCCAGGTGAGGGTACGACAACGCTCTAGGGGGAGCGTACGTGTGAGGGCGCGGGTTAGTGTCAGCGTACGGGTTAGGATTAGGGGACGGCTGAGGGTCAGGCTTCGGGGAAGGGTTAGGGTTAGGGTTCGGGCTAGGGTTACGGTTAGGGGACGGGGACGGTTTAGGGTCCAGGTGAGGGTACGACAACGCTCTAGGGGGAGCGTACGTGTGAGGGCGTGGGTTAGTGTCAGCGTACGGGTTAGGATTAGGGGACGGGTGAGGGTCAGGCTTCGGGGAAGGGTTAGGGTTAGGGTTCGGGCTAGGGTTAGGGTTAGGGGACGGGGACGGTTTAGGGTCCAGGTGAGGGTACGACAACGCTCTAGGGGGAGCGTACGTGTGAGGGCGCGGGTTAGTGTCAGCGTACGGGTTAGGATTAGGGGACGGGTGAGGGTCAGGCTTCGGGGAAGGGTTAGGGTTAGGGTTCGGGCTAGGGTTAGGGTTATGGGACGGGAACGGTTTAGGGTCCAGGTGAGGGTACGACAACGCTCTAGGGGGAGCGTACGTGTGAGGGCGCGGGTTAGTGTCAGCGTACGGGTTAGGATTAGGGGACGGCTGAGGGTCAGGCTTCGGGGAAGGGTTAGGGTTAGGGTTCGGGCTAGGGTTAGGGTTAGGGGACGGGGACGGTTTAGGGTCCAGGTGAGGGTACGACAAAGCTCTAGGGGGAGCGTACGTGTGAGGGCGCGGGTTAGTGTCAGCGTACGGGTTAGGATTAGGGGACGGCTGAGGGTCAGGCTTCGGGAAAGGGTTAGGGTTAGGGGACGGGGACGGTTTAGGGTCCAGGTGAGGGTACGACAACGCTCTAGGGGGAGCGTACGTGTGAGTGCGCGGGTTAGTGTCAGCGTACGGGTTAGGATTAGGGGACGGCTGAGGGTCAGGCTTCGGGGAAGGGTTAGGTTTAGGGTTCGGGCTAGGGTTATGGTTAGGGGACGGACACGGTTTAGGGTCCAGGTGAGGGTACGACAACGCTCTAGGGGGAGCGTACGTGTGAGGGCGCGGGTTAGTGTCAGCGTACGGGTTAGGATTAGGGGACGGCTGAGGGTCAGGCTTCGGGGAAGGGTTAGGGTTAGGGTTCGGGCTAGGGTTAGGGTTAGGGGACGGGGACGGTTTAGGGTCCAGGTGAGGGTACGACAACGCTCTAGGGGGAGCGTACGTGTGAGGGCGCGGGTTAGTGTCAGCGTACGGGTTAGGATTAGGGGACGGCTGAGGGTCAGGCTTCGGGGAAGGGTTAGGGTTAGGGTTCGGGCTAGGGTTAGGGTTAGGGGACGGGGACGGTTTAGGGTCCAGGTGAGGGTACGACAACGCTCTAGGGGTGGCGTACGTGTGAGGGCGCGGGTTAGTGTCAGCGTACGGGTTAGGATTAGGGGACGGCTGAGGGTCAGGCTTCGGGGAAGGGTTAGGGTTAGGGTTCGGGCTAGGGTTAGGGTTAGGGGACGGGGACGGTTTAGGGTCCAGGTGAGGGTACGACAACGCTCTAGGGGGAGCGTACGTGTGAGGGCGGGGGTTAGTGTCAGCGTACGGGTTAGGATTAGGGGACGGGTGAGGGTCAGGCTTCGGGGAAGGGTTAGGGTTAGGGTTCGGGCTAGGGTTAGGGTTAGGGGACGGGGACGGTTTAGGGTCCAGGTGAGGGTACGACAACGCTCTGGGGGAGCGTACGTGTGAGGGCGCGGGTTAGTGTCAGCGTACGGGTTAGGATTAGGGGACGGGTGAGGGTCAGGCTTCGGGGAAGGGTTAGGGTTAGGGTTCGGGCTAGGGTTAGGGTTAGGGGACGGGGACGGTTCAGGGTCCAGGTGAGGGTACGACAACGCTCTAGGGGGAGCGTACGTGTGAGGGCGCGGGTTAGTGTCAGCGTACGGGTTAGGATTAGGGGACGGGTGAGGGTCAGGCTTCGGGGAAGGGTTAGGGTTAGGGTTCGGGCTAGGGTTAGGGTTAGGGGACGAGGACGGTTTAGGGTCCAGGTGAGGGTACGACAACGCTCTAGGGGGAGCGTACGTGTGAGGGCGCGGGTTAGTGTCAGCGTACGGGTTAGGATTAGGGGACGGCTGAGGGCCAGGCTTCGGGGAAGGGTTAGGGTTAGGGTTCGGGCTAGGGTTAGGGTTAGGGGACGGGGACGGTTTAGGGTCCAGGTGAGGGTACGACAACGCTCTAGGGGGAGCGTACGTGTGAGGGCGCGGGTTAGTGTCAGCGTACGGGTTAGGATTAGGGGACGGGTGAGGGTCAGGCTTCGGGGAAGGGTTAGGGTTAGGGTTCGGGCTAGGGTTAGGGTTAGGGGACGGGGACGGTTTAGGGTCCAGGTGAGGGTACGACAACGCTCTAGGGGGAGCGTACGTGTGAGGGCGCGGGTTAGTGTCAGCGTACGGGTTAGGATTAGGGGACGGCTGAGGGTCAGGCTTCGGGGAAGGGTTAGGGTTAGGGTTCGGGCTAGGGTTAGGGTTAGGGGACGGGGACGGTTTAGGGTCCAGGTGAGGGTACTACAACGCTCTAGGGGGAGCGTACGTGTGAGGGCGCGGGTTAGTGTCAGCGTACGGGTTAGGATTAGGGGACGGCTGAGGGTCAGGCTTCGGGGAAGGGTTAGGGTTAGGGTTCGGGCTAGGATTAGGGGACGGGGACGGTTTAGGGTCCAGGTGAGGGTACGACAACGCTCTAGGGGGAGCGTACGTGTGAGGGCGCGGGTTAGTGTCAGCGTACGGGTTAGATTAGGGGACGTCTGAGGGTCAGGCTTCGGCGAAGGGTTAGGGTTAGGGTTCGGGCTAGGGTTAGGGTTAGGGGACCGGGACGGTTTAGGGTCCAGGTGAGTGTACGACAGCGCTCTAGGGGGAGCGTACGTGTGAGGGCGCGGGTTAGTGTCAGCGTATGGGTTAGGATTAGGGGACGGCTGAGGGTCAGGCTTCGGGGAAGGGTTAGGGTTAGGGTTCGGGCTAGGGTTAGGGTTAGGGGACGGGGACGGTTTAGGGTCCAGGTGAGGGTACGACAACGCTCTAGGGGGAGCGTACGTGTGAGGGCGTGGGTTAGTGTCAGCGTACGGGTTAGGATTAGGGGACGGCTGAGGGTCAGGCTTCGGGGAAGGGTTAGGGTTAGGGTTCGGGCTAGGGTTAGGGTTATGGGACGGGGACGGTTCAGGGTCCAGGTGAGGGTACGACAACGCTCTAGGGGGAGCGTACTTGTGAGGGCGCGGGTTAGTGTCAGCGTACGGGTTAGGATTAGGGGACGGGTGAGGGTCAGGCTTCGGGGAAGGGTTAGGGTTAGGGTTCGGGCTAGGGTTAGGGTTAGGGGACGGGGACGGTTCAGGGTCCAGTTGAGGGTACGACAACGCTCTAGGGGGAGCGTACGTGTGAGGGCGCGGGTTAGTGTCAGCGTACGGGTTAGGATTAGGGGACGGGTGAGGGTCAGGCTTCGGGGAAGGGTTAGGGTTAGGGTTCGGGCTAGGGTTAGGGTTAGGGGACGGGGACGGTTCAGGGTCCAGGTGAGGGTACGACAACGCTCTAGGGGGAGCGTACGTGTGAGGGTGTGCGTTAGTGTCAGCGTACGGGTTAGGATTAGGGGACGGCTGAGGGTCAGGCTTCGGGGAAGGGTTAGGGTTAGGGTTCGGGCTAGGGTTAGGGTTATGGGACGGGGACGGTTCAGGGTCCAGGTGAGGGTACGACAACGCTCTAGGGGGAGCGTACGTGTGAGGGCGCGGGTTAGTGTCAGCGTACGGGTTAGGATTAGGGGTCGGGTGAGGGTCAGGCTTCGGGGAAGGGTTAGGGTTAGGGTTCGGGCTAGGGTTAGGGTTAGGGGACGGGGACGGTTTAGGGTCCAGGTGAGGGTACGACAACGCTCTAGGGGGAGCGTACGTGTGAGGGCGCGGGTTAGTGTCAGCGTACGGGTTAGGATTAGGGGACGGCTGAGGGTCAGGCTTCGGGGAAGGGTTAGGGTTAGGGTTCGGGCTAGGGTTAGGGTTAGGGGACGGGGACGGTTTAGCGTCCAGGTGAGGGTACGACAACGCTCTAGGGGGAGCGTACGTGTGAGGGCGCGGGTTAGTGTCAGCGTACGGGTTAGGATTAGGGGACGGGTGAGGGTCAGGCTTCGGGGAAGGGTTAGGGTTAGGGTTCGGGCTAGGGTTAGGGTTAGGGGACGGGGACGGTTTAGGGTCCAGGTGAGGGTACGACAAAGCTCTAGGGGGAGCGTACGTGTGAGGGCGCGGGTTAGTGTCAGCGTATGGGTTAGGATTAGGGGACGGCTGAGGGTCAGGCTTCGGGGAAGTGTTAGGGTTAGGGTTCGGGCTAGGGTTAGGGTTAGGGGACGGGGACGGTTTAGGGTCCAGGTGAGGGTACGACAACGCTCTAGGGGGAGCGTACGTGTGAGGGCGCGGGTTAGTGTCAGCGTACGGGTTAGGATTAGGGGACGGCTGAGGGTCAGGCTTCGGGGAAGGGTTAGGGTTAGGGTTCGGGCTAGGGTTAGAGTTAGGGGACGGGGACAGTTTAGGGTCCAGGTGAGGGTACGACAACGCTCTAGGGGGAGCGTACGTGTGAGGGCGTGGGTTAGTGTCAGCATACGGGTTAGGATTAGGGGACGGGTGAGGGTCAGGCTTCGGGGAAGGGTTAGGGTTAGGGTTCGGGCTAGGGTTAGGGTTAGGGGACGGGGACGGTTTAGGGTCCAGGTGAGGGTACGACAACGCTCTAGGGGGAGCGTACGTGTGAGGGCGCGGGTTAGTGTCAGCGTACGGGTTAGGATTAGGGGACGGCTGAGGGTCAGGCTTCGGGGAAGGGTTAGGGTTAGGGTTCAGGCTAGGGTTAGGGTTAGGGGACGGGGACGGTTTAGGGTCTAGGTGAGGGTACGACAACGCTCTAGGGGGAGCGTACGTGTGAGGGCACGGGTTAGTGTCAGCGTACGGGTTAGGATTAGGGGACGGCTGAGGGTCAGGCTTCGGGGAAGGGTTAGGGTTAGGGTTCGGGCTAGGGTTAGGGTTAGGGGACGGGGACGGTTTAGGGTCCAGGTGAGGGTACGACAACGCTCTAGGGGGAGCGTACGTGTGAGGGCGCGGGTTAGTGTCAGCGTACGGGTTAGGATTAGGGGACGGCTGAGGGTCAGGCTTCGGGGAAGGTTTAGGGTTAGGGTTCGGGCTAGGGTTAGAGTTAGGGGACGGGGACGGTTTAGGGTCCAGGTGAGGGTACGACAACGCTCTAGGGGGAGCGTACGTGTGAGGGCGTGGGTTAGTGTCAGCGTACGGGTTAGGATTAGGGGACGGGTGAGGGTCAGGCTTCGGGGAAGGGTTAGGGTTAGGGTTCGGGCTAGGGTTAGGGTTAGGGGACGGGGACGGTTCAGGGTCCAGGTGAGGGTACGACAACGCTCTAGGGGGAGCGTACGTGTGAGGGCGCGGGTTAGTGTCAGCGTACAGGTTAGGATTAGGGGACGGCTGAGGGCCAGGCTTCGGGGAAGGGTTAGGGTTAGGGTTCGGGCTAGGGTTAGGGTTAGGGGACGGGGACGGTTTAGGGTCCAGGTGAGGGTACGACAACGCTCTAGGGGGAGCGTACGTGTGAGGGCGCAGGTTAGTGTCAGCGTACGGGTTAGGATTAGGGGACGGCTGAGGGTCAGGCTTCGGGGAAGGGTTAGGGTTAGGGTTCGGGCTAGGGTTAGGGTTAGGGGACGGGGACGGTTTAGGGTCCAGGTGAGGGTACGACAACGCTCTAGGGGGAGCGTACGTGTGAGGGCGTGGGTTAGTGTCAGCGTACGGGTTAGGATTAGGGGACGGCTGAGGGTCAGGCTTCGGGGAAGGGTTAGGGTTAGGGTTCGGGCTAGGGTTAGGGTTAGGGGACGGGGACGGTTTAGCGTCCAGGTGAGGGTACGACAACGCTCTAGGGGGAGCGTACGTGTGAGGGCGCGGGTTAGTGTCAGCGTACGGGTTAGGATTAGGGGACGGGTGAGGGTCAGGCTTCGGGGAAGGGTTAGGGTTAGGGTTCGGGCTAGGGTTAGGGTTAGGGGACGGGGACGGTTTAGGGTCCAGGTGAGGGTACGACAACGCTCTAGGGGGAGCGTACGTGTGAGGGCGCGGGTTAGTGTCAGCGTACGGGTTAGGATTAGGGGACGGGTGAGGGTCAGGCTTCGGGGAAGGGTTAGGGTTAGGGTTCGGGCTAGGGTTAGGGTTAGGGGACGGGGACGGTTCAGGGTCCAGGTGAGGGTACGACAACGCTCTAGGGGGAGCGTCCGTGTGAGGGCGCGGGTTAGTGTCAGCGTACGGGTTAGGATTAGGGGACGGCTGAGGGTCAGGCTTCGGGGAAGGGTTAGGGTTAGGGTTCGGGCTAGGGTTAGGGTTAGGGGACGGGGACGGTTTAGCGTCCAGGTGAGGGTACGACAACGCTCTAGGGGGAGCGTACGTGTGAGGGCGCGGGTTAGTGTCAGCGTACGGGTTAGGATTAGGGGACGGGTGAGGGTCAGGCTTCGGGGAAGGGTTAGGGTTAGGGTTCGGGCTAGGGTTAGGGTTACGGGACGGGGACGGTTTAGGGTCCAGGTGAGGGTACGACAACGCTCTAGGGGGAGCGTACGTGTGAGGGCGCGGGTTAGTGTCAGCGTACGGGTTAGGATTAGGGGACGGGTGAGGGTCAGCCTTCGGGGAAGGGTTAGGGTTAGGGTTCGGGCTAGGGTTAGGGTTAGGGGACGGGGACGGTTTAGGGTCCAGGTGAGGGTACGACAACACTATAGGGGGAGCGTACGTGTGAGGGCGTGGGTTAGTGTCAGCGTACGGGTTAGGATTAGGGGACGGCTGAGGGTCAGGCTTCGGGGAAGGGTTAGGGTTAGGGTTCGGGCTAGGGTTAGGGTTAGGGGACGGGGACGGTTTAGGGTCCAGGTGAGGGTACGACAACGCTCTAGGGGGAGCGTACGTGTGAGGGCGCGGGTTAGTGTCAGCGTACGGGTTAGGATTAGGGGACGGCTGAGGGTCAGGCTTCGGGGAAGGGTTAGGGTTAGGGTTCGTGCTAGGGTTAGGGTTAGGGGACGGGGACGGTTTAGGGTCCAGGTGAGGGTACGACAACGCTCTAGGGGGAGCGTACGTGTGAGGGCGCGGGTTAGTGTCAGCGTACGGGTTAGGATTAGGGGACGTCTGAGGGTCAGGCTTCGGGGAAGGGTTAGGGTTAGGGTTCGGGCTAGGGTTAGGGTTAGGGGACGGGGACGGTTTAGGGTCCAGGTGAGGGTACGACAACGCTCTAGGGGGAGCGTACGTGTGAGGGCGCGGGTTAGTGTCAGCGTACGGGTTAGGATTAGGGGACGGCTGAGGGTCAGGCTTCGGGGAAGGGTTAGGTTTAGGGTTCGGGCTAGGGTTAGGGTTAGGGGACGGGGACGGTTTAGCGTCCAGGTGAGGGTACGACAACGCTCTAGGGGGAGCGTACGTGTGAGGGCGCGGGTTAGTGTCAGCGTACGGGTTAGGATTAGGGGACGGGTGAGGGTCAGGCTTCGGGGAAGGGTTAGGGTTAGGGTTCGGGCTAGGGTTAGGGTTAGGGGACGGGGACGGTTTAGGGTCAAGGTGAGGGTACGACAACGCTCTAGGGGGAGCGTACGTGTGAGGACGCGGGTTAGTGTCAGCGTACGGGTTAGGATTAGGGGACGGCTGAGGGTCAGGCTTCGGGGAAGGGTTAGGGTTAGGGTTCGGGCTAGGGTTAGGGTTAGGGGACGGGGACGGTTTAGGGTCCAGGTGAGGGTACGACAACGCTCTAGGGGGAGCGTACGTGTGAGGGCGCGGATTAGTGTCAGCGTATGGGTTAGGATTAGGGGACGGCTGAGGGTCAGGCTTCGGGGAAGGGTTAGGGTTAGGGTTCGGGCTAGGGTTAGGGTTAGGGGACGGGGACGGTTTAGGGTCCAGGTGAGGGTACGACAACGCTCTAGCGGAGCGTACGTGTGAGGGCGCGGGTTAGTGTCAGCGTACGGGTTAGGATTAGGGGACGGGTGAGGGTCAGGCTTCGGGGAAGGGTTAGGGTTAGGGTTCGGGCTAGGGTTAGGGGACGGGGACGGTTCAGGGTCCAGGTGAGGGTACGACAACGCTCTAGGGGGAGCGTACGTGTGAGGGCGCGGGTTAGTGTCAGCGTACGGGTTAGGATTAGGGGACGGGTGAGGGTCAGGCTTCGGGGAAGGGTTAGGGTTAGGGTTCGGGCTAGGGTTAGGGTTAGGGGACGGGGACGGTTTAGGGTCCAGGTGAGGGTACGACAACGCTCTAGGGGGAGCGTACGTGTGAGGGCGTGCGTTAGTGTCAGCGTACGGGTTAGGATTAGGGGTCGGCTGAGGGTCAGGCTTCGGGGAAGGGTTAGGGTTATGGTTCGGGCTAGGGTTAGGGTTAGGGGACGGGGACGGTTCAGGGTCCAGGTGAGGGTACGACAACGCTCTAGGGGGAGCGTACGTGTGAGGGCGCGGGTTAGTGTCAGCGTACGGGTTAGGATTAGGGGACGGCTGAGGGTCAGGCTTCGGGGAAGGGTTAGGGTTAGGGTTCGGGCTAGGGTTAGGGTTAGGGGACGGGGACGGTTTAGGGTCCAGGTGAGGGTACGACAACGCTCTAGGGGGAGCGTACGTGTGAGGGCGCGGTTAGTGTCAGCGTACGGGTTAGGATTAGGGGACGGCTGAGGGTCAGGCTTCGGGGAAGGGTTAGGGTTAGGGTTCGGGCTAGGGTTAGGGTTAGGGGACGGGGACGGTTTAGGGTACAGGTGAGGGTACGACAACGCTCTAGGGGGAGCGTACGTGTGAGGGCGCGGGTTAGTGTCAGCGTACGGGTTAGGATTAGGGGACGGCTGAGGGTCAGGCTTCGGGGAAGTGTTAGGGTTAGGGTTCGGGCTAGGGTTAGGGTTAGGGGACGGGGACGGTTTAGGGTCCAGGTGAGGGTACGACAACGCTCTAGGGGGAGCGTACGTGTGAGGGGGCGGGTTAGTGTCAGCGTACGGGTTAGGATTAGGGGACGGCAGAGGGTCAGGCTTCGGGGAAGGGTTAGGGTTAGGGTTCGGGCTAGGGTTAGGGTTAGGGGACGGGGACGGTTTAGGGTCCAGGTGAGGGTACGACAACGCTCTACGGGGAGCGTACGTGTGAGGGCGCGGGTTAGTGTCAGCGTACGGGTTAGGATTAGGGGACGGGTGAGGGTCAGGCTTCGGGAAAGGGTTAGGGTTAGGGTTCGGGCTAGGGATAGGGTTAGGGGACGGGGACGGTTTAGGGTCCAGGTGAGGGTACGACAACGCTCTGGGGGAGCGTACGTGTGAGGGCGCGGGTTAGTGTCAACGTACGGGTTAGGATTTGGGGACGGCTGAGGGTCAGGCTTCGGGGAAGGGTTAGGGTTAGGGTTCGGGCTAGGGTTAGGGTTAGGGGACGGGGACAGTTCAGGGTCCAGGTGAGGGTACGACAACGCTCTAGGGGGAGCGTACGTGTGAGGGCGCGGGTTAGTGTCAGCGTACGGGTTAGGATTAGGGGACGGCTGAGGGTCAGGCTTCGGGGAAGGGTTAGGGTTAGGGTTCGGGCTAGGGTTAGGGTTAGGGGACGGGGACGGTTTAGGGTCCAGGTGAGGGTACGACAACGCTCTAGGGGGAGCGTATGTGTGAGGGCGCGGGTTAGTGTCAGCGTACGGGTTAGGATTAGGGGACGGGTGAGGGTCAGGCTTCGGGGAAGGGTTAGGGTTAGGGTTCGGGCTAGGGTTAGGGTTAGGGGACGGGGACGGTTTAGCGTCCAGGTGAGGGTACGACAACGCTCTAGGGGGAGCGTACGTGTGAGGGCGCGTGTTAGTGTCAGCGTACGGGTTAGGATTAGGGGACGGGTGAGGGTCAGGCTTCGGGGAAGGGTTAGGGTTAGGGTTCGGGCTAGGGTTAGGGTTACGGGACGGGGACGGTTTAGGGTCCAGGTGAGGGTACGACAACGCTCTAGGGGGAGCGTACGTGTGAGGGCGCGGGTTAGTGTCAGCGTACGGGTTAGGATTAGGGGACGGCTGAGGGTCAGGTGTCGGGGAAGGGTTAGGGTTAGGGTTCGGGCTAGGGTTAGGGTTAGGGGACGGGGACGGTTTAGGGTCCAGGTGAGGGTACGACAACGCTCTAGGGGGAGCGTACGTGTGAGGGCGCGGGTTAGTGTCAGCGTACGGGTTAGGATTAGGGGACGGCTGAGGGTCAGGCTTCGGGGAAGGGTTAGGGTTAGGGTTCGGGCTAGGGTTAGGGTTAGGGGACGGGGACGGTTTAGGGTCCAGGTGAGGGTACGACAACGCTCTAGGGGGAGCGTACGTGTGAGGGCGCGGGTTAGTGTCAGCGTACGGGTTAGGATTAGGGGACGGGTGAGGGTCAGGCTTCGGGGAAGGGTTAGGGTTAGGGTTCGGGCTAGGGTTAGGGTTAGGGGACGGGGACGGTTTAGGGTCCAGGTGAGGGTACGACAACGCTCTAGGGGGAGCGTACGTGTGAGGGCGCGGGTTAGTGTCAGCGTACGGGTTAGGATTAGGGGACGGCTGAGGGTCAGGCTTCGGGGAAGGGTTAGGGTTAGGGTTTGGGCTAGGGTTAGGGTTAGGGGACGGGGACGGTTTAGCGTCCAGGTGAGGGTACGACAACGCTCTAGGGGGAGCGTACTTGTGAGGGCGCGGGTTAGTTTCAGCGTACGGGTTAGGATTAGGGGACGGGTGAGGGTCAGGCTTCGGGGAAGGGTTAGGGTTAGGGTTCGGGCTAGGGTTAGGGTTAGGGGACGGGGACGGTTTAGGGACCAGGTGAGGGTACGACAACGCTCTAGGGGGAGCGTACGTATGAGGGCGCGGGTTAGTGTCAGCGTACGGGTTAGGATTAGGGGACGGCTGAGGGTCAGGCTTCGGGGAAGGGTTAGGGTTAGGGTTCGGGCTAGGGTTAGGGTTAGGGGACGGGGACGGTTTAGGGTCCAGGTGAGGGTACGACAACGCTCTAGGGGGAGCGTACGTGTGAGGGCGCGGGTTAGTGTCAGCGTATGGGTTAGGATTAGGGGACGGCTGAGGGTCAGGCTTCGGGGAAGGGTTAGGGTTAGGGTTCGGGCTAGGGTTAGGGTTAGGGGACGGGGACGGTTTAGCGTCCAGGTGAGGGTACGACAATGCTCTAGGGGGAGCGTACGTGTGAGGGCGCGGGTTAGTGTCAGCGTACGGGTTAGGATTAGGGGACGGGTGAGGGTCAGGCTTCGGGGAAGGGTTAGGGTTAGGGTTCGGGCTAGGGTTAGGGTTACGGGACGGACACGGTTTAGGGTCCAGGTGAGGGTACGACAACGCTCTAGGGGGAGCGTACGTGTGAGGGCGCGGGTTAGTGTCAGCGTACGGGTTAGGATTAGGGGACGGGTGAGGGTCAGGCTTCGGGGAAGGGTTAGGGTTAGGGTTCGGGCTAGGGTTAGGGTTAGGGGACGGGGACGGTTCAGGGTCCAGGTGAGGGTACGACAACGCTCTAGGGGGAGCGTACGTGTGAGGGCGCGGGTTAGTGTCAGCGTACGGGTTAGGATTAGGGGACGGCTGAGGGTCAGGCTTCGGGGAAGGGTTAGGGTTAGGGTTCGGGCTAGGGTTAGGGTTAGGGGACGGGGACGGTTTAGGGTCCAGGTGAGGGTACGACAACGCTCTAGGGGGAGCGTACGTGTGAGGGCGCGGGTTAGTGTCAGCGTACGGGTTAGGATTAGGGGACGGGTGAGGGTCAGGCTTCGGGGAAGGGTTAGGGTTAGGGTTCGGGCTAGGGTTAGGGTTAGGGGACGGGGACGGTTCAGGGTCCAGGTGAGGGTATGACAACGCTCTAGGGGAAGCGTACGTGTGAGGGCGCGGGTTAGTGTCAGCGTACGGGTAGGGATTAGGGGACGGCTGAGGGTCAGGCTTCGGGGAAGGGTTAGGGTTAGGGTTCGGGCTAGGGTTAGGGTTAGGGGACGGGGACGGTTTAGGGTCCAGGTGAGGGTACGACAACGCTCTAGGGGGAGCGTACGTGTGAGGGCGCGGGTTAGTGTCAGCGTACGGGTTAGGATTAGGGGACGGGTGAGGGTCAGGCTTCGGGGAAGGGTTAGGGTTAGGGTTCGGGCTAGGGTTAGGGTTAGGGGACGGGGACGGTTTAGCGTCCAGGTGAGGGTACGACAACGCTCTAGGGGGAGCGTACGTGTGAGGGCGCGGGTTAGTGTCAGCGTACGGGTTAGGATTAGGGGACGGGTGAGGGTCAGGCTTCGGGAAAGGGTTAGGGTTAGGGTTCGGGCTAGGGTTAGGGTTACGGGACGGGGACGGTTTAGGGTCCAGGTGAGGGTACGACAACGCTCTAGGGGGAGCGTACATGTGAGGGCGCGGGTTAGTGTCAGCGTACGGGTTAGGATTAGGGGACGGGTGAGGGTCAGGCTTCGGGGAAGGGTTAGGGTTAGGGTTCGGGCTAGGGTTAGGGTTAGGGGACGGGGACGGTTTAGGGTCCAGGTGAGGGTACGACAACACTATACGGGGAGCGTACGTGTGAGGGCGTGGGTTAGTGTCAGCGTACGGGTTAGGATTAGGGGACGGCTGAGGGTCAGGCTTCGGGGAAGGTTTAGGGTTAGGGTTCGGGCTAGGGTTAGGGTTAGGGGACGGGGACGGTTTAGGGTCCAGGTGAGGGTACGACAACGCTCTAGGGGGAGCGTACGTGTGAGGGCGCGGGTTAGTGTCAGCGTACGGGTTAGGATTATGGGACGGCTGAGGGTCAGGCTTCGGGGAAGGGTTAGGGTTAGGGTTCGGGCTAGGGTTAGGGTTAGGGGACGGGGACGGTTTAGGGTCCAGGTGAGGGTACGACAACGCTCTAGGGGGAGCGTACGTGTGAGGGCGCGGGTTAGTGTCAGCGTACGGGTTAGGATTAGGGGACGTCTGAGGGTCAGGCTTCGGGGAAGGGTTAGGGTTAGGGTTCGGGCTAGGGTTAGGGTTAGGGGACGGGGACGGTTTAGGGTCCAGGTGAGGGTACGACAACGCTCTAGGGGGAGCGTACGTGTGAGGGCGCGGGTTAGTGTCAGCGTACGGGTTAGGATTAGGGGACGGCTGAGGGTCAGGCTTCGGGGAAGGGTTAGGGTTAGGGTTCGGGCTAGGGTTAGGGTTAGGGGACGGGGACGGTTTAGGGTCCAGGTGAGGGTACGACAACGCTCTAGGGGGAGCGTACGTGTGAGGGCGCGGGTTAGTGTCAGCGTACGGGTTAGGATTAGGGGACGGGTGAGGGTCAGGCTTCGGGGAAGGGTTAGGGTTAGGGTTCGGGCTAGGGTTAGGGTTAGGGGACGGGGACGGTTTAGGGTCCAGGTGAGGGTACGACAACGCTCTAGGGGGAGCGTACGTGTGAGGACGCGGGTTAGTGTCAGCGTACGGGTTAGGATTAGGGGACGGCTGAGGGTCAGGCTTCGGGGAAGGGTTAGGGTTAGGGTTCGGGCTAGGGTTAGGTTTAGGGGACGGGGACGGTTTAGGGTCCAGGTGAGGGTACGACAACGCTCTAGGGGGAGCGTACGTGTGAGGGCGCGGGTTAGTGTCAGCGTACGGGTTAGGATTAGGGGACGGCTGAGGGTCAGGCTTCGGGGAAGGGTTAGGGTTAGGGTTCGGGCTAGGGTTAGGGTTAGGGGACAGGGACGGTTTAGGGTCCAGGTGAGGGTACGACAACGCTCTAGGGGGAGCGTACGTGTGAGGGCGCGGGTTAGTGTCAGCGTACGGGTTAGGATTAGGGGACGGCTGAGGGTCAGGCTTCGGGGAAGGGTTAGGGTTCGGGCTAGGGTTAGGGTTAGGGGACGGGGACGGTTCAGGGTCCAGGTGACGGTACGACAACGCTCTAGGGGGAGCGTACGTGTGAGGGCGCGGGTTAGTGTCAGCGTACGGGTTAGGATTAGGGGACGGGTGTGGGTCAGGCTTCGGGGAAGGGTTAGGGTTAGGGTTCGGGCTAGGGTTAGGGGACGGGGACGGTTCAGGGTCCAGGTGAGGGTACGACAACGCTCTAGGGGGAGCGTACGTGTGAGGGCGCGGGTTAGTGTCAGCGTACGGGTTAGGATTAGGGGACGGGTGAGGGTCAGGCTTCGGGAAAGGGTTAGGGTTAGGGTTCGGGCTAGGGTTAGGGTTAGGGGACGGGGACGGTTTAGGGTCCAGGTGAGGGTACGACAACGCTCTAGGGGGAGCGTACGTGTGAGGGCGTGCGTTAGTGTCAGCGTACGGGTTAGGATTAGGGGACGGCTGAGTGTCAGGCTTCGGGGAAGGGTTAGGGTTATGGTTCGGGCTAGGGTTAGGGTTAGGGGACGGGGACGGTTCAGGGTCCAGGTGAGGGTACGACAACGCTCTAGGGGGAGCGTACGTGTGAGGGCGCGGGTTATTGTCAGCGTACGGGTTAGGATTAGGGGACGGGTGAGGGTCAGGCTTCGGGGAAGGGTTAGGGTTAGGGTTCGGGCTAGGGTTAGGGTTAGGGGACGGGGACGGTTTAGGGTCCAGGTGAGGGTACGACAACGCTCTAGGGGGAGCGTACGTGTGAGGGCGCGGGTTAGTGTCAGCGTACGGGTTAGGATTAGGGGACGGCTGAGGGTCAGGCTTCGGGGAAGGGTTAGGGTTAGGGTTCGGGCTAGGGTTAGGGTTAGGAGACGGGGACGGTTTAGGGTCCAGGTGAGGGTACGACAACGCTCTAGGGGGAGCGTACGTGTGAGGGCGCGGGTTAGTGTCAGCGTACGGGTTAGGATTAGGGGACGGCTGAGGGTCAGGCTTCGGGGAAGGGTTAGGGTTAGGGTTCGGACTAGGGTTAGGGTTAGGGGACGGGGACGGTTTAGGGTCCAGGTGAGGGTACGACAACGATCTAGGGGGAGCGTACGTGTGAGGGCGCGGTTAGTGTCAGCGTACGGGTTAGGATTAGGGGACGGGTGAGGGTCAGGCTTCGGGGAAGGGTTAGGGTTAGGGTTCGGGCTAGGGTTAGGGTTAGGGGACGGACACGGTTTAGGGTCCAGGTGAGGGTACGACAACGCTCTAGGGGGAGCGTACGTGTGAGGGCGTGCGTTAGTGTCAGCGTACGGGTTAGGATTAGGGGACGGCTGAGGGTCAGGCTTCGGGGAAGGGTTAGGGTTATGGTTCGGGCTAGGGTTAGGGTTAGGGGACGGGGACGGTTCAGGGTCCAGGTGAGGGTACGACAACGCTCTAGGGGGAGCGTACGTGTGAGGGCGCGGGTTATTGTCAGCGTACGGGTTAGGATTAGGGGACGGGTGAGGGTCAGGCTTCGGGGAAGGGTTAGGGTTAGGGTTCGGGCTAGGGTTAGGGTTAGGGGACGGGGACGGTTTAGGGTCCAGGTGAGGGTACGACAACGCTCTAGGGGGAGCGTACGTGTGAGGGCGCGGGTTAGTGTCAGCGTACGGGTTAGGATTAGGGGACGGCTGAGGGTCAGGCTTCGGGGAAGGGTTAGGGTTAGGGTTCGGGCTAGGGTTAGGGTTAGGAGACGGGGACGGTTTAGGGTCCAGGTGAGGGTACGACAACGCTCTAGGGGGAGCGTACGTGTGAGGGCGCGGGTTAGTGTCAGCGTACGGGTTAGGATTAGGGGACGGCTGAGGGTCAGGCTTCGGGGAAGGGTTAGGGTTAGGGTTCGGACTAGGGTTAGGGTTAGGGGACGGGGACGGTTTAGGGTCCAGGTGAGGGTACGACAACGATCTAGGGGGAGCGTACGTGTGAGGGCGCGGTTAGTGTCAGCGTACGGGTTAGGATTAGGGGACGGGTGAGGGTCAGGCTTCGGGGAAGGGTTAGGGTTAGGGTTCGGGCTAGGGTTAGGGTTAGGGGACGGGGACGGTTTAGGGTACAGGTGAGGGTACGACAACGCTCTAGGGGGAGCGTACGTGTGAGGGCGCGGGTTAGTGTCAGCGTACGGGTTAGGATTAGGGGACGGCTGAGGGTCAGGCTTCGGGGAAGTGTTAGGGTTAGGGTTCGGGCTAGGGTTAGGGTTAGGGGACGGGGACGGTTTAGGGTCCAGGTGAGGGTACGACAACGCTCTAGGGGGAGCGTACGTGTGAGGGGGCGGGTTAGTGTCAGCGTACGGGTTAGGATTAGGGGACGGCAGAGGGTCAGGCTTCGGGGAAGGGTTAGGGTTAGGGTTCGGGCTAGGGTTAGGGTTAGGGGACGGGGACGGTTTAGGGTCCAGGTGAGGGTACGACAACGCTCTACGGGGAGCGTACGTGTGAGGGCGCGGGTTAGTGTCAGCGTACGGGTTAGGATTAGGGGACGGGTGAGGGTCAGGCTTCGGGAAAGTGTTAGGGTTAGGGTTCGGGCTAGGGTTAGGGTTAGGGGACGGGGACGGTTTAGGGTCCAGGTGAGGGTACGACAACGCTCTGGGGGAGCGTACGTGTGAGGGCGCGGGTTAGTGTCAGCGTACGGGTTAGGATTAGGGGACGGCTGAGGGTCAGGCTTCGGGGAAGGGTTAGGGTTAGGGTTCGGGCTAGGGTTAGGGTTAGGGGACGGGGACGGTTCAGGGTCCAGGTGAGGGTACGACAACGCTCTAGGGGGAGCGTACGTGTGAGGGCGCGGGTTAGTGTCAGCGTACGGGTTAGGATTAGGGGACGGCTGAGGGTCAGGCTTCGGGGAAGGGTTAGGGTTAGGGTTCGGGCTAGGATTAGGGTTAGGGGACGGGGACGGTTTAGGGTCCAGGTGAGGGTACGACAACGCTCTAGGGGGAGCGTACGTGTGAGGACGCGGGTTAGTGTCAGCGTACGGGTTAGGATTAGGGGATGGGTGAGGGTCAGGCTTCGGGGAAGGGTTAGGGTTAGGGTTCGGGCTAGGGTTAGGGTTAGGGGACGGGGACGGTTTAGCGTCCAGGTGAGGGTACGACAACGCTCTAGGGGGAGCGTACGTGTGAGGGCGCGGGTTAGTGTCAGCGTACGGGTTAGGATTAGGAGACGGGTGAGGGTCAGGCTTCGGGGAAGGGTTAGGGTTAGGGTTCGGTCTAGGGTTAGGGTTACGGGACGGGGACGGTTTAGGGTCCAGGTGAGGGTACGACAACGCTCTAGGGGGAGCGTACGTGTGAGGGCGCGGGTTAGTGTCAGCGTACGGGTTAGGATTAGGGGACGGCTGAGGGTCAGGCTTCGGGGAAGGGTTAGGGTTAGGGTTCGGGCTAGGGTTAGGGTTAGGGGACGGGGACGGTTTAGGGTCCAGGTGAGGGTACGACAACGCTCTAGGGGGAGCGTACGTGTGAGGGCGCGGGTTAGTGTCAGCGTACGGGTTAGGATTAGGGGACGGCTGAGGGTCAGGCTTCGGGGAAGGGTTAGGGTTAGGGTTCGGGCTAGGGTTAGGGTTAGGGGACGGGGACGGTTTAGGGTCCAGGTGAGGGTACGACAACGCTCTAGGGGGAGCGTACGTGTGAGGGCGCGGGTTAGTGTCAGCGTACGGCTTAGGATTAGGGGACGGCTGAGGGTCAGGCTTCGGGGAAGGGTTAGGGTTAGGGTTCGGGCTAGGGTTAGGGTTAGGGGACGGGGACGGTTTAGGGTCCAGGTGAGGGTACGACAACGCTCTAGGGGGAGCGTACGTGTGAGGGCGCGGGTTAGTGTCAGCGTACGGGTTAGGATTAGGGGACGGCTGAGGGTCAGGCTTCGGGGAAGGGTTAGGGTTAGGGTTCGGGCTAGGGTTAGGGTTAGGGGACGGGGACGGTTTAGGGTCCAGGTGAGGGTACGACAACGCTCTAGGGGGAGCGTACGTGTGAGGGCGCGGGTTAGTGTCAGCGTACGGGTTAGGATTAGGGGACGTCTGAGGGTCAGGCTTCGGGGAAGGGTTAGGGTTAGGGTTCGGGCTAGGGTTAGGGTTAGGGGACCGGGACGGTTTAGGGTCCAGGTGAGGGTACGACAACGCTCTAGGGGGAGCGTACGTGTGAGGGCGCGGGTTAGTGTCAGCGTACGGGTTAGGATTAGGGGACGGCTGAGGGTCAGGCTTCGGGGAAGGGTTAGGGTTAGGGTTCGGGCTAGGGTTAGGGTTAGGGGACGGGGACGGTTTAGCGTCTAGGTCAGGGTACGACAACGCTCTAGGGGGAGCGTACTTGTGAGGGCGCGGGTTAGTGTCAGCGTACGGGTTAGGATTAGGGGACGGGTGAGGGTCAGGCTTCGGGGAAGGGTTAGGGTTAGGGTTCGGGCTAGGGTTAGGGTTAGGGGACGGGGACGGTTTAGGGTCCAGGTGAGGGTACGACAACGCTCTAGGGGGAGCGTACGTATGAGGGCGCGGGTTAGTGTCAGCGTACGGGTTAGGATTAGGGGACGGCTGAGGGTCAGGCTTCGGGGAAGGGTTAGGGTTCGGGCTAGGGTTAGGGTTAGGGGACGGGGACGGTTTAGGGTCCAGGTGAGGGTACGACAACGCTCTAGGGGGAGCGTACGTGTGAGGGCGCGGGTTAGTGTCAGCGTACGGGTTAGGATTAGGGGACGGGTGAGGGTCAGGCTTCGGGGAAGGGTTAGGGTTAGGGTTCGGGCTAGGGTTAGGGTTAGGGGACGGGGACGGTTCAGGGTCCAGGTGAGGGTACGACAACGCTCTAGGGGGAGCGTACGTGTGAGGGCGCGGGTTAGTGTCAGCGTACGGGTTAGGATTAGGGGACGGCTGAGGGTCAGGCTTCGGGGAAGGGTTAGGGTTAGGGTTCGGGCTAGGGTTAGGGTTAGGGGACGGGGACGGTTTAGGGTCCAGGTGAGGGTACGAGAACGCTCTAGGGGGAGCGTACGTGTGAGGGCGCGGGTTAGTGTCAGCGTACGGGTTAGGATTAGGGGACGGCTGAGGGTCAGGTTTCGGGGAAGTGTTAGGGTTAGGGTTCGGGCTAGGGTTAGGGTTAGGGGACGGGGACGGTTTAGGGTCCAGGTGAGGGTACGACAACGCTCTAGGGGGAGCGTACGTGTGAGGGCGCGGGTTAGTGTCAGCGTACGGGTTAGGATTAGGGGACGGCTGAGGGTCAGGCTTCAGGGAAGGGTTAGGGTTAGGGTTCGGGCTAGGGTTAGGGTTAGGGGACGGGGACGGTTTAGGGTCCAGGTGAGGGTACGACAACGCTCTAGGGGGAGCGTACGTGTGAGGGCGCGGGTTAGTGTCAGCGTACGGGTTAGGATTAGGGGACGGCTGAGGGTCAGGCTTCGGGGAAGGGTTAGGGTTAGGGTTCGGGCTAGGGTTAGGGTTAGGGGACGGGGACGGTTTAGGGTCCAGGTGAGGGTACGACAACGCTCTAGGGGGAGCGTACGTGTGAGGGCGCGGGTTAGTGTCAGCGTACGGGTTAGGATTAGGGGACGTCTGAGGGTCAGGCTTCGGGGAAGGGTTAGGGTTAGGGTTCGGGCTAGGGTTAGGGTTAGGGGACGGGGACGGTTTAGGGTCCAGGTGAGGGTACGACAACGCTCTAGGGGGAGCGTACGTGTGAGGGCGCGGGTTATTGTCAGCGTACGGGTTAGGATTAGGGGACGGCTGAGGGTCAGGCTTCGGGGAAGGGTTAGGGTTAGGGTTCGGGCTAGGGTTAGGGTTAGGGGACGGGGACGGTTTAGCGTCCAGGTCAGGGTACGACAACGCTCTAGGGGGAGCGTACTTGTGAGGGCGCGGGTTAGTGTCAGCGTACGGGTTAGGATTAGGGGACGGGTGAGGGTCAGGCTTCGGGGAAGGGTTAGGGTTAGGGTTCGGGCTAGGGTTAGGGTTAGGGGACGGGGACGGTTTAGGGTCCAGGTGAGGGTACGACAACGCTCTAGGGGGAGCGTACGTATGAGGGCGCGGGTTAGTGTCAGCGTACGGGTTAGGATTAGGGGACGGCTGAGGGTCAGGCTTCGGGGAAGGGTTAGGGTTAGGGTTCGGGCTAGGGTTAGGGTTAGGGGACGGGGACGGTTTAGGGTCCAGGTGAGGGTACGACAACGCTCTAGGGGGAGCGTACGTGTGAGGGCGCGGGTTAGTGTCAGCGTATGGGTTAGGATTAGGGGACGGCTGAGGGTCAGGCTTCGGGGAAGGGTTAGGGTTAGGGTTCGGGCTAGGGTTAGGGTTAGGGGACGGGGACGGTTCAGGGTCCAGGTGAGGGTACGACAACGCTCTAGGGGGAGCGTACGTGTGAGGGCGCGGGTTAGTGTCAGCGTACGGGTTAGGATTAGGGGACGGGTGAGGGTCAGGCTTCGGGGAAGGGTTAGGGTTAGGGTTCGGGCTAGGGTTAGGGTTAGGGGACGGGGACGGTTTAGGGTCCAGGTGAGGGTACGACAACGCTCTAGGGGGAGCGTACGTGTGAGGGCGCGGGTTAGTGTCAGCGTACGGGTTAGGATTAGGGGACGGCTGAGGGTCAGGCTTCGGGGAAGGGTTAGGGTTAGGGTTCGGGCTAGGGTTAGGGTTAGGGGACGGGGACGGTTTAGCGTCCAGGTGAGGGTACGACAACGCTCTAGGGGGAGCGTACGTGTGAGGGCGCGGGTTAGTGTCAGCGTACGGGTTAGGATTAGGGGACGGGTGAGGGTCAGGCTTCGGGGAAGGGTTAGGGTTAGGGTTCGGGCTAGGGTTAGGGTTAGGGGACGGGGACGGTTTAGGGTCCAGGTGAGGGTACGACAAAGCTCTAGGGGGAGCGTACGTGTGAGGGCGCGGGTTAGTGTCAGCGTACGGGTTAGGATTAGGGGACGGCTGAGGGTCAGGCTTCGGGGAAGTGTTAGGGTTAGGGTTCGGGCTAGGGTTAGGGTTAGGGGACGGGGACGGTTTAGGGTCCAGGTGAGGGTACGACAACGCTCTAGGGGGAGCGTACGTGTGAGGGCGCGGGTTAGTGTCAGCGTACGGGTTAGGATTAGGGGACGGCTGAGGGTCAGGCTTCGGGGAAGGGTTAGGGTTAGGGTTCGGGCTAGGGTTAGAGTTAGGGGACGGGGACGGTTTAGGGTCCAGGTGAGGGTACGACAACGCTCTAGGGGGAGCGTACGTGTGAGGGCGTGGGTTAGTGTCAGCATACGGGTTAGGATTAGGGGACGGGTGAGGGTCAGGCTTCGGGGAAGGGTTAGGGTTAGGGTTCGGGCTAGGGTTAGTGTTAGGGGACGGGGACGGTTCAGGGTCCAGGTGAGGGTACGACAACGCTCTAGGGGGAGCGTACGTGTGAGGGCGCGGGTTAGTGTCAGCGTACAGGTTAGGATTAGGGGACGGCTGAGGGCCAGGCTTCGGGGAAGGGTTAGGGTTAGGGTTCGGGCTAGGGTTAGGGTTAGGGGACGGGGACGGTTTAGGGTCCAGGTGAGGGTACGACAACGCTCTAGGGGGAGCGTACGTGTGAGGGCGCGGGTTAGTGTCAGCGTACGGGTTAGGATTAGGGGACGGGTGAGGGTCAGGCTTCGGGGAAGGGTTAGGGTTAGGTTTCGGGCTAGGGTTAGGGTTAGGGGACGGGGACGGTTTAGGGTCCAGGTGAGGGTACGACAACGCTCTAGGGGGAGCGTACGTGTGAGGGCGCGGGTTAGTGTCAGCGTACGGGTTAGGATTAGGGGACGGCTGAGGGTCAGGCTTCGGGGAAGGGTTAGGGTTAGGGTTCAGGCTAGGGTTAGGGTTAGGGGACGGGGACGGTTTAGGGTCTAGGTGAGGGTACGACAACGCTCTAGGGGGAGCGTACGTGTGAGGGCACGGGTTAGTGTCAGCGTACGGGTTAGGATTAGGGGACGGCTGAGGGTCAGGCTTCGGGGAAGGCTTAGGGTTAGGGTTCGGGCTAGGGTTAGGGTTAGGGGACGGGGACGGTTTAGGGTCCAGGTGAGGGTACGACAACGCTCTAGGGGGAGCGTACGTGTGAGGGCGCGGGTTAGTGTCAGCGTACGGGTTAGGATTAGGGGACGGCTGAGGGTCAGGCTTCGGGGAAGGGTTAGGGTTAGGGTTCGGGCTAGGGTTAGAGTTAGGGGACGGGGACGGTTTAGGGTCCAGGTGAGGGTACGACAACGCTCTAGGGGGAGCGTACGTGTGAGGGCGTGGGTTAGTGTCAGCGTACGGGTTAGGATTAGGGGACGGGTGAGGGTCAGGCTTCGGGGAAGGGTTAGGGTTAGGGTTCGGGCTAGGGTTAGGGTTAGGGGACGGGGACGGTTCAGGGTCCAGGTGAGGGTACGACAACGCTCTAGGGGGAGCGTACGTGTGAGGGCGCGGGTTAGTGTCAGCGTACAGGTTAGGATTAGGGGACGGCTGAGGGCCAGGCTTCGGGGAAGGGTTAGGGTTAGGGTTCGGGCTAGGGTTAGGGTTAGGGGACGGGGACGGTTTAGGGTCCAGGTGAGGGTACGACAACGCTCTAGGGGGAGCGTACGTGTGAGGGCGCGGGTTAGTGTCAGCGTACGGGTTAGGATTAGGGGACGGGTGAGGGTCAGGCTTCGGGGAAGGGTTAGGGTTAGGGTTCGGGCTAGGGTTAGGGTTAGGGGACGGGGACGGTTTAGGGTCCAGGTGAGTGTACGACAACGCTCTAGGGGGAGCGTACGTGTGAGGGCGCGGGTTAGTGTCAGCGTACGAGTTAGGATTAGGGGACGGCTGAGGGTCAGGCTTCGGGGAAGGGTTAGGGTTAGGGTTCAGGCTAGGGTTAGGGTTAGGGGACGGGGACGGTTTAGGGTCTAGGTGAGGGTACGACAACGCTCTAGGGGGAGCGTACGTGTGAGGGCACGGGTTAGTGTCAGCGTATGGGTTAGGATTAGGGGACGGCTGAGGGTCAGGCTTCGGGGAAGGGTTAGGGTTAGGGTTCGGGCTAGGGTTAGGGTTAGGGGACGGGGACGGTTTAGGGTCCAGGTGAGGGTACGACAACGCTCTAGGGGGAGCGTACGTGTGAGGGCGCGGGTTAGTGTCAGCGTACGGGTTAGGATTAGGGGACGGGTGAGGGTCAGGCTTCGGGGAAGGGTTAGGGTTAGGGTTCGGGCTAGGGTTAGGGTTAGGGGACGGGGACGGTTTAGGGTCCAGGTGAGGGTACGACAACGCTCTAGGGGGAGCGTACGTGTGAGGGCGCGGGTTAGTGTCAGCGTACGGGTTAGGATTAGGGGACGGCTGAGGGTCAGGCTTCGGGGTAGGGTTAGGTTTAGGGTTCGGGCTAGGGTTAGGGTTAGGGGACGGACACGGTTTAGGGTCCAGGTGAGGGTACGACAACGCTCTAGGGGGAGCGTACGTGTGAGGGCGCGGGTTAGTGTCAGCATACGGGTTAGGATTAGGGGACGGCTGAGGGTCAGGCTTCGGGGAAGGGTTAGGGTTAGGGTTCGGGCTAGGGTTAGGGTTAGGGGACGGGGACGGTTTAGCGTCCAGGTGAGGGTACGACAACGCTCTAGGGGGAGCGTACGTGTGAGGGCGCGGGTTAGTGTCAGCGTACGGGTTAGGATTAGGGGACGGGTGAGGGTCAGGCTTCGGGGAAGGGTTAGTGTTAGGGTTTGCGCTAGGGTTAGGGTTACGGGACGGGGACGGTTTAGGGTCCAGGTGAGGGTACGACAACGCTCTAGGGGGAGCGTACGTGTGAGGGCGCGGGTTAGTGTCAGCGTACGGGTTAGGATTAGGGGACGGGTGAGGGTCAGGCTTCGGGGAAGGGTTAGGGTTAGGGTTCGGGCTAGGGTTAGGGTTAGGGGACGGGGACGGTTCAGGGTCCAGGTGAGGGTACGACAACGCTCTAGGGGGAGCGTCCGTGTGAGGGCGCGGGTTAGTGTCAGCGTACGGGTTAGGATTAGGGGACGGCTGAGGGTCAGGCTTCGGGGAAGGGTTCGGTTAGGGTTCGGGCTAGGGTTAGGGTTAGGGGACGGGGACGGTTTAGCGTCCAGGTGAGGGTACGACAACGCTCTAGGGGGAGCGTACGTGTGAGGGCGCGGGTTAGTGTCAGCGTACGGGTTAGGATTAGGGGACGGCTGAGGGTCAGGCTTCGGGGAAGGGTTAGGGTTAGGGTTCGGGCTAGGGTTAGGGTTATGGGACGGGGACGGTTCAGGGTCCAGGTGAGGGTACGACAACGCTCTAGGGGGAGCGTACGTGTGAGGGCGCGGGTTAGTGTCAGCGTACGGGTTAGGATTAGGGGACGGGTGAGGGTCAGGCTTCGGGGAAGGGTTAGGGTTAGGGTTCGGGCTAGGGTTAGGGTTAGGGGACGGGGACGGTTTAGGGTCCAGGTGAGGGTACGACAACGCTCTAGGGGGAGCGTACGTGTGAGGGCGCGGGTTAGTGTCAGCGTACGGGTTAGGATTAGGGGACGGCTGAGGGTCAGGCTTCGGGGAAGGGTTAGGGTTAGGGTTCGGGCTAGGGTTAGGGTTAGGGGACGGGGACGGTTTAGCGTCCAGGTGAGGGTACGACAACGCTCTAGGGGGAGCGTACGTGTGAGGGCGCGGGTTAGTGTCAGCGTACGGGTTAGGATTAGGGGACGGGTGAGGGTCAGGCTTCGGGGAAGGGTTAGGGTTAGGGTTCGGGCTAGGGTTAGGGTTAGGGGACGGGGACGGTTTAGGGTCCAGGTGAGGGTACGACAAAGCTCTAGGGGGAGCGTACGTGTGAGGGCGCGGGTTAGTGTCAGCGTATGGGTTAGGATTAGGGGACGGCTGAGGGTCAGGCTTCGGGGAAGTGTTAGGGTTAGGGTTCGGGCTAGGGTTAGGGTTAGGGGACGGGGACGGTTTAGGGTCCAGGTGAGGGTACGACAACGCTCTAGGGGGAGCGTACGTGTGAGGGCGCGGGTTAGTGTCAGCGTACGGGTTAGGATTAGGGGACGGCTGAGGGTCAGGCTTCGGGGAAGGGTTAGGGTTAGGGTTCGGGCTAGGGTTAGAGTTAGGGGACGGGGACGGTTTAGGGTCCAGGTGAGGGTACGACAACGCTCTAGGGGGAGCGTACGTGTGAGGGCGTGGGTTAGTGTCAGCATAC
Organism: Globicephala melas; assembly: GCF_963455315.2. Classification (NCBI taxonomy): domain Eukaryota; kingdom Metazoa; phylum Chordata; class Mammalia; order Artiodactyla; family Delphinidae; genus Globicephala; species Globicephala melas. Next base: position 64,205,900 of record NC_083314.1, read on the forward strand.
GGGTTAGGATTAGGGGACGGGTGAGGGTCAGGCTTCGGGGAAGGGTTAGGGTTAGGGTTCGGGCTAGGGTTAGGGTTAGGGGACGGGGACGGTTCAGGGTCCAGGTGAGGGTACGACAACGCTCTAGGGGGAGCGTACGTGTGAGGGCGCGGGTTAGTGTCAGCGTACAGGTTAGGATTAGGGGACGGCTGAGGGCCAGGCTTCGGGGAAGGGTTAGGGTTAGGGTTCGGGCTAGGGTTAGGGTTAGGGGACGGGGACGGTTTAGGGTCCAGGTGAGGGTACGACAACGCTCTAGGGGGAGCGTACGTGTGAGGGCGCGGGTTAGTGTCAGCGTACGGGTTAGGATTAGGGGACGGGTGAGGGTCAGGCTTCGGGGAAGGGTTAGGGTTAGGGTTCGGGCTAGGGTTAGGGTTAGGGGACGGGGACGGTTTAGGGTCCAGGTGAGGGTACGACAACGCTCTAGGGGGAGCGTACGTGTGAGGGCGCGGGTTAGTGTCAGCGTACGGGTTAGGATTAGGGGACGGCTGAGGGTCAGGCTTCGGGGAAGGGTTAGGGTTAGGGTTCAGGCTAGGGTTAGGGTTAGGGGACGGGGACGGTTTAGGGTCTAGGTGAGGGTACGACAACGCTCTAGGGGGAGCGTACGTGTGAGGGCACGGGTTAGTGTCAGCGTACGGGTTAGGATTAGGGGACGGCTGAGGGTCACGCTTCGGGGAAGGGTTAGGGTTAGGGTTCGGGCTAGGGTTAGGGTTAGGGGACGGGGACGGTTTAGGGTCCAGGTGAGGGTACGACAACGCTCTAGGGGGAGCGTACGTGTGAGGGCGCGGGTTAGTGTCAGCGTACGGGTTAGGATTAGGGGACGGCTGAGGGTCAGGCTTCGGGGAAGGGTTAGGGTTAGGGTTCGGGCTAGGGTTAGAGTTAGGGGACGGGGACGGTTTAGGGTCCAGGTGAGGGTACGACAACGCTCTAGGGGGAGCGTACGTGTGAGGGCGTGGGTTAGTGTCAGCGTACGGGTTAGGATTAGGGGACGGGTGAGGGTCAGGCTTCGGGGAAGGGTTAGGGTTAGGGTTCGGGCTAGGGTTAGGGTTAGGGGACGGGGACGGTTCAGGGTCCAGGTGAGGGTACGACAACGCTCTAGGGGGAGCGTACGTGTGAGGGCGCGGGTTAGTGTCAGCGTACAGGTTAGGATTAGGGGACGGCTGAGGGCCAGGCTTCGGGGAAGGGTTAGGGTTAGGGTTCGGGCTAGGGTTAGGGTTAGGGGACGGGGACGGTTTAGGGTCCAGGTGAGGGTACGACAATGCTCTAGGGGGAGCGTACGTGTGAGGGCGCGGGTTAGTGTCAGCGTACGGGTTAGGATTAGGGGACGGGTGAGGGTCAGGCTTCGGGGAAGGGTTAGGGTTAGGGTTCGGGCTAGGGTTAGGGTTAGGGGACGGGGACGGTTTAGGGTCCAGGTGAGTGTACGACAACGCTCTAGGGGGAGCGTACGTGTGAGGGCGCGGGTTAGTGTCAGCGTACGAGTTAGGATTAGGGGACGGCTGAGGGTCAGGCTTCGGGGAAGGGTTAGGGTTAGGGTTCAGGCTAGGGTTAGGGTTAGGGGACGGGGACGGTTTAGGGTCTAGGTGAGGGTACGACAACGCTCTAGGGGGAGCGTACGTGTGAGGGCACGGGTTAGTGTCAGCGTATGGGTTAGGATTAGGGGACGGCTGAGGGTCAGGCTTCGGGGAAGGGTTAGGGTTAGGGTTCGGGCTAGGGTTAGGGTTAGGGGACGGGGACGGTTTAGGGTCCAGGTGAGGGTACGACAACGCTCTAGGGGGAGCGTACGTGTGAGGGCGCGGGTTAGTGTCAGCGTACGGGTTAGGATTAGGGGACGGGTGAGGGTCAGGCTTCGGGGAAGGGTTAGGGTTAGGGTTCGGGCTAGGGTTAGGGTTAGGGGACGGGGACTGTTTAGGGTCCAGGTGAGGGTACGACAACGCTCTAGGGGGAGCGTACGTGTGAGGGCGCGGGTTAGTGTCAGCGTACGGGTTAGGATTAGGGGACGGCTGAGGGTCAGGCTTCGGGGTAGGGTTAGGTTTAGGGTTCGGGCTAGGGTTAGGGTTAGGGGACGGACACGGTTTAGGGTCCAGGTGAGGGTACGACAACGCTCTAGGGGGAGCGTACGTGTGAGGGCGCGGGTTAGTGTCAGCATACGGGTTAGGATTAGGGGACGGCTGAGGGTCAGGCTTCGGGGAAGGGTTAGGGTTAGGGTTCGGGCTAGGGTTAGGGTTAGGGGACGGGGACGGTTTAGCGTCCAGGTGAGGGTACGACAACGCTCTAGGGGGAGCGTACGTGTGAGGGCGCGGGTTAGTGTCAGCGTACGGGTTAGGATTAGGGGACGGGTGAGGGTCAGGCTTCGGGGAAGGGTTAGGGTTAGGGTTTGCGCTAGGGTTAGGGTTACGGGACGGGGACGGTTTAGGGTCCAGGTGAGGGTACGACAACGCTCTAGGGGGAGCGTACGTGTGAGGGCGCGGGTTAGTGTCAGCGTACGGGTTAGGATTAGGGGACGGGTGAGGGTCAGGCTTCGGGGAAGGGTTAGGGTTAGGGTTCGGGCTAGGGTTAGGGTTAGGGGACGGGGACGGTTCAGGGTCCAGGTGAGGGTACGACAACGCTCTAGGGGGAGCGTCCGTGTGAGGGCGCGGGTTAGTGTCAGCGTACGGGTTAGGATTAGGGGACGGCTGAGGGTCAGGCTTCGGGGAAGGGTTCGGTTAGGGTTCGGGCTAGGGTTAGGGTTAGGGGACGGGGACGGTTTAGCGTCCAGGTGAGGGTACGACAACGCTCTAGGGGGAGCGTACGTGTGAGGGCGCGGGTTAGTGTCAGCGTACGGGTTAGGATTAGGGGACGGGTGAGGGTCAGGCTTCGGGGAAGGGTTAGGGTTAGGGTTCGGGCTAGGGTTAGGGTTACGGGACGGGGACGGTTTAGGGTCCAGGTGAGGGTACGACAACGCTCTAGGGGGAGCGTACGTGTGAGGGCGCGGGTTAATGTCAGCGTACGGGTTAGGATTAGGGGACGGGTGAGGGTCAGCCTTCGGGGAAGGGTTAGGGTTAGGGTTCGGGCTAGGGTTAGGGTTAGGGGACGGGGACGGTTTAGGGTCCAGGTGAGGGTACGACAACACTATAGGGGGAGCGTACGTGTGAGGGCGTGGGTTAGTGTCAGCGTACGGGTTAGGATTAGGGGACGGCTGAGGGTCAGGCTTCGGGGAAGGGTTAGGGTTAGGGTTCGGGCTAGGGTTAGGGTTAGGGGACGGGGACGGTTTAGGGTCCAGGTGAGGGTACGACAACGCTCTAGGGGGAGCGTACGTGTGAGGGCGCGGGTTAGTGTCAGCGTACGGGTTAGGATTAGGGGACGGCTGAGGGTCAGGCTTCGGGGAAGGGTTAGGGTTAGGGTTCGTGCTAGGGTTAGGGTTAGGGGACGGGGACGGTTTAGGGTCCAGGTGAGGGTACGACAACGCTCTAGGGGGAGCGTACGTGTGAGGGCGCGGGTTAGTGTCAGCGTACGGGTTAGGATTAGGGGACGTCTGAGGGTCAGGCTTCGGGGAAGGGTTAGGGTTAGGGTTCGGGCTAGGGTTAGGGTTAGGGGACGGGGACGGTTTAGGGTCCAGGTGAGGGTACGACAACGCTCTAGGGGGAGCGTACGTGTGAGGGCGCGGGTTAGTGTCAGCGTACGGGTTAGGATTAGGGGACGGCTGAGGGTCAGGCTTCGGGGAAGGGTTAGGTTTAGGGTTCGGGCTAGGGTTAGGGTTAGGGGACGGGGACGGTTTAGCGTCCAGGTGAGGGTACGACAACGCTCTAGGGGGAGCGTACGTGTGAGGGCGCGGGTTAGTGTCAGCGTACGGGTTAGGATTAGGGGACGGGTGAGGGTCAGGCTTCGGGGAAGGGTTAGGGTTAGGGTTCGGGCTAGGGTTAGGGTTAGGGGACGGGGACGGTTTAGGGTCAAGGTGAGGGTACGACAACGCTCTAGGGGGAGCGTACGTGTGAGGACGCGGGTTAGTGTCAGCGTACGGGTTAGGATTAGGGGACGGCTGAGGGTCAGGCTTCGGGGAAGGGTTAGGGTTAGGGTTCGGGCTAGGGTTAGGGTTAGGGGACGGGGACGGTTTAGGGTCCAGGTGAGGGTACGACAACGCTCTAGGGGGAGCGTACGTGTGAGGGCGCGGATTAGTTTCAGCGTATGGGTTAGGATTAGGGGACGGCTGAGGGTCAGGCTTCGGGGAAGGGTTAGGGTTAGGGTTCGGGCTAGGGTTAGGGTTAGGGGACGGGGACGGTTTAGGGTCCAGGTGAGGGTACGACAACGCTCTAGCGGAGCGTACGTGTGAGGGCGCGGGTTAGTGTCAGCGTACGGGTTAGGATTAGGGGACGGGTGAGGGTCAGGCTTCGGGGAAGGGTTAGGGTTAGGGTTCGGGCTAGGGTTAGGGGACGGGGACGGTTCAGGGTCCAGGTGAGGGTACGACAACGCTCTAGGGGGAGCGTACGTGTGAGGGCGCGGGTTAGTGTCAGCGTACGGGTTAGGATTAGGGGACGGCTGAGGGTCAGGCTTCGGGGAAGGGTTAGGGTTATGGTTCGGGCTAGGGTTAGGGTTAGGGGACGGGGACGGTTCAGGGTCCAGGTGAGGGTACGACAACGCTCTAGGGGGAGCGTACGTGTGAGGGCGCGGGTTAGTGTCAGCGTACGGGTTAGGATTAGGGGACGGCTGAGGGTCAGGCTTCGGGGAAGGGTTAGGGTTAGGGTTCGGGCTAGGGTTAGGGTTAGGGGACGGGGACGGTTTAGGGTCCAGGTGAGGGTACGACAACGCTCTAGGGGGAGCGTACGTGTGAGGGCGCGGTTAGTGTCAGCGTACGGGTTAGGATTAGGGGACGGCTGAGGGTCAGTCTTCGGGGAAGGGTTAGGGTTAGGGTTCGGGCTAGGGTTAGGGTTAGGGGACGGGGACGGTTTAGGGTACAGGTGAGGGTACGACAACGCTCTAGGGGGAGCGTACGTGTGAGGGCGCGGGTTAGTGTCAGCGTACGGGTTAGGATTAGGGGACGGCTGAGGGTCAGGCTTCGGGGAAGTGTTAGGGTTAGGGTTCGGGCTAGGGTTAGGGTTAGGGGACGGGGACGGTTTAGGGTCCAGGTGAGGGTACGACAACGCTCTAGGGGGAGCGTACGTGTGAGGGGGCGGGTTAGTGTCAGCGTACGGGTTAGGATTAGGGGACGGCAGAGGGTCAGGCTTCGGGGAAGGGTTAGGGTTAGGGTTCGGGCTAGGGTTAGGGTTAGGGGACGGGGACGGTTTAGGGTCCAGGTGAGGGTACGACAACGCTCTACGGGGAGCGTACGTGTGAGGGCGCGGGTTAGTGTCAGCGTACGGGTTAGGATTAGGGGACGGCTGAGGGTCAGGTTTCGGGGAAGGGTTAGGGTTAGGGTTCGGGCTAGGGTTAGGGTTAGGGGACGGGGACGGTTTAGGGTCCAGGTGAGGGTACGACAACGCTCTAGGGGGAGCGTACGTGTGAGGGCGCGGGTTAGTGTCAGCGTACGGGTTAGGATTAGGGGACGGCTGAGGGTCAGGCTTCGGGGAAGGGTTAGGGTTAGGGTTCGGGCTAGGGTTAGGGTTAGGGGACGGGGACGGTTTAGGGTCCAGGTGAGGGTACGACAACGCTCTAGGGGGAGCGTACGTGTGAGGGCGCGGGTTAGTGTCAGCGTACGGGTTAGGATTAGGGGACGGCTGAGGGTCAGGCTTCGGGGAAGGGTTAGGGTTAGGGTTCGGGCTAGGGTTAGGGTTAGGGGACGGGGACGGTTTAGGGTCCAGGTGAGGGTACGACAACGCTCTAGGGGGAGCGTACGTGTGAGGGCGCGGGTTAGTGTCAGCGTACGGGTTAGGATTAGGGGACGTCTGAGGGTCAGGCTTCGGGGAAGGGTTAGGGTTAGGGTTCGGGCTAGGGTTAGGGTTAGGGGACGGGGACGGTTTAGGGTCCAGGTGAGGGTACGACAACGCTCTAGGGGGAGCGTACGTGTGAGGGCGCGGGTTATTGTCAGCGTACGGGTTAGGATTAGGGGACGTCTGAGGGTCAGGCTTCGGGGAAGGGTTAGGGTTAGGGTTCGGGCTAGGGTTAGGGTTAGGGGACGGGGACGGTTTAGGGTCCAGGTGAGGGTACGACAACGCTCTAGGGGGAGCGTACGTGTGAGGGCGCGGGTTATTGTCAGCGTACGGGTTAGGATTAGGGGACGGCTGAGGGTCAGGCTTCGGGGAAGGGTTAGGGTTAGGGTTCGGGCTAGGGTTAGGGTTAGGGGACGGGGACGGTTTAGCGTCCAGGTCAGGGTACGACAACGCTCTAGGGGGAGCGTACTTGTGAGGGCGCGGGTTAGTGTCAGCGTACGGGTTAGGATTAGGGGACGGGTGAGGGTCAGGCTTCGGGGAAGGGTTAGGGTTAGGGTTCGGGCTAGGGTTAGGGTTAGGGGACGGGGACGGTTTAGGGTCCAGGTGAGGGTACGACAACGCTCTAGGGGGAGCGTACGTATGAGGGCGCGGGTTAGTGTCAGCGTACGGGTTAGGATTAGGGGACGGCTGAGGGTCAGGCTTCGGGGAAGGGTTAGGGTTAGGGTTCGGGCTAGGGTTAGGGTTAGGGGACGGGGACGGTTTAGGGTCCAGGTGAGGGTACGACAACGCTCTAGGGGGAGCGTACGTGTGAGGGCGCGGGTTAGTGTCAGCGTATGGGTTAGGATTAGGGGACGGCTGAGGGTCAGGCTTCGGGGAAGGGTTAGGGTTAGGGTTCGGGCTAGGGTTAGGGTTAGGGGACGGGGACGGTTTAGGGTCCAGGTGAGGGTACGACAACGCTCTAGGGGGAGCGTACGTGTGAGGGCGTGGGTTAGTGTCAGCGTACGGGTTAGGATTAGGGGACGGCTGAGGGTCAGGCTTCGGGGAAGGGTTAGGGTTAGGGTTCGGGCTAGGGTTAGGGTTAGGGGACGGGGACGGTTCAGGGTCCAGGTGAGGGTACGACAACGCTCTAGGGGGAGCGTACGTGTGAGGGCGCGGGTTAGTGTCAGCGTACGGGTTAGGATTAGGGGACGGGTGAGGGTCAGGCTTCGGGGAAGGGTTAGGGTTAGGGTTCGGGCTAGGGTTAGGGTTAGGGGACGGGGACGGTTCAGGGTCCAGGTGAGGGTACGACAACGCTCTAGGGAGAGCGTACGTGTGAGGGCGCGGGTTAGTGTCAGCGTACGGGTTAGGATTAGGGGACGGGTGAGGGTCAGGCTTCGGGGAAGGGTTAGGGTTAGGGTTCGGGCTAGGGTTAGGGTTAGGGGACGGGGACGGTTCAGGGTCCAGGTGAGGGTACGACAACGCTATAGGGGGAGCGTACGTGTGAGGGCGCGGGTTAGTGTCAGCGTACGGGTTAGGATTAGGGGACGGGTGAGGGTCAGGCTTCGGGGAAGGGTTAGGGTTAGGGTTCGGGCTACGGTTAGGGTTAGGGGACGGGGACGGTTTAGGGTCCAGGTGAGGGTACGACAACGCTCTAGGGGGAGCGTACGTGTGAGGGCGCGGGTTAGTGTCAGCGTACGGGTTAGGATTAGGGGACGGGTGAGGGTCAGGCTTCGGGGAAGGGTTAGGGTTAGGGTTCGGGCTAGGGTTAGGGTTAGGGGACGGGGACGGTTCAGGGTCCAGGTGAGGGTACGACAACGCTCTAGGGGGAGCGTACGTGTGAGGGTGTGCGTTAGTGTCAGCGTACGGGTTAGGATTAGGGGACGGCTGAGGGTCAGGCTTCGGGGAAGGGTTAGGGTTAGGGTTCGGGCTAGGGTTAGGGTTATGGGACGGGGACGGTTCAGGGTCCAGGTGAGGGTACGACAACGCTCTAGGGGGAGCGTACGTGTGAGGGCGCGGGTTAGTGTCAGCGTACGGGTTAGGATTAGGGGACGGGTGAGGGTCAGGCTTCGGGGAAGGGTTAGGGTTAGGGTTCGGGCTAGGGTTAGGGTTAGGGGACGGGGACGGTTTAGGGTCCAGGTGAGGGTACGACAACGCTCTAGGGGGAGCGTACGTGTGAGGGCGCGGGTTAGTGTCAGCGTACGGGTTAGGATTAGGGGACGGCTGAGGGTCAGGCTTCGGGGAAGGGTTAGGGTTAGGGTTCGGGCTAGGGTTAGGGTTAGGGGACGGGGACGGTTTAGCGTCCAGGTGAGGGTACGACAACGCTCTAGGGGGAGCGTACGTGTGAGGGCGCGGGTTAGTGTCAGCGTACGGGTTAGGATTAGGGGACGGGTGAGGGTCAGGCTTCGGGGAAGGGTTAGGGTTAGGGTTCGGGCTAGGGTTAGGGTTAGGGGACGGGGACGGTTTAGGGTCCAGGTGAGGGTACGACAAAGCTCTAGGGGGAGCGTACGTGTGAGGGCGCGGGTTAGTGTCAGCGTATGGGTTAGGATTAGGGGACGGCTGAGGGTCAGGCTTCGGGGAAGTGTTAGGGTTAGGGTTCGGGCTAGGGTTAGGGTTAGGGGACGGGGACGGTTTAGGGTCCAGGTGAGGGTACGACAACGCTCTAGGGGGAGCGTACGTGTGAGGGCGCGGGTTAGTGTCAGCGTACGGGTTAGGATTAGGGGACGGCTGAGGGTCAGGCTTCGGGGAAGGGTTAGGGTTAGGGTTCGGGCTAGGGTTAGAGTTAGGGGACGGGGACGGTTTAGGGTCCAGGTGAGGGTACGACAACGCTCTAGGGGGAGCGTACGTGTGAGGGCGTGGGTTAGTGTCAGCATACGGGTTAGGATTAGGGGACGGGTGAGGGTCAGGCTTCGGGGAAGGGTTAGGGTTAGGGTTCGGGCTAGGGTTAGGGTTAGGGGACGGGGACGGTTCAGGGTCCAGGTGAGGGTACGACAACGCTCTAGGGGGAGCGTACGTGTGAGGGCGCGGGTTAGTGTCAGCGTACAGGTTAGGATTAGGGGACGGCTGAGGGCCAGGCTTCGGGGAAGGGTTAGGGTTAGGGTTCGGGCTAGGGTTAGGGTTAGGGGACGGGGACGGTTTAGGGTCCAGGTGAGGGTACGACAACGCTCTAGGGGGAGCGTACGTGTGAGGGCGCGGGTTAGTGTCAGCGTACGGGTTAGGATTAGGGGACGGGTGAGGGTCAGGCTTCGGGGAAGGGTTAGGGTTAGGGTTCGGGCTAGGGTTAGGGTTAGGGGACGGGGACGGTTTAGGGTCCAGGTGAGGGTACGACAACGCTCTAGGGGGAGCGTACGTGTGAGGGCGCGGGTTAGTGTCAGCGTACGGGTTAGGATTAGGGGACGGCTGAGGGTCAGGCTTCGGGGAAGGGTTAGGGTTAGGGTTCAGGCTAGGGTTAGGGTTAGGGGACGGGGACGGTTTAGGGTCTAGGTGAGGGTACGACAACGCTCTAGGGGGAGTGTACGTGTGAGGGCACGGGTTAGTGTCAGCGTACGGGTTAGGATTAGGGGACGGCTGAGGGTCAGGCTTCGGGGAAGGGTTAGGGTTAGGGTTCGGGCTAGGGTTAGGGTTAGGGGACGGGGACGGTTTAGGGTCCAGGTGAGGGTACGACAACGCTCTAGGGGGAGCGTACGTGTGAGGGCGCGGGTTAGTGTCAGCGTACGGGTTAGGATTAGGGGACGGCTGAGGGTCAGGCTTCGGGGAAGGGTTAGGGTTAGGGTTCGGGCTAGGGTTAGAGTTAGGGGACGGGGACGGTTTAGGGTCCAGGTGAGGGTACGACAACGCTCTAGGGGGAGCGTACGTGTGAGGGCGTGGGTTAGTGTCAGCGTACGGGTTAGGATTAGGGGACGGGTGAGGGTCAGGCTTCGGGGAAGGGTTAGGGTTAGGGTTCGGGCTAGGGTTAGGGTTAGGGGACGGGGACGGTTCAGGGTCCAGGTGAGGGTACGACAACGCTCTAGGGGGAGCGTACGTGTGAGGGCGCGGGTTAGTGTCAGCGTACAGGTTAGGATTAGGGGACGGCTGAGGGCCAGGCTTCGGGGAAGGGTTAGGGTTAGGGTTCGGGCTAGGGTTAGGGTTAGGGGACGGGGACGGTTTAGGGTCCAGGTGAGGGTACGACAACGCTCTAGGGGGAGCGTACGTGTGAGGGCGCGGGTTAGTGTCAGCGTACGGGTTAGGATTAGGGGACGGGTGAGGGTCAGGCTTCGGGGAAGGGTTAGGGTTAGGGTTCGGGCTAGGGTTAGGGTTAGGGGACGGGGACGGTTTAGGGTCCAGGTGAGTGTACGACAACGCTCTAGGGGGAGCGTACGTGTGAGGGCGCGGGTTAGTGTCAGCGTACGAGTTAGGATTAGGGGACGGCTGAGGGTCAGGCTTCGGGGAAGGGTTAGGGTTAGGGTTCAGGCTAGGGTTAGGGTTAGGGGACGGGGACGGTTTAGGGTCTAGGTGAGGGTACGACAACGCTCTAGGGGGAGCGTACGTGTGAGGGCACGGGTTAGTGTCAGCGTACGGGTTAGGATTAGGGGACGGCTGAGGGTCAGGCTTCGGGGAAGGGTTAGGGTTAGGGTTCGGGCTAGGGTTAGGGTTAGGGGACGGGGACGGTTTAGGGTCCAGGTGAGGGTACGACAACGCTCTAGGGGGAGCGTACGTGTGAGGGCGCGGGTTAGTGTCAGCGTACGGGTTAGGATTAGGGGACGGGTGAGGGTCAGGCTTCGGGGAAGGGTTAGGGTTAGGGTTCGGGCTAGGGTTAGGGTTAGGGGACGGGGACGGTTTAGGGTCCAGGTGAGGGTACGACAACGCTCTAGGGGGAGCGTACGTGTGAGGGCGCGGGTTAGTGTCAGCGTACGGGTTAGGATTAGGGGACGGCTGAGGGTCAGGCTTCGGGGTAGGGTTAGGTTTAGGGTTCGGGCTAGGGTTAGGGTTAGGGGACGGACACGGTTTAGGGTCCAGGTGAGGGTACGACAACGCTCTAGGGGGAGCGTACGTGTGAGGGCGCGGGTTAGTGTCAGCATACGGGTTAGGATTAGGGGACGGCTGAGGGTCAGGCTTCGGGGAAGGGTTAGGGTTAGGGTTCGGGCTAGGGTTAGGGTTAGGGGACGGGGACGGTTTAGCGTCCAGGTGAGGGTACGACAACGCTCTAGGGGGAGCGTACGTGTGAGGGCGCGGGTTAGTGTCAGCGTACGGGTTAGGATTAGGGGACGGGTGAGGGTCAGGCTTCGGGGAAGGGTTAGGGTTAGGGTTCGGGCTAGGGTTAGGGTTACGGGACGGGGACGGTTTAGGGTCCAGGTGAGGGTACGACAACGCTCTAGGGGGAGCGTACGTGTGTGGGAGCGGGTTAGTGTCAGCGTACGGGTTAGGATTAGGGGACGGGTGAGGGTCAGGCTTCGGGGAAGGGTTAGGGTTAGGGTTCGGGCTAGGGTTAGGGTTAGGGGACGGGGACGGTTCAGGGTCCAGGTGAGGGTACGACAACGCTCTAGGGGGAGCGTCCGTGTGAGGGCGCGGGTTAGTGTCAGCGTACGGGTTAGGATTAGGGGACGGCTGAGGGTCAGGCTTCGGGGAAGGGTTCGGTTAGGGTTCGGGCTAGGGTTAGGGTTAGGGGACGGGGACGGTTTAGCGTCCAGGTGAGGGTACGACAACGCTCTAGGGGGAGCGTACGTGTGAGGGCGCGGGTTAGTGTCAGCGTACGGGTTAGGATTAGGGGACGGGTGAGGGTCAGGCTTCGGGGAAGGGTTAGGGTTAGGGTTCGGGCTAGGGTTAGGGTTACGGGACGGGGACGGTTTAGGGTCCAGGTGAGGGTACGACAACGCTCTAGGGGGAGCGTACGTGTGAGGGCGCGGGTTAGTGTCAGCGTACGGGTTAGGATTAGGGGACGGGTGAGGGTCAGCCTTCGGGGAAGGGTTAGGGTTAGGGTTCGGGCTAGGGTTAGGGTTAGGGGACGGGGACGGTTTAGGGTCCAGGTGAGGGTACGACAACACTATAGGGGGAGCGTACGTGTGAGGGCGTGGGTTAGTGTCAGCGTACGGGTTAGGATTAGGGGACGGCTGAGGGTCAGGCTTCGGGGAAGGGTTAGGGTTAGGGTTCGGGCTAGGGTTAGGGTTAGGGGACGGGGACGGTTTAGGGTCCAGGTGAGGGTACGACAACGCTCTAGGGGGAGCGTACGTGTGAGGGCGCGGGTTAGTGTCAGCGTACGGGTTAGGATTAGGGGACGGCTGAGGGTCAGGCTTCGGGGAAGGGTTAGGGTTAGGGTTCGTGCTAGGGTTAGGGTTAGGGGACGGGGACGGTTTAGGGTCCAGGTGAGGGTACGACAACGCTCTAGGGGGAGCGTACGTGTGAGGGCGCGGGTTAGTGTCAGCGTACGGGTTAGGATTAGGGGACGTCTGAGGGTCAGGCTTCGGGGAAGGGTTAGGGTTAGGGTTCGGGCTAGGGTTAGGGTTAGGGGACGGGGACGGTTTAGGGTCCAGGTGAGGGTACGACAACGCTCTAGGGGGAGCATACGTGTGAGGGCGCGGGTTAGTGTCAGCGTACGGGTTAGGATTAGGGGACGGCTGAGGGTCAGGCTTCGGGGAAGGGTTAGGTTTAGGGTTCGGGCTAGGGTTAGGGTTAGGGGACGGGGACGGTTTAGCGTCCAGGTGAGGGTACGACAACGCTCTAGGGGGAGCGTACGTGTGAGGGCGCGGGTTAGTGTCAGCGTACGGGTTAGGATTAGGGGACGGGTGAGGGTCAGGCTTCGGGGAAGGGTTAGGGTTAGGGTTCGGGCTAGGGTTAGGGTTAGGGGACGGGGACGGTTTAGGGTCAAGGTGAGGGTACGACAACGCTCTAGGGGGAGCGTACGTGTGAGGACGCGGGTTAGTGTCAGCGTACGGGTTAGGATTAGGGGACGGCTGAGGGTCAGGCTTCGGGGAAGGGTTAGGGTTAGGGTTCGGGCTAGGGTTAGGGTTAGGGGACGGGGACGGTTTAGGGTCCAGGTGAGGGTACGACAACGCTCTAGGGGGAGCGTACGTGTGAGGGCCCGGATTAGTTTCAGCGTATGGGTTAGGATTAGGGGACGGCTGAGGGTCAGGCTTCGGGGAAGGGTTAGGGTTAGGGTTCGGGCTAGGGTTAGGGTTAGGGGACGGGGACGGTTTAGGGTCCAGGTGAGGGTACGACAACGCTCTAGCGGAGCGTACGTGTGAGGGCGCGGGTTAGTGTCAGCGTACGGGTTAGGATTAGGGGACGGGTGAGGGTCAGGCTTCGGGGAAGGGTTAGGGTTAGGGTTCGGGCTAGGGTTAGGGGACGGGGACGGTTCAGGGTCCAGGTGAGGGTACGACAACGCTCTAGGGGGAGCGTACGTGTGAGGGCGCGGGTTAGTGTCAGCGTACGGGTTAGGATTAGGGGACGGGTGAGGGTCAGGCTTCGGGGAAGGGTTAGGGTTAGGGTTCGGGCTAGGGTTAGGGTTAGGGGACGGGGACGGTTTAGGGTCCAGGTGAGGGTACGACAACGCTCTAGGGGGAGCGTACGTGTGAGGGCGTGCGTTAGTGTCAGCGTACGGGTTAGGATTAGGGGACGGCTGAGGGTCAGGCTTCGGGGAAGGGTTAGGGTTATGGTTCGGGCTAGGGTTAGGGTTAGGGGACGGGGACGGTTCAGGGTCCAGGTGAGGGTACGACAACGCTCTAGGGGGAGCGTACGTGTGAGGGCGCGGGTTAGTGTCAGCGTACGGGTTAGGATTAGGGGACGGCTGAGGGTCAGGCTTCGGGGAAGGGTTAGGGTTAGGGTTCGGGCTAGGGTTAGGGTTAGGGGACGGGGACGGTTTAGGGTCCAGGTGAGGGTACGACAACGCTCTAGGGGGAGCGTACGTGTGAGGGCGCGGTTAGTGTCAGCGTACGGGTTAGGATTAGGGGACGGCTGAGGGTCAGGCTTCGGGGAAGGGTTAGGGTTAGGGTTCGGGCTAGGGTTAGGGTTAGGGGACGGGGACGGTTTAGGGTACAGGTGAGGGTACGACAACGCTCTAGGGGGAGCGTACGTGTGAGGGCGCGGGTTAGTGTCAGCGTACGGGTTAGGATTAGGGGACGGCTGAGGGTCAGGCTTCGGGGAAGTGTTAGGGTTAGGGTTCGGGCTAGGGTTAGGGTTAGGGGACGGGGACGGTTTAGGGTCCAGGTGAGGGTACGACAACGCTCTAGGGGGAGCGTATGTGTGAGGGGGCGGGTTAGTGTCAGCGTACGGGTTAGGATTAGGGGACGGCAGAGGGTCAGGCTTCGGGGAAGGGTTAGGGTTAGGGTTCGGGCTAGGGTTAGGGTTAGGGGACGGGGACGGTTTAGGGTCCAGGTGAGGGTACGACAACGCTCTACGGGGAGCGTACGTGTGAGGGCGCGGGTTAGTGTCAGCGTACGGGTTAGGATTAGGGGACGGGTGAGGGTCAGGCTTCGGGAAAGGGTTAGGGTTAGGGTTCGGGCTAGGGATAGGGTTAGGGGACGGGGACGGTTTAGGGTCCAGGTGAGGGTACGACAACGCTCTGGGGGAGCGTACGTGTGAGGGCGCGGGTTAGTGTCAACGTACGGGTTAGGATTAGGGGACGGCTGAGGGTCAGGCTTCGGGGAAGGGTTAGGGTTAGGGTTCGGGCTAGGGTTAGGGTTAGGGGACGGGGACAGTTCAGGGTCCAGGTGAGGGTACGACAACGCTCTAGGGGGAGCGTACGTGTGAGGGCGCGGGTTAGTGTCAGCGTACGGGTTAGGATTAGGGGACGGCTGAGGGTCAGGCTTCGGGGAAGGGTTAGGGTTAGGGTTCGGGCTAGGGTTAGGGTTAGGGGACGGGGACGGTTTAGGGTCCAGGTGAGGGTACGACAACGCTCTAGGGGGAGCGTATGTGTGAGGGCGCGGGTTAGTGTCAGCGTACGGGTTAGGATTAGGGGACGGGTGAGGGTCAGGCTTCGGGGAAGGGTTAGGGTTAGGGTTCGGGCTAGGGTTAGGGTTAGGGGACGGGGACGGTTTAGCGTCCAGGTGAGGGTACGACAACGCTCTAGGGGGAGCGTACGTGTGAGGGCGCGTGTTAGTGTCAGCGTACGGGTTAGGATTAGGGGACGGGTGAGGGTCAGGCTTCGGGGAAGGGTTAGGGTTAGGGTTCGGGCTAGGGTTAGTGTTACGGGACGGGGACGGTTTAGGGTCCAGGTGAGGGTACGACAACGCTCTAGGGGGAGCGTACGTGTGAGGGCGCGGGTTAGTGTCAGCGTACGGGTTAGGATTAGGGGACGGCTGAGGGTCAGGCGTCGGGGAAGGGTTAGGGTTAGGGTTCGGGCTAGGGTTAGGGTTAGGGGACGGGGACGGTTTAGGGTCCAGGTGAGGGTACGACAACGCTCTAGGGGGAGCGTACGTGTGAGGGCGCGGGTTAGTGTCAGCGTACGGGTTAGGATTAGGGGACGGCTGAGGGTCAGGCTTCGGGGAAGGGTTAGGGTTAGGGTTCGGGCTAGGGTTAGGGTTAGGGGACGGGGACGGTTTAGGGTCCAGGTGAGGGTACGACAACGCTCTAGGGGGAGCGTACGTGTGAGGGCGCGGGTTAGTGTCAGCGTACGGGTTAGGATTAGGGGACGTCTGAGGGTCAGGCTTCGGGGAAGGGTTAGGGTTAGGGTTCGGGCTAGGGTTAGGGTTAGGGGACGGGGACGGTTTAGGGTCCAGGTGAGGGTACGACAACGCTCTAGGGGGAGCGTACGTGTGAGGGCGCGGGTTAGTGTCAGCGTACGGGTTAGGATTAGGGGACGGCTGAGGGTCAGGCTTCGGGGAAGGGTTAGGGTTAGGGTTCGGGCTAGGGTTAGGGTTAGGGGACGGGGACGGTTTAGCGTCCAGGTGAGGGTACGACAACGCTCTAGGGGGAGCGTACGTGTGAGGGCGCGGGTTAGTGTCAGCGTACGGGTTAGGATTAGGGGACGGGTGAGGGTCAGGCTTCGGGGAAGGGTTAGGGTTAGGGTTCGGGCTAGGGTTAGGGTTACGGGACGGGGACGGTTTAGGGTCCAGGTGAGGGTACGACAACGCTCTAGGGGGAGCGTACATGTGAGGGCGCGGGTTAGTGTCAGCGTACGGGTTAGGATTAGGGGACGGGTGAGGGTCAGGCTTCGGGGAAGGGTTAGGGTTAGGGTTCGGGCTAGGGTTAGGGTTAGGGGACGGGGACGGTTTAGGGTCCAGGTGAGGGTACGACAACACTATACGGGGAGCGTACGTGTGAGGGCGTGGGTTAGTGTCAGCGTACGGGTTAGGATTAGGGGACGGCTGAGGGTCCGGCTTCGGGGAAGGGTTAGGGTTAGGGTTCGGGCTAGGGTTAGGGTTAGGGGACGGGGACGGTTCAGGGTCCAGGTGAGGGTACGACAACGCTCTAGGGGGAGCGTACGTGTGAGGGCGCGGGTTAGTGTCAGCGTACAGGTTAGGATTAGGGGACGGCTGAGGGCCAGGCTTCGGGGAAGGGTTAGGGTTAGGGTTCGGGCTAGGGTTAGGGTTAGGGGACGGGGACGGTTTAGGGTCCAGGTGAGGGTACGACAACGCTCTAGGGGGAGCGTACGTGTGAGGGCGCGGGTTAGTGTCAGCGTACGGGTTAGGATTAGGGGACGGGTGAGGGTCAGGCTTCGGGGAAGGGTTAGGGTTAGGGTTCGGGCTAGGGTTAGGGTTAGGGGACGGGGACGGTTTAGGGTCCAGGTGAGGGTACGACAACGCTCTAGGGGGAGCGTACGTGTGAGGACGCGGATTAGTGTCAGCGTACGGGTTAGGATTAGGGGACGGCTGAGGGTCAGGCTTCGGGGAAGGGTTAGGGTTAGGGTTCGGGCTAGGGTTAGGTTTAGGGGACGGGGACGGTTTAGGGTCCAGGTGAGGGTACGACAACGCTCTAGGGGGAGCGTACGTGTGAGGGCGCGGGTTAGTGTCAGCGTATGGGTTAGGATTAGGGGACGGCTGAGGGTCAGGCTTCGGGGAAGGGTTAGGGTTAGGGTTCGGGCTAGGGTTAGGGTTAGGGGACAGGGACGGTTTAGGGTCCAGGTGAGGGTACGACAACGCTCTAGGGGGAGCGTACGTGTGAGGGCGCGGGTTAGTGTCAGCGTACGGGTTAGGATTAGGGGACGGCTGAGGGTCAGGCTTCGGGGAAGGGTTAGGGTTCGGGCTAGGGTTAGGGTTAGGGGACGGGGACGGTTCAGGGTCCAGGTGACGGTACGACAACGCTCTAGGGGGAGCGTACGTGTGAGGGCACGGGTTAGTGTCAGCGTACGGGTTAGGATTAGGGGACGGGTGTGGGTCAGGCTTCGGGGAAGGGTTAGGGTTAGGGTTCGGGCTAGGGTTAGGGGACGGGGACGGTTCAGGGTCCAGGTGAGGGTACGACAACGCTCTAGGGGGAGCGTACGTGTGAGGGCGCGGGTTAGTGTCAGCGTACGGGTTAGGATTAGGGGACGGGTGAGGGTCAGGCTTCGGGGAAGGGTTAGGGTTAGGGTTCGGGCTAGGGTTAGGGTTAGGGGACGGGGACGGTTTAGGGTCCAGGTGAGGGTACGACAACGCTCTAGGGGGAGCGTACGTGTGAGGGCGTGCGTTAGTGTCAGCGTACGGGTTAGGATTAGGGGACGGGTGAGGGTCAGGCTTCGGGAAAGGGTTAGGGTTAGGGTTCGGGCTAGGGTTAGGGTTAGGGGACGGGGACGGTTTAGGGTCCAGGTGAGGGTACGACAACGCTCTGGGGGAGCGTACGTGTGAGGGCGCGGGTTAGTGTCAGCGTACGGGTTAGGATTAGGGGACGGCTGAGGGTCAGGCTTCGGGGAAGGGTTAGGGTTAGGGTTCGGGCTAGGGTTAGGGTTAGGGGACGGGGACGGTTCAGGGTCCAGGTGAGGGTACGACAACGCTCTAGGGGGAGCGTACGTGTGAGGGCGCGGGTTAGTGTCAGCGTACGGGTTAGGATTAGGGGACGGCTGAGGGTCAGGCTTCGGGGAAGGGTTAGGGTTAGGGTTCGGGCTAGGATTAGGGTTAGGGGACGGGGACGGTTTAGGGTCCAGGTGAGGGTACGACAACGCTCTAGGGTGAGCGTACGTGTGAGGACGCGGGTTAGTGTCAGCGTACGGGTTAGGATTAGGGGACGGGTGAGGTTCAGGCTTCGGGGAAGGGTTAGGGTTAGGGTTCGGGCTAGGGTTAGGGTTAGGGGACGGGGACGGTTTAGGGTCCAGGTGAGGGTACGACAACGCTCTAGGGGGAGCGTACGTGTGAGGGCGCGGGTTAGTGTCAGCGTACGGGTTAGGATTAGGAGACGGGTGAGGGTCAGGCTTCGGGGAAGGGTTAGGGTTAGGGTTCTGTCTAGGGTTAGGGTTACGGGACGGGGACGGTTTAGGGTCCAGGTGAGGGTACGACAACGCTCTAGGGGGAGCGTACGTGTGAGGGCGCGGGTTAGTGTCAGCGTACGGGTTAGGATTAGGGGACGGCTGAGGGTCAGGCTTCGGGGAAGGGTTAGGGTTAGGGTTCGGGCTAGGGTTAGGGTTAGGGGACGGGGACGGTTTAGGGTCCAGGTGAGGGTACGACAACGCTCTAGGGGGAGCGTACGTGTGAGGGCGCGGGTTAGTGTCAGCGTACGGGTTAGGATTAGGGGACGGCTGAGGGTCAGGCTTCGGGGAAGGGTTAGGGTTAGGGTTCGGGCTAGGGTTAGGGTTAGGGGACGGGGACGGTTTAGGGTCCAGGTGAGGGTACGACAACGCTCTAGGGGGAGCGTACGTGTGAGGGCGCGGGTTAGTGTCAGCGTACGGGTTAGGATTAGGGGACGGCTGAGGGTCAGGCTTCGGGGAAGGGTTAGGGTTAGGGTTCGGGCTAGGGTTAGGGTTAGGGGACGGGGACGGTTTAGGGTCCAGGTGAGGGTACGACAACGCTCTAGGGGGAGCGTACGTGTGAGGGCGCGGGTTAGTGTCAGCATACGGGTTAGGATTAGGGGACGGCTGAGGGTCAGGCTTCGGGGAAGGGTTAGGGTTAGGGTTCGGGCTAGGGTTAGGGTTAGGGGACGGGGACGGTTTAGGGTCCAGGTGAGGGTACGACAACGCTCTAGGGGGAGCGTACGTGTGAGGGCGCGGGTTAGTGTCAGCGTACGGGTTAGGATTAGGGGACGTCTGAGGGTCAGGCTTCGGGGAAGGGTTAGGGTTAGGGTTCGGGCTAGGGTTAGGGTTAGGGGACGGGGACGGTTTAGGGTCCAGGTGAGGGTACGACAACGCTCTAGGGGGAGCGTACGTGTGAGGGCGCGGGTTAGTGTCAGCGTACGGGTTAGGATTAGGGGACGGCTGAGGGTCAGGCTTCGGGGAAGGGTTAGGGTTAGGGTTCGGGCTAGGGTTAGGGTTAGGGGACGGGGACGGTTTAGCGTCTAGGTCAGGGTACGACAACGCTCTAGGGGGAGCGTACTTGTGAGGGCGCGGATTAGTGTCAGCGTACGGGTTAGGATTAGGGGACGGGTGAGGGTCAGGCTTCGGGGAAGGGTTAGGGTTAGGGTTCGGGCTAGGGTTAGGGTTAGGGGACGGGGACGGTTTAGGGTCCAGGTGAGGGTACGACAACGCTCTAGGGGGAGCGTACGTATGAGGGCGCGGGTTAGTGTCAGCGTACGGGTTAGGATTAGGGGACGGCTGAGGGTCAGGCTTCGGGGAAGGGTTAGGGTTAGGGTTCGGGCTAGGGTTAGGGTTAGGGGACGGGGACGGTTTAGGGTCCAGGTGAGGGTACGACAACGCTCTAGGGGGAGCGTACGTGTGAGGGCGCGGGTTAGTGTCAGCGTACGGGTTAGGATTAGGGGACGGCTGAGGGTCAGGCTTCGGGGAAGGGTTAGGGTTAGGGTTCGGGCTAGGGTTAGGGTTAGGGGACGGGGACGGTTTAGGGTCCAGGTGAGGGTACGACAACGCTCTAGGGGGAGCGTACGTGTGAGGGCGCGGGTTAGTGTCAGCGTACGGGTTAGGATTAGGGGACGGCTGAGGGTCAGGCTTCTGGGAAGGGTTAGGGTTAGGGTTCGGGCTAGGGTTAGGGTTAGGGGACGGGGACGGTTTAGGGTCCAGGTGAGGGTACGACAACGCTCTAGGGGGAGCGTACGTGTGAGGGCGCGGGTTAGTGTCAGCGTACGGGTTAGGATTAGGGGACGGCTGAGGGTCAGGCTTCGGGGAAGGGTTAGGGTTAGGGTTCGGGCTAGGGTTAGGGTTAGGGGACGGGGACGGTTTAGGGTCCAGGTGAGGGTACGACAACGCTCTAGGGGGAGTGTACGTGTGAGGGCGCGGGTTAGTGTCAGCGTACGGGTTAGGATTAGGGGACGGCTGAGGGTCAGGCTTCGGGGAAGGGTTAGGGTTAGGGTTCGGGCTAGGGTTAGGGTTAGGGGACGGGGACGGTTTAGGGTCCAGGTGAGGGTACGACAACGCTCTAGGGGGAGCGTACGTGTGAGGGCGCGGGTTAGTGTCAGCGTACGGGTTAGGATTAGGGGACGTCTGAGGGTCAGGCTTCGGGGAAGGGTTAGGGTTAGGGTTCGGGCTAGGGTTAGGGTTAGGGGACGGGGACGGTTTAGGGTCCAGGTGAGGGTACGACAACGCTCTAGGGGGAGCGTACGTGTGAGGGCGCGGGTTATTGTCAGCGTACGGGTTAGGATTAGGGGACGGCTGAGGGTCAGGCTTCGGGGAAGGGTTAGGGTTAGGGTTCGGGCTAGGGTTAGGGTTAGGGGACGGGGACGGTTTAGCGTCCAGGTCAGGGTACGACAACGCTCTAGGGGGAGCGTACTTGTGAGGGCCCGGGTTAGTGTCAGCGTACGGGTTAGGATTAGGGGACGGCTGAGGGTCAGGCTTCGGGGAAGGGTTAGGGTTAGGGTTCGGGCTAGGGTTAGGGTTAGGGGACGGGGACGGTTTAGGGTCCAGGTGAGGGTACGACAACGCTCTAGGGGGAGCGTACGTATGAGGGCGCGGGTTAGTGTCAGCGTACGGGTTAGGATTAGGGGACGGCTGAGGGTCAGGCTTCGGGGAAGGGTTAGGGTTAGGGTTCGGGCTAGGGTTAGGGTTAGGGGACGGGGACGGTTTAGGGTCCAGGTGAGGGTACGACAACGCTCTAGGGGGAGCGTACGTGTGAGGGCGCGGGTTAGTGTCAGCGTATGGGTTAGGATTAGGGGACGGCTGAGGGTCAGGCTTCGGGGAAGGGTTAGGGTTAGGGTTCGGGCTAGGGTTAGGGTTAGGGGACGGGGACGGTTTAGGGTCCAGGTGAGGGTACGACAACGCTCTAGGGCGAGCGTACGTGTGAGGGCGTGGGTTAGTGTCAGCGTACGGGTTAGGATTAGGGGACGGCTGAGGGTCAGGCTTCGGGGAAGGGTTAGGGTTAGGGTTCGGGCTAGGGTTAGGGTTAGGGGACGGGGACGGTTCAGGGTCCAGGTGAGGGTACGACAACGCTCTAGGGGGAGCGTACGTGTGAGGGCGCGGGTTAGTGTCAGCGTACGGGTTAGGATTAGGGGACGGGTGAGGGTCAGGCTTCGGGGAAGGGTTAGGGTTAGGGTTCGGGCTAGGGTTAGGGTTAGGGGACGGGGACGGTTCAGGGTCCAGGTGAGGGTACGACAACGCTCTAGGGAGAGCGTACGTGTGAGGGCGCGGGTTAGTGTCAGCGTACGGGTTAGGATTAGGGGACGGGTGAGGGTCAGGCTTCGGGGAAGGGTTAGGGTTAGGGTTCGGGCTAGGGTTAGGGTTAGGGGACGGGGACGGTTCAGGGTCCAGGTGAGGGTACGACAACGCTATAGGGGGAGCGTACGTGTGAGGGCGCGGGTTAGTGTCAGCGTACGGGTTAGGATTAGGGGACGGGTGAGGGTCAGGCTCCGGGGAAGGGTTAGGGTTAGGGTTCGGGCTAGGGTTAGGGTTAGGGGATGGGGACGGTTTAGGGTCCAGGTGAGGGTACGACAACGCTCTAGGGGGAGCGTACGTGTGAGGGCGCGGGTTAGTGTCAGCGTACGGGTTAGGATTAGGGGACGGGTGAGGGTCAGGCTTCGGGGAAGGGTTAGGGTTAGGGTTCGGGCTAGGGTTAGGGTTAGGGGACGGGGACGGTTTAGCGTCCAGGTGAGGGTACGACAATGCACTAGGGGGAGCGTACGTGTGAGGGCGCGGGTTAGTGTCAGCGTACGGGTTAGGATTAGGGGACGGGTGAGGGTCAGGCTACGTGGAAGGGTTACGGTTAGGGTTCGGGCTAGGGTTAGGGTTAGGGGACGGGGACGGTTTAGGGTCCAGGTGAGGGTACGACAACGCTCTAGGGGGAGCGTACGTGTGAGGGCGCGGGTTAGTGTCAGCGTACGGGTTAGGATTAGGGGACGGCTGAGGGTCAGGCTTCGGGGAAGGGTTAGGGTTAGGGTTCGGGCTAGGGTTAGGGTTAGGGGACGGGGACGCTTTAGGGTCCAGGTGAGGGTACGACAACGCTCTAGGGGGAGCGTACGTGTGAGGGCGCGGGTTAGTGTCAGCGTACGGGTTAGGATTAGGGGACGGCTGAGGATCAGGCTTCGGGGAAGGCTGAGGGTTAGGGTTCGGGCTAGGGTTAGGGTTAGGGGACCGGGACGGTTTAGGGTCCAGGTGAGGGTACGACAACGCTCTAGGGGGAGCGTACGTGTGAGGGCGCGGGTTAGTGTCAGCGTACGGTTTAGGATTAGGGGACGGCTGAGGGTCAGGCTTCGGGGAAGGGTTAGGGTTAGGGTATGGGCTAGGGTTAGGGTTAGGGGACGGGGACGGTTTAGGGTCCAGGTGAGGGTACAACAACGCTCTAGGGGGAGCGTACGTGTGAGGGCGCGGGTTAGTGTCAGCGTACGGGTTAGGATTAGGGTACGTCTGAGGGTCAGGCTTCGGGGAAGGGTTAGGGTTAGGGTTCGGGCTAGGGTTAGGGTTAGGGGACGGGGACGGTTCAGGGTCCAGGTGAGGGTATGACAACGCTCTAGGGGGAGCGTACGTGTGAGGGCGCGGGTTAGTGTCAGCGTACGGGTTAGGATTAGGGGACGGCTGAGGGTCAGGCTTCGGGGAAGGGTTAGGGTTAGGGTTCGGGCTAGGGTTAGGGTTAGGGGACGGGGACGGTTCAGGGTCCAGGTGAGGGTACGACAACGCTCTAGGGGGAGCGTACGTGTGAGGGCGCGGGTTAGTGTCAGCGTACGGGTTAGGATTAGGGGACGGCTGAGGGTCAGGCTTCGGGGAAGGGTTAGGGTTAGGGTTCGGGCTAGGGTTAGGGTTAGGGGACTGGGATGGTTCAGGTTCCAGGTGAGGGTACGACAACGCTCTAGGGGGAGCGTACGTGTGAGGGCGCGGGTTAGTGTCAGCGTACGGGTTAGGATTAGGGGACGGGTGAGGGTCAGGCTTCGGGGAAGGGTTAGGGTTAGGGTTCGGGCTAGGGTTAGGGTTAGGGGACGGGGACGGTTCAGGGTCCAGGTGAGGGTACGACAACGCTCTAGGGGGAGCGTACGTGTGAGGGCGCGGGTTAGTGTCAGCGTACGGGTTAGGATTAGGGGACGGGTGAGGGTCAGGCTTCGGGGAAGGGTTAGGGTTAGGGTTCGGGCTAGGGTTAGGGTTAGGGGACGGGGACGGTTCAGGGTCCAGGTGAGGGTACGACAACGCTCTGGGGGAGCGTACGTGTGAGGGCGTGCTTTAGTGTCAGCGTACGGGTTAGGATTAGGGGACGGCTGAGGGTCAGGCTTCGGGGAAATGTTAGGGTTACGGTTCGGGCTAGGGTTAGGGTTAGGGGACGGGGACGGTTCAGGGTCCAGGTGAGGGTACGACAACGCTCTAGGGGGAGCGTACGTGTGAGGGCGCGGGTTAGTGTCAGCGTACGGTTTAGGATTAGGGGACGGCTGAGGGTCAGGCTTCGGGGAAGGGTTAGGGTTAGGGTTCGGGCTAGGGTTAGGGTTAGGGGACGGGGACGGTTCAGGGTCCAGGTGAGGGTACGACAACGCTCTAGGGGGAGCGTACGTGTGAGGGCGCGGGTTAGTGTCAGCGTACGGGTTAGGATTAGGGGACGGCTGAGGGTCAGGCTTCGGGGAAGGGTTAGGGTTAGGGTTCGGGCTAGGGTTAGGGTTAGGGGACGGGGACGGTTTAGGGTCCAGGTGAGGGTACGACAACGCTCTAGGGGGAGCGTACGTATGAGGGCGCGGGTTAGTGTCAGCGTACGGGTTAGGATTAGGGGACGGCTGAGGGTCAGGCTTCGGGGAAGGGTTAGGGTTAGGGTTCGGGCTAGGGTTAGGGTTAGGGGACGGGGACGGTTTAGGGTCCAGGTGAGGGTACGACAACGCTCTAGGGGGAGCGTACGTGTGAGGGCGCGGGTTAGTGTCAGCGTATGGGTTAGGATTAGGGGACGGCTGAGGGTCAGGCTTCGGGGAAGGGTTAGGGTTAGGGTTCGGGCTAGGGTTAGGGTTAGGGGACGGGGACGGTTTAGCGTCCAGGTGAGGGTACGACAATGCTCTAGGGGGAGCGTACGTGTGAGGGCGCGGGTTAGTGTCAGCGTACGGGTTAGGATTAGGGGACGGGTGAGGGTCAGGCTTCGGGGAAGGGTTAGGGTTAGGGTTCGGGCTAGGGTTAGGGTTACGGGACGGACACGGTTTAGGGTCCAGGTGAGGGTACGACAACGCTCTAGGGGGAGCGTACGTGTGAGGGCGCGGGTTAGTGTCAGCGTACGGGTTAGGATTAGGGGACGGGTGAGGGTCAGGCTTCGGGGAAGGGTTAGGGTTAGGGTTCGGGCTAGGGTTAGGGTTAGGGGACGGGGACGGTTCAGGGTCCAGGTGAGGGTACGACAACGCTCTAGGGGGAGCGTACGTGTGAGGGCGCGGGTTAGTGTCAGCGTACGGGTTAGGATTAGGGGACGGCTGAGGGTCAGGCTTCGGGGAAGGGTTAGGGTTAGGGTTCGGGCTAGGGTTAGGGTTAGGGGACGGGGACGGTTTAGGGTCCAGGTGAGGGTACGACAACGCTCTAGGGGGAGCGTACGTGTGAGGGCGTGGGTTAGTGTCAGCGTACGGGTTAGGATTAGGGGACGGGTGAGGGTCAGGCTTCGGGGAAGGGTTAGGGTTAGGGTTCGGGCTAGGGTTAGGGTTAGGGGACGGGGACGGTTCAGGGTCCAGGTGAGGGTATGACAACGCTCTAGGGGAAGCGTACGTGTGAGGGCGCGGGTTAGTGTCAGCGTACGGGTAGGGATTAGGGGACGGCTGAGGGTCAGGCTTCGGGGAAGGGTTAGGGTTAGGGTTCGGGCTAGGGTTAGGGTTAGGGGACGGGGACGGTTTAGGGTCCAGGTGAGGGTACGACAACGCTCTAGGGGGAGCGTACGTGTGAGGGCGCGGGTTAGTGTCAGCGTACGGGTTAGGATTAGGGGACGGGTGAGGGTCAGGCTTCGGGGAAGGGTTAGGGTTAGGGTTCGGGCTAGGGTTAGGGTTAGGGGACGGGGACGGTTTAGCGTCCAGGTGAGGGTACGACAAAGCTCTAGGGGGAGCGTACGTGTGAGGGCGCGGGTTAGTGTCAGCGTACGGGTTAGGATTAGGGGACGGGTGACGGTCAGGCTTCGGGGAAGGGTTAGGGTTAGGGTTCGGGCTAGGGTTAGGGTTACGGGACGGGGACGGTTTAGGGTCCAGGTGAGGGTACGACAACGCTCTAGGGGGAGCGTACATGTGAGGGCGCGGGTTAGTGTCAGCGTACGGGTTAGGATTAGGGGACGGGTGAGGGTCAGGCTTCGGGGAAGGGTTAGGGTTAGGGTTCGGGCTAGGGTTAGGGTTAGGGGACGGGGACGGTTTAGGGTCCAGGTGAGGGTACGACAACGCTCTAGGGGGAGCGTACGTGTGAGGGCGCGGGTTAGTGTCAGCGTACGGGTTAGGATTAGGGGACGGCTGAGGGTCAGGCTTCGGGGAAGGGTTAGGGTTAGGGTTCGGGCTAGGGTTAGGGTTAGGGGACGGGGACGGTTTAGGGTCCAGGTGAGGGTACGACAACGCTCTAGGGGGAGCGTACGTGTGAGGGCGCGGGTTAGTGTCAGCGTACGGGTTAGGATTAGGGGACGGGTGAGGGTCAGGCTTCGGGGAAGGGTTAGGGTTAGGGTTCGGGCTAGGGTTAGGGTTAGGGGACGGGGACGGTTTAGGGTCCAGGTGAGGGTACGACAACGCTCTAGGGGGAGCGTACGTGTGAGGACGCGGGTTAGTGTCAGCGTACGGGTTAGGATTAGGGGACGGCTGAGGGTCAGGCTTCGGGGAAGTGTTAGGGTTAGGGTTCGGGCTAGGGTTAGGTTTAGGGGATGGGGACGGTTTAGGGTCCAGGTGAGGGTACGACAACGCTCTAGGGGGAGCGTACGTGTGAGGGCGCGGGTTAGTGTCAGCGTATGGGTTAGGATTAGGGGACGGCTGAGGGTCAGGCTTCGGGGAAGGGTTAGGGTTAGGGTTCGGGCTAGGGTTAGGGTTAGGGGACAGGGACGGTTTAGGGTCCAGGTGAGGGTACGACAACGCTCTAGGGGGAGCGTACGTGTGAGGGCGCGGGTTAGTGTCAGCGTACGGGTTAGGATTAGGGGACGGCTGAGGGTCAGGCTTCGGGGAAGGGTTAGGGTTCGGGCTAGGGTTAGGGTTAGGGGACGGGGACGGTTCAGGGTCCAGGTGACGGTACGACAACGCTCTAGGGGGAGCGTACGTGTGAGGGCGCGGGTTAGTGTCAGCGTACGGGTTAGGATTAGGGGACGGGTGTGGGTCAGGCTTCGGGGAAGGGTTAGGGTTAGGGTTCGGGCTAGGGTTAGGGGACGGGGACGGTTCAGGGTCCAGGTGAGGGTACGACAACGCTCTAGGGGGAGCGTACGTGTGAGGGCGCGGGTTAGTGTCAGCGTACGGGTTAGGATTAGGGGACGGGTGAGGGTCAGGCTTCGGGGAAGGGTTAGGGTTAGGGTTCGGGCTAGGGTTAGGGTTAGGGGACGGGGACGGTTTAGGGTCCAGGTGAGGGTACGACAACGCTCTAGGGGGAGCGTACGTGTGAGGGCGTGCGTTAGTGTCAGCGTACGGGTTAGGATTAGGGGACGGGTGAGGGTCAGGCTTCGGGAAAGGGTTAGGGTTAGGGTTCGGGCTAGGGTTAGGGTTAGGGGACGGGGACGGTTTAGGGTCCAGGTGAGGGTACGACAACGCTCTGCGGGAGCGTACGTGTGAGGGCGCGGGTTAGTGTCAGCGTACGGGTTAGGATTAGGGGACGGCTGAGGGTCAGGCTTCGGGGAAGGGTTAGGGTTAGGGTTCGGGCTAGGGTTAGGGTTAGGGGACGGGGACGGTTCAGGGTCCAGGTGAGGGTACGACAACGCTCTAGGGGGAGCGTACGTGTGAGGGCGCGGGTTAGTGTCAGCGTACGGGTTAGGATTAGGGGACGGCTGAGGGTCAGGCTTCAGGGAAGGGTTAGGGTTAGGGTTCGGGCTAGGATTAGGGTTAGGGGACGGGGACGGTTTAGGGTCCAGGTGAGGGTACGACAACGCTCTAGGGGGAGCGTACGTGTGAGGACGCGGGTTAGTGTCAGCGTACGGGTTAGGATTAGGGGACGGGTGAGGGTCAGGCTTCGGGGAAGGGTTAGGGTTAGGGTTCGGGCTAGGGTTAGGGTTAGGGGACGGGGACGGTTTAGGGTCCAGGTGAGGGTACGACAACGCTCTAGGGGGAGCGTACGTGTGAGGGCGCGGGTTAGTGTCAGCGTACGGGTTAGGATTAGGAGACGGGTGAGGGTCAGGCTTCGGGGAAGGGTTAGGGTTAGGGTTCTGTCTAGGGTTAGGGTTACGGGACGGGGACGGTTTAGGGTCCAGGTGAGGGTACGACAACGCTCTAGGGGGAGCGTACGTGTGAGGGCGCGGGTTAGTGTCAGCGTACGGGTTAGGATTAGGGGACGGCTGAGGGTCAGGCTTCGGGTTAGGGTTCGGGCTAGGGTTAGGGTTAGGGGACGGGGACGGTTTAGGGTCCAGGTGAGGGTACGACAACGCTCTAGGGGGAGCGTCCGTGTGAGGGCGCGGGTTAGTGTCAGCGTACGGGTTAGGATTAGGGGACGGCTGAGGGTCAGGCTTCGGGGAAGGGTTAGGGTTAGGGTTCGGGCTAGGGTTAGGGTTAGGGGACGGGGACGGTTTAGGGTCCAGGTGAGGGTACGACAACGCTCTAGGGGGAGCGTACGTGTGAGGGCGCGGGTTAGTGTCAGCGTACGGGTTAGGATTAGGGGACGGCTGAGGGTCAGGCTTCGGGGAAGGGTTAGGGTTAGGGTTCGGGCTAGGGTTAGGGTTAGGGGACGGGGACGGTTTAGGGTCCAGGTGAGGGTACGACAACGCTCTAGGGGGAGCGTACGTGTGAGGGCGCGGGTTAGTGTCAGCATACGGGTTAGGATTAGGGGACGGCTGAGGGTCAGGCTTCGGGGAAGGGTTAGGGTTAGGGTTCGGGCTAGGGTTAGGGTTAGGGGACGGGGACGGTTTAGGGTCCAGGTGAGGGTACGACAACGCTCTAGGGGGAGCGTACGTGTGAGGGCGCGGGTTAGTGTCAGCGTACGGGTTAGGATTAGGGGACGTCTGAGGGTCAGGCTTCGGGGAAGGGTTAGGGTTAGGGTTCGGGCTAGGGTTAGGGTTAGGGGACGGGGACGGTTTAGGGTCCAGGTGAGGGTACGACAACGCTCTAGGGGGAGCGTACGTGTGAGGGCGCGGGTTAGTGTCAGCGTACGGGTTAGGATTAGGGGACGGCTGAGGGTCAGGCTTCGGGGAAGGGTTAGGGTTAGGGTTCGGGCTAGGGTTAGGGTTAGGGGACGGGGACGGTTTAGCGTCTAGGTCAGGGTACGACAACGCTCTAGGGGGAGCGTACTTGTGAGGGCGCGGGTTAGTGTCAGCGTACGGGTTAGGATTAGGGGACGGGTGAGGGTCAGGCTTCGGGGAAGGGTTAGGGTTAGGGTTCGGGCTAGGGTTAGGGTTAGGGGACGGGGACGGTTTAGGGTCCAGGTGAGGGTACGACAACGCTCTAGGGGGAGCGTACGTATGAGGGCGCGGGTTAGTGTCAGCGTACGGGTTAGGATTAGGGGACGGCTGAGGGTCAGGCTTCGGGGAAGGGTTAGGGTTAGGGTTCGGGCTAGGGTTAGGGTTAGGGGACGGGGACGGTTTAGGGTCCAGGTGAGGGTACGACAACGCTCTAGGGGGAGCGTACGTGTGAGGGCGCGGGTTAGTGTCAGCGTACGGGTTAGGATTAGGGGACGGCTGAGGGTCAGGCTTCGGGGAAGGGTTAGGGTTAGGGTTCGGGCTAGGGTTAGGGTTAGGGGACGGGGACGGTTTAGGGTCCAGGTGAGGGTACGACAACGCTCTAGGGGGAGCGTACGTGTGAGGGCGCGGGTTAGTGTCAGCGTACGGGTTAGGATTAGGGGACGGCTGAGGGTCAGGCTTCGGGGAAGGGTTAGGGTTAGGGTTCGGGCTAGGGTTAGGGTTAGGGGACGGGGACGGTTTAGCGTCCAGGTGAGGGTACGACAACGCTCTAGGGGGAGCGTACGTGTGAGGGCGCGGGTTAGTGTCAGCGTACGGGTTAGGATTAGGGGACGGCTGAGGGTCAGGCTTCGGGGAAGGGTTAGGGTTAGGGTTCGGGCTAGGGTTAGGGTTAGGGGACGGGGACGGTTTAGGGTCCAGGTGAGGGTACGACAACGTTCTAGGGGGAGTGTACGTGTGAGGGCGCGGGTTAGTGTCAGCGTACGGGTTAGGATTAGGGGACGGCTGAGGGTCAGGCTTCGGGGAAGGGTTAGGGTTAGGGTTCGGGCTAGGGTTAGGGTTAGGGTACGGGGACGGTTTAGGGTCCAGGTGAGGGTACGACAACGCTCTAGGGGGAGCGTACGTGTGAGGGCGCGGGTTAGTGTCAGCGTACGGGTTAGGATTAGGGGACGTCTGAGGGTCAGGCTTCGGGGAAGGGTTAGGGTTAGGGTTCGGGCTAGGGTTAGGGTTAGGGGACGGGGACGGTTTAGGGTCCAGGTGAGGGTACGACAACGCTCTAGGGGGAGCGTACGTGTGAGGGCGCGGGTTATTGTCAGCGTACGGGTTAGGATTAGGGGACGGCTGAGGGTCAGGCTTCGGGGAAGGGTTAGGGTTAGGGTTCGGGCTAGGGTTAGGGTTAGGGGACGGGGACGGTTTAGCGTCCAGGTCAGGGTACGACAACGCTCTAGGGGGAGCGTACTTGTGAGGGCGCGGGTTAGTGTCAGCGTACGGGTTAGGATTAGGGGACGGCTGAGGGTCAGGCTTCGGGGAAGGGTTAGGGTTAGGGTTCGGGCTAGGGTTAGGGTTAGGGGACGGGGACGGTTTAGGGTCCAGGTGAGGGTACGACAACGCTCTAGGGGGAGCGTACGTATGAGGGCGCGGGTTAGTGTCAGCGTACGGGTTAGGATTAGGGGACGGTTGAGGGTCAGGCTTCGGGGAAGGGTTAGGGTTAGGGTTCGGGCTAGGGTTAGGGTTAGGGGACGGGGACGGTTTAGGGTCCAGGTGAGGGTACGACAACGCTCTAGGGGGAGCGTACGTGTGAGGGCGCGGGTTAGTGTCAGCGTATGGGTTAGGATTAGGGGACGGCTGAGGGTCAGGCTTCGGGGAAGGGTTAGGGTTAGGGTTCGGGCTAGGGTTAGGGTTAGGGGACGGGGACGGTTTAGGGTCCAGGTGAGGGTACGACAACGCTCTAGGGGGAGCGTACGTGTGAGGGCGTGGGTTAGTGTCAGCGTACGGGTTAGGATTAGGGGACGGCTGAGGGTCAGGCTTCGGGGAAGGGTTAGGGTTAGGGTTCGGGCTAGGGTTAGGGTTAGGGGACGGGGACGGTTCAGGGTCCAGGTGAGGGTACGACAACGCTCTAGGGGGAGCGTACGTGTGAGGGCGCGGGTTAGTGTCAGCGTACGGGTTAGGATTAGGGGACGGGTGAGGGTCAGGCTTCGGGGAAGGGTTAGGGTTAGGGTTCGGGCTAGGGTTAGGGTTAGGGGACGGGGACGGTTCAGGGTCCAGGTGAGGGTACGACAACGCTCTAGGGAGAGCGTACGTGTGAGGGCGCGGGTTAGTGTCAGCGTACGGGTTAGGATTAGGGGACGGGTGAGGGTCAGGCTTCGGGGAAGGGTTAGGGTTAGGGTTCGGGCTAGGGTTAGGGTTAGGGGACGGGGACGGTTCAGGGTCCAGGTGAGGGTACGACAACGCTATAGGGGGAGCGTACGTGTGAGGGCGCGGGTTAGTGTCAGCGTACGGGTTAGGATTAGGGGACGGGTGAGGGTCAGGCTCCGGGGAAGGGTTAGGGTTAGGGTTCGGGCTAGGGTTAGGGTTAGGGGATGGGGACGGTTTAGGGTCCAGGTGAGGGTACGACAACGCTCTAGGGGGAGCGTACGTGTGAGGGCGCGGGTTAGTGTCAGCGTACGGGTTAGGATTAGGGGACGGCTGAGGGTCAGGCTTCGGGGAAGGGTTAGGGTTAGGGTTCGGGCTAGGGTTAGGGTTAGGGGACGGGGACGGTTTAGCGTCCAGGTGAGGGTACGACAACGCACTAGGGGGAGCGTACGTGTGAGGGCGCGGGTTAGTGTCAGCGTACGGGTTAGGATTAGGGGACGGGTGAGGGTCAGGCTACGTGGAAGGGTTACGGTTAGGGTTCGGGCTAGGGTTAGGGTTAGGGGACGGGGACGGTTTAGGGTCCAGGTGAGGGTACGACAACGCTCTAGGGGGAGCGTACGTGTGAGGGCGCGGGTTAGTGTCAGCGTACGGGTTAGGATTAGGGGACGGCTGAGGGTCAGGCTTCGGGGAAGGGTTAGGGTTAGGGTTCGGGCTAGGGTTAGGGTTAGGGGACGGGGACGATTTAGGGTCCAGGTGAGGGTACGACAACGCTCTAGGGGGAGCGTACGTGTGAGGGCGCGGGTTAGTGTCAGCGTACGGGTTAGGATTAGGGGACGGCTGAGGATCAGGCTTCGGGGAAGGCTGAGGGTTAGGGTTCGGGCTAGGGTTAGGGTTAGGGGACCGGGACGGTTTAGGGTCCAGGTGAGGGTACGACAACGCTCTAGGGGGAGCGTACGTGTGAGGGCGCGGGTTAGTGTCAGCGTACGGTTTAGGATTAGGGGACGGCTGAGGGTCAGGCTTCGGGGAAGGGTTAGGGTTAGGGTTCGGGCTAGGGTTAGGGTTAGGGGACGGGGACGGTTTAGGGTCCAGGTGAGGGTACAACAACGCTCTAGGGGGAGCGTACGTGTGAGGGCGCGGGTTAGTGTCAGCGTACGGGTTAGGATTAGGGTACGTCTGAGGGTCAGGCTTCGGGGAAGGGTTAGGGTTAGGGTTCGGGCTAGGGTTAGGGTTAGGGGACGGGGACGGTTCAGGGTCCAGGTGAGGGTATGACAACGCTCTAGGGGGAGCGTACGTGTGAGGGCGCGGGTTAGTGTCAGCGTACGGGTTAGGATTAGGGGACGGCTGAGGGTCAGGCTTCGGGGAAGGGTTAGGGTTAGGGTTCGGGCTAGGGTTAGGGTTAGGGGACGGGGACGGTTCAGGGTCCAGGTGAGGGTACGACAACGCTCTAGGGGGAGCGTACGTGTGAGGGCGCGGGTTAGTGTCAGCGTACGGGTTAGGATTAGGGGACGGCTGAGGGTCAGGCTTCGGGGAAGGGTTAGGGTTAGGGTTCGGGCTAGGGTTAGGGTTAGGGGACTGGGATGGTTCAGGGTCCAGGTGAGGGTACGACAACGCTCTAGGGGGAGCGTACGTGTGAGGGCGCGGGTTAGTGTCAGCGTACGGGTTAGGATTAGGGGACGGGTGAGGGTCAGGCTTCGGGGAAGGGTTAGGGTTAGGGTTCGGGCTAGGGTTAGGGTTAGGGGACGGGGACGGTTCAGGGTCCAGGTGAGGGTACGACAACGCTCTAGGGGGAGCGTACGTGTGAGGGCGCGGGTTAGTGTCAGCGTACGGGTTAGGATTAGGGGACGGGTGAGGGTCAGGCTTCGGGGAAGGGTTAGGGTTAGGGTTCGGGCTAGGGTTAGGGTTAGGGGACGGGGACGGTTCAGGGTCCAGGTGAGGGTACGACAACGCTCTGGGGGAGCGTACGTGTGAGGGCGTGCTTTAGTGTCAGCGTACGGGTTAGGATTAGGGGACGGCTGAGGGTCAGGCTTCGGGGAAATGTTAGGGTTACGGTTCGGGCTAGGGTTAGGGTTAGGGGACGGGGACGGTTCAGGGTCCAGGTGAGGGTACGACAACGCTCTAGGGGGAGCGTACGTGTGAGGGCGCGGGTTAGTGTCAGCGTACGGTTTAGGATTAGGGGACGGCTGAGGGTCAGGCTTCGGGGAAGGGTTAGGGTTAGGGTTCGGGCTAGGGTTAGGGTTAGGGGACGGGGACGGTTCAGGGTCCAGGTGAGGGTACGACAACGCTCTAGGGGGAGCGTACGTGTGAGGGCGCGGGTTAGTGTCAGCGTACGGGTTAGGATTAGGGGACGGCTGAGGGTCAGGCTTCGGGGAAGGGTTAGGGTTAGGGTTCGGGCTAGGGTTAGGGTTAGGGGACGGGGACGGTTTAGGGTCCAGGTGAGGGTACGACAACGCTCTAGGGGGAGCGTAGGTGTGAGGGCGCGGTTAGTGTCAGCGTACGGGTTAGGATTAGGGGACGGCTGAGGGTCAGGCTTCGGGGAAGGGTTAGGGTTAGGGTTCGGGCTAGGGTTAGGGTTAGGGGACGGGGACGGTTCAGGGTCCAGGTGAGGGTACGACAACGCTCTAGGGGGAGCGTACGTGTGAGGGCGCGGGTTAGTGTCAGCGTACGGGTTAGGATTAGGGGACGGGTGAGGGTCAGGCTTCGGGGAAGGGTTAGGGTTAGGGTTCGGGCTAGGGTTAGGGTTACGGGACGGGGACGGTTTAGGGTCCAGGTGAGGGTACGACAACGCTCTAGGGGGAGCGTACGTGTGAGGGCGCGGGTTAGTGTCAGCGTACGGGTTAGGATTAGGGGACGGGTGAGGGTCAGGCTTCGGGGAAGGGTTAGGGTTAGGGTTCGGGCTAGGGTTAGGGTTAGGGGACCGGGACGGTTTAGGGTCCAGGTGAGGGTACGACAACGCTCTAGGGGGAGCGTACGTGTGAGGGCGCGGCTTAGTGTCAGCGTACGGGTTAGGATTAGGGGACGGCTGAGGGTCAGGCTTCGGGGAAGGGTTAGGGTTAGGGTTCGGGCTAGGGTTAGGGTTAGGGGACGGGGACGGTTTAGGGTCCAGGTGAGGGTACGACAACGCTCTAGGGGGAGCGTACGTGTGAGGGCGCGGGTTAGTGTCAGCGTACGGGTTAGGATTAGGGGACGGCTGAGGGTCAGGCTTCGGGGAAGCGTTAGGTTTAGGGTTCGGGCTAGGGTTAGGGTTAGGGGACGGACACGCTTTAGGGTCCAGGTGAGGGTACGACAACGCTCGAGGGGGAGCGTACGTGTGAGGGCACGGGTTAGTGTCAGCGTACGGGTTAGGATTAGGGGACGGCTGAGGGTCAGGCTTCGGGGAAGGGTTAGGGTTAGGGTTCGGGCTAGGGTTAGGGTTAGGGGACGGGGACGGTTCAGGGTCCAGGTGAGGGTACGACAACGCTCTAGGGGGAGCGTACGTGTGAGGGCGCGGGTTAGTGTCAGCGTACGGGTTAGGATTAGGGGACGGGTGAGGGTCAGGCTTCGGGGAAGGGTTAGGGTTAGGGTTCGGGCTAGGGTTAGGGTTAGGGGACGGGGACGGTTCAGGGTCCAGGTGAGGGTACGACAACGCTCTAGGGGGAGCGTACGTGTGAGGGCGCGGGTTAGTGTCAGCGTACGGGTTAGGATTAGGGGACGGCTGAGGGTCAGGCTTTGGGGAAGGGTTAGGGTTAGGGTTCGGGCTAGGGTTAGGGTTAGGGGACGGGGACGGTTTAGGGTCCAGGTGAGGGTACGACAACGCTCTAGGGGGAACGTACGTGTGAGGGCGCGGGTTAGTGTCAGCGTACGGGTTAGGATTAGGGGACGGCTGAGGGTCAGGCTTCGGGGAAGGGTTAGGGTTAGGGTTCGGGCTAGGGTTAGGGTTAGGGGACGGGGACGGTTCAGGGTCCAGGTGAGGGTACGACAACGCTCTAGGGGGAGCGTACGTGTGAGGGCGCGGGTTAGTGTCAGCGTACGGGTTAGGATTAGGGGACGGGTGAGGGTCAGGCTTCGGGGAAGGGTTAGGGTTAGGGTTCGGGCTAGGGTTAGGGTTAGGGGACCGGGACGGTTTAGGGTCCAGGTGAGTGTACGACAACGCTCTAGGGGTAGCGTACGTGTGAGGGCGCGGGTTAGTGTCAGCGTACGGGTTAGGATTAGGGGACGGCTGAGGGTCAGGCTTCGGGGAAGGGTTAGGTTTAGGGTTCGGGCTAGGGTTAGGGTTAGGGGACGGACACGCTTTAGGGTCCAGGTGAGGGTACGACAACGCTCTAGGGGGAGCGTACGTGTGAGGGCGCGGGTTAGTGTCAGCGTACGGGTTAGGATTAGGGGACGGCTGAGGGTCAGGCTTCGGGGAAGGGTTAGGGTTAGGGTTCGGACTAGGGTTAGGGTTAGGGGACGGGGACGGTTTAGGGTCCAGGTGAGGGTACGACAACGCTCTAGGGGGAGCGTACGTGTGAGGGCGCGGGTTAGTGTCAGCGTACGGGTTAGGATTAGGGGACGGCTGAGGGTCAGGCTTCGGGGAAGGGTTAGGGTTAGGGTTAGGGCTAGGGTTAGGGTTAGGGGACGGGGACGGTTTAGGGTCCAGGTGAGGGTACGACAACGCTCTAGGGGGAGCGTACGTGTGAGGGCGCGGGTTAGTGTCAGCGTACGGGTTAGGATTAGGGGACGGGTGAGGGTCAGGCTTCGGGGAAGGGTTAGGGTTAGGGTTCGGGCTAGGGTTAGGGTTACGGGACGGGGACGGTTTAGGGTCCAGGTGAGGGTACGACAACGCTCTAGGGGGAGCGTACGTGTGAGGGCGCGGGTTAGTGTCAGCGTACGGGTTAGGATTAGGGGACGGGTGAGGGTCAGGCTTCGGGGAAGGGTTAGGGTTAGGGTTCGGGCTAGGGTTAGGGTTAGGGGACCGGGACGGTTTAGGGTCCAGGTGAGGGTACGACAACGCTCTAGGGGGAGCGTACGTGTGAGGGCGCGGGTTAGTGTCAGCGTACGGGTTAGGATTAGGGGACGGCTGAGTGTCAGGCTTCGGGGAAGGGTTAGGGTTAGGGTTCGGGCTAGGGTTAGGGTTAGGGGACGGGGACGGTTTAGGGTCCAGGTGAGGGTACGACAACGCTCTAGGGGGAGCGTACGTGTGAGGGCGCGGGTTAGTGTCAGCGTACGGGTTAGGATTAGGGGACGGCTGAGGGTCAGGCTTCGGGGAAGGGTTAGGTTTAGGGTTCGGGCTAGGGTTAGGGTTAGTGGACGGACACGCTTTAGGGTCCAGGTGAGGGTACGACAACGCTCTAGGGGGAGCGTACGTGTGAGGGCGCGGGTTAGTGTCAGCGTACGGGTTAGGATTAGGGGACGGCTGAGGGTCAGGCTTCGGGGAAGGGTTAGGGTTAGGGTTCGGGCTAGGGTTAGGGTTAGGGGACGGGGACGGTTTAGGGTCCAGGTGAGGGTACGACAACGCTCTAGGGGGAGCGTACGTGTGAGGGCGCGGGTTAGTGTCAGCGTACGGGTTAGGATTAGGGGACGGCTGAGGGTCAGGCTTCGGGGAAGTGTTAGGGTTAGGGTTCGGGCTAGGGTTAGGGTTAGGGGACGGGGACGGTTTAGGGTCCAGGTGAGGGTACGACAACGCTCTAGGGGGAGCGTACGTGTGAGGGCGCGGGTTAGTGTCAGCGTACGGGTTAGGATTAGGGGACGGCTGAGGGTCAGGCTTCGGGGAAGGGTTAGGGTTAGGGTTCAGGCTAGGGTTAGGGTTAGGGGACGGGGACGGTTCAGGGTCCAGGTGAGGGTACGACAACGCTCTAGGGGGAGCGTACGTGTAAGGGCGCGGGTTAGTGTCAGCGTACGGGTTAGGATTAGGGGACGGGTGAGGGTCAGGCTTCGGGGAAGGGTTAGGGTTAGGGTTCGGGCTAGGGTTAGGGTTAGGGGACGGGGACGGTTTAGGGTCCAGGTGAGGGTACGACAACGCTCTAGGGGGAGCGTACGTGTGAGGGCGCGGGTTAGTGTCAGCGTACGGGTTAGGATTAGGGGACGGCTGAGGGTCAGGCTTCGGGGAAGGGTTAGGGTTAGGGTTCGGGCTAGGGTTAGGGTTAGGGGACAGGGACGGTTTAGGGTCCAGGTGAGGGTACGACAACGCTCTAGGGGGAGCGTACGTGTGAGGGCGCGGGTTAGTGTCAGCGTACGGGTTAGGATTAGGGGACGGCTGAGGGTCAGGCTTCGGGGAAGGGTTAGGGTTAGGGTTCGGGCTAGGGTTAGGGTTAGGGGACGGGGACGGTTTAGGGTACAGGTGAGGGTACGACAACGCTCTAGGGGGAGCGTACGTGTGAGGGCGCGGGTTAGTGTCAGCGTACGGGTTAGGATTAGGGGACGGCTGAGGGTCAGGCTTCGGGGAAGGGTTAGGGTTAGGGTTCGGGCTAGGGTTAGGGTTAGGGGACGGGGACGGTTTAGGGTCCAGGTGAGGGTACGACAACGCTCTAGGGGGAGCGTACGTGTGAGGGCGCGGGTTAGTGTCAGCGTACGGGTTAGTATTAGGGGACGGGTGAGGGTCAGGCTTCGGGGAAGGGTTAGGGTTAGGGTTCGGGCTAGGGTTAGGGTTAGGGGACGGGGACGGTTTAGGATCCAGGTGAGGGTACGACAACGCTCTAGGGGGAGCGTACGTGTGAGGGCGCGGGTTAGTGTCAGCGTACGGGTTAGGATTAGGGGACGGCTGAGGATCAGGCTTCAGGGAAGGGTTAGGGTTAGGGTTCGGGCTAGGGTTAGGGTTAGGGGACGGGGACGGTTTAGGGTCCAGGTGAGGGTACGACAACGCTCTACGGGGAGCGTACGTGTGAGGGCGCGGGTTAGTGTCAGCGTACGGGTTAGGATTAGGGGACGGGTGAGGGTCAGGCTTCGGGAAAGGGTTAGGGTTAGGGTTCGGGCTAGGGTTAGGGTTAGGGGATGGGGACGGTTCAGGGTCCAGGTGAGGGTACGACAACGCTCTAGGGGGAGCGTACGTGTGAGGGCGCGGGTTAGTGTCAGCGTACGGGTTAGGATTAGGGGACGGGTGAGGGTCAGGCTTCGGGGAAGGGTTAGGGTTAGGGTTCGGGCTAGGGTTAGGGTTAGGGGACGGGGACGGTTTAGGGTCCAGGTGAGGGTACGACAACGCTCTAGGGGGAGCGTACGTGTGAGGGCGCGGGTTAGTGTCAGCGTACGGGTTAGGATTAGGGGACGGCTGAGGGTCAGGCTTCGGGGAAGGGTTAGGGTTAGGGTTCGGGCTAGGGTTAGGGTTAGGGGACGGGGACGGTTTAGGGTCCAGGTGAGGGTACGACAACGCTCTAGGGGGAGCGTACGTGTGAGGGCGCGGGTTAGTGTCAGCGTACGGGTTAGGATTAGGGGACGGCTGAGGGTCAGGCTTCGGGGAAGGGTTAGGGTTAGGGTTCGGGCTAGGGTTAGGGTTAGGGGACGGGGACGGTTTAGGGTCCAGGTGAGGGTACGACAACGCTCTAGGGGGAGCGTACGTGTTACGGCGCGGGTTAGTGTCAGCGTACGGGTTAGGATTACGGGACGGGTGAGGGTCAGGCTTCGGGGAAGGGTTAGGGTTAGGGTTCGGGCTAGGGTTAGGGTTAGGGGACGGGGACGGTTCAGGGTCCAGGTGAGGGTACGACAACGCTCTAGGGGGAGCGTACGTGTGAGGGCGCGGGTTAGTGTCAGCGTACGGGTTAGGATTAGGGGACGGGTGAGGGTCAGGCTTCGGGGAAGGGTTAGGGTTAGGGTTCGGGCTAGGGTTAGGGTTAGGGGACGGGGAAGGTTTAGGTTCCAGGTGAGGGTACGACAACGCTCTAGGGGGAGCGTACGTGTGAGGGCGCGGGTTAGTGTCAGCGTACGGGTTAGGATTAGGGGACGGGTGAGGGTCAGGCTTCGGGGAAGGGTTAGGGTTAGGGTTCGGGCTAGGGTTAGGGTTAGGGGACCGGGACGGTTTAGGGTCCAGGTGAGGGTACGACAACGCTCTATGGGTAGCGTACGTGTGAGGGCGCGGGTTAGTGTCAGCGTACGGGTTAGGATTAGGGGACGGCTGAGGGTCAGGCTTCGGGGAAGGGTTAGGTTTAGGGTTCGGGCTAGGGTTAGGGTTAGGGGACGGACACGCTTTAGGGTCCAGGTGAGGGTACGACAACGCTCTAGGGGGAGCGTACGTGTGAGGGCGCGGGTTAGTGTCAGCGTACGGGTTAGGATTAGGGGACGGCTGAGGGTCAGGCTTCGGGGAAGGGTTAGGGTTAGGGTTCGGGCTAGGGTTAGGGTTAGGGGACGGGGACGGTTTAGGGTCCAGGTGAGGGTACGAAAACGCTCTAGGGGGAGCGTACGTGTGAGGGCGCGGGTTAGTGTCAGCGTACGGGTTAGGATTAGGGGACGGCTGAGGGTCAGGCTTCGGGGAAGGGTTAGGGTTAGGGTTAGGGCTAGGGTTAGGGTTAGGGGACGGGGACGGTTTAGGGTCCAGGTGAGGGTACGACAACGCTCTAGGGGGAGCGTACGTGTGAGGGCGCGGGTTAGTGTCAGCGTACGGGTTAGGATTAGGGGACGGGTGAGGGTCAGGCTTCGGGGAAGGGTTAGGGTTAGGGTTCGGGCTAGGGTTAGGGTTAGGGGACGGGGACGGTTTAGGGTCCAGGTGAGGGTACGACAACGCTCTACGGGGAGCGTACGTGTGAGGGCGCGGGTTAGTGTCAGCGTACGGGTTAGGATTAGGGGACGGGTGAGGGTCAGGCTTCGGGAAAGGGTTAGGGTTAGGGTTCGGGCTAGGGTTAGGGTTAGGGGATGGGGACGGTTCAGGGTCCAGGTGAGGGTACGACAACGCTCTAGGGGGAGCGTACGTGTGAGGGCGCGGGTTAGTGTCAGCGTACGGGTTAGGATTAGGGGACGGGTGAGGGTCAGGCTTCGGGGAAGGGTTAGGGTTAGGGTTCGGGCTAGGGTTAGGGTTAGGGGACGGGGACGGTTTAGGGTCCAGGTGAGGGTACGACAACGCTCTAGGGGGAGCGTACGTGTGAGGGCGCGGGTTAGTGTCAGCGTACGGGTTAGGATTAGGGGACGGCTGAGGGTCAGGCTTCGGGGAAGGGTTAGGTTTAGGGTTCGGGCTAGGGTTAGGGTTAGGGGACGGACACGCTTTAGGGTCCAGGTGAGGGTACGACAACGCTCTAGGGGGAGCGTACGTGTGAGGGCGCGGGTTAGTGTCAGCGTACGGGTTAGGATTAGGGGACGGCTGAGGGTCAGGCTTCGGGGAAGGGTTAGGGTTAGGGTTCGGACTAGGGTTAGGGTTAGGGGACGGGGACGGTTTAGGGTCCAGGTGAGGGTACGACAACGCTCTAGGGGGAGCGTACGTGTGAGGGCGCGGGTTAGTGTCAGCGTACGGGTTAGGATTAGGGGACGGCTGAGGGTCAGGCTTCGGGGAAGGGTTAGGGTTAGGGTTAGGGCTAGGGTTAGGGTTAGGGGACGGGGACGGTTTAGGGTCCAGGTGAGGGTACGACAACGCTCTAGGGGGAGCGTACGTGTGAGGGCGCGGGTTAGTGTCAGCGTACGGGTTAGGATTAGGGGACGGGTGAGGGTCAGGCTTCGGGGAAGGGTTAGGGTTAGGGTTCGGGCTAGGGTTAGGGTTACGGGACGGGGACGGTTTAGGGTCCAGGTGAGGGTACGACAACGCTCTAGGGGGAGCGTACGTGTGAGGGCGCGGGTTAGTGTCAGCGTACGGGTTAGGATTAGGGGACGGGTGAGGGTCAGGCTTCGGGGAAGGGTTAGGGTTAGGGTTCGGGCTAGGGTTAGGGTTAGGGGACCGGGACGGTTTAGGGTCCAGGTGAGGGTACGACAACGCTCTAGGGGGAGCGTACGTGTGAGGGCGCGGGTTAGTGTCAGCGTACGGGTTAGGATTAGGGGACGGCTGAGTGTCAGGCTTCGGGGAAGGGTTAGGGTTAGGGTTCGGGCTAGGGTTAGGGTTAGGGGACGGGGACGGTTTAGGGTCCAGGTGAGGGTACGACAACGCTCTAGGGGGAGCGTACGTGTGAGGGCGCGGGTTAGTGTCAGCGTACGGGTTAGGATTAGGGGACGGCTGAGGGTCAGGCTTCGGGGAAGGGTTAGGTTTAGGGTTCGGGCTAGGGTTAGGGTTAGTGGACGGACACGCTTTAGGGTCCAGGTGAGGGTACGACAACGCTCTAGGGGGAGCGTACGTGTGAGGGCGCGGGTTAGTGTCAGCGTACGGGTTAGGATTAGGGGACGGCTGAGG
The DNA here is from genome assembly GCF_963455315.2 of Globicephala melas. Lineage (NCBI taxonomy): Eukaryota > Metazoa > Chordata > Mammalia > Artiodactyla > Delphinidae > Globicephala > Globicephala melas. The sequence continues at coordinate 64,247,026 of NC_083314.1, forward strand.
GTCAGGCTTCGGGGAAGGGTTAGGGTTAGGGTTCGGGCTAGGGTTAGGGTTAGGGGACGGGGACGGTTTAGGGTCCAGGTGAGGGTACGACAACGCTCTAGGGGGAGCGTACGTGTGAGGGCGCGGGTTAGTGTCAGCGTACGGGTTAGGATTAGGGGACGGCTGAGGGTCAGGCTTCGGGGAAGTGTTAGGGTTAGGGTTCGGGCTAGGGTTAGGGTTAGGGGACGGGGACGGTTTAGGGTCCAGGTGAGGGTACGACAACGCTCTAGGGGGAGCGTACGTGTGAGGGCGCGGGTTAGTGTCAGCGTACGGGTTAGGATTAGGGGACGGCTGAGGGTCAGGCTTCGGGGAAGGGTTAGGGTTAGGGTTCAGGCTAGGGTTAGGGTTAGGGGACGGGGACGGTTCAGGGTCCAGGTGAGGGTACGACAACGCTCTAGGGGGAGCGTACGTGTGAGGGCGCGGGTTAGTGTCAGCGTACGGGTTAGGATTAGGGGACGGGTGAGGGTCAGGCTTCGGGGAAGGGTTAGGGTTAGGGTTCGGGCTAGGGTTAGGGTTAGGGGACGGGGACGGTTTAGGGTCCAGGTGAGGGTACGACAACGCTCTAGGGGGAGCGTACGTGTGAGGGCGCGGGTTAGTGTCAGCGTACGGGTTAGGATTAGGGGACGGCTGAGGGTCAGGCTTCGGGGAAGGGTTAGGGTTAGGGTTCGGGCTAGGGTTAGGGTTAGGGGACAGGGACGGTTTAGGGTCCAGGTGAGGGTACGACAACGCTCTAGGGGGAGCGTACGTGTGAGGGCGCGGGTTAGTGTCAGCGTACGGGTTAGGATTAGGGGACGGCTGAGGGTCAGGCTTCGGGGAAGGGTTAGGGTTAGGGTTCGGGCTAGGGTTAGGGTTAGGGGACGGGGACGGTTTAGGGTACAGGTGAGGGTACGACAACGCTCTAGGGGGAGCGTACGTGTGAGGGCGCGGGTTAGTGTCAGCGTACGGGTTAGGATTAGGGGACGGCTGAGGGTCAGGCTTCGGGGAAGGGTTAGGGTTAGGGTTCGGGCTAGGGTTAGGGTTAGGGGACGGGGACGGTTTAGGGTCCAGGTGAGGGTACGACAACGCTCTAGGGGGAGCGTACGTGTGAGGGCGCGGGTTAGTGTCAGCGTACGGGTTAGTATTAGGGGACGGGTGAGGGTCAGGCTTCGGGGAAGGGTTAGGGTTAGGGTTCGGGCTAGGGTTAGGGTTAGGGGACGGGGACGGTTTAGGATCCAGGTGAGGGTACGACAACGCTCTAGGGGGAGCGTACGTGTGAGGGCGCGGGTTAGTGTCAGCGTACGGGTTAGGATTAGGGGACGGCTGAGGATCAGGCTTCAGGGAAGGGTTAGGGTTAGGGTTCGGGCTAGGGTTAGGGTTAGGGGACGGGGACGGTTTAGGGTCCAGGTGAGGGTACGACAACGCTCTACGGGGAGCGTACGTGTGAGGGCGCGGGTTAGTGTCAGCGTACGGGTTAGGATTAGGGGACGGGTGAGGGTCAGGCTTCGGGAAAGGGTTAGGGTTAGGGTTCGGGCTAGGGTTAGGGTTAGGGGATGGGGACGGTTCAGGGTCCAGGTGAGGGTACGACAACGCTCTAGGGGGAGCGTACGTGTGAGGGCGCGGGTTAGTGTCAGCGTACGGGTTAGGATTAGGGGACGGGTGAGGGTCAGGCTTCGGGGAAGGGTTAGGGTTAGGGTTCGGGCTAGCGTTAGGGTTAGGGGACGGGGACGGTTTAGGGTCCAGGTGAGGGTACGACAACGCTCTAGGGGGAGCGTACGTGTGAGGGCGCGGGTTAGTGTCAGCGTACGGGTTAGGATTAGGGGACGGCTGAGGGTCAGGCTTCGGGGAAGGGTTAGGGTTAGGGTTCGGGCTAGGGTTAGGGTTAGGGGACGGGGACGGTTTAGGGTCCAGGTGAGGGTACGACAACGCTCTAGGGGGAGCGTACGTGTGAGGGCGCGGGTTAGTGTCAGCGTACGGGTTAGGATTAGGGGACGGCTGAGGGTCAGGCTTCGGGGAAGGGTTAGGGTTAGGGTTCGGGCTAGGGTTAGGGTTAGGGGACGGGGACGGTTTAGGGTCCAGGTGAGGGTACGACAACGCTCTAGGGGGAGCGTACGTGTTACGGCGCGGGTTAGTGTCAGCGTACGGGTTAGGATTACGGGACGGGTGAGGGTCAGGCTTCGGGGAAGGGTTAGGGTTAGGGTTCGGGCTAGGGTTAGGGTTAGGGGACGGGGACGGTTCAGGGTCCAGGTGAGGGTACGACAACGCTCTAGGGGGAGCGTACGTGTGAGGGCGCGGGTTAGTGTCAGCGTACGGGTTAGGATTAGGGGACGGGTGAGGGTCAGGCTTCGGGGAAGGGTTAGGGTTAGGGTTCGGGCTAGGGTTAGGGTTAGGGGACGGGGAAGGTTTAGGTTCCAGGTGAGGGTACGACAACGCTCTAGGGGGAGCGTACGTGTGAGGGCGCGGGTTAGTGTCAGCGTACGGGTTAGGATTAGGGGACGGGTGAGGGTCAGGCTTCGGGGAAGGGTTAGGGTTAGGGTTCGGGCTAGGGTTAGGGTTAGGGGACCGGGACGGTTTAGGGTCCAGGTGAGGGTACGACAACGCTCTATGGGTAGCGTACGTGTGAGGGCGCGGGTTAGTGTCAGCGTACGGGTTAGGATTAGGGGACGGCTGAGGGTCAGGCTTCGGGGAAGGGTTAGGTTTAGGGTTCGGGCTAGGGTTAGGGTTAGGGGACGGACACGCTTTAGGGTCCAGGTGAGGGTACGACAACGCTCTAGGGGGAGCGTACGTGTGAGGGCGCGGGTTAGTGTCAGCGTACGGGTTAGGATTAGGGGACGGCTGAGGGTCAGGCTTCGGGGAAGGGTTAGGGTTAGGGTTCGGGCTAGGGTTAGGGTTAGGGGACGGGGACGGTTTAGGGTCCAGGTGAGGGTACGAAAACGCTCTAGGGGGAGCGTACGTGTGAGGGCGCGGGTTAGTGTCAGCGTACGGGTTAGGATTAGGGGACGGCTGAGGGTCAGGCTTCGGGGAAGGGTTAGGGTTAGGGTTAGGGCTAGGGTTAGGGTTAGGGGACGGGGACGGTTTAGGGTCCAGGTGAGGGTACGACAACGCTCTAGGGGGAGCGTACGTGTGAGGGCGCGGGTTAGTGTCAGCGTACGGGTTAGGATTAGGGGACGGGTGAGGGTCAGGCTTCGGGGAAGGGTTAGGGTTAGGGTTCGGGCTAGGGTTAGGGTTACGGGACGGGGACGGTTTAGGGTCCAGGTGAGGGTACGACAACGCTCTAGGGGGAGCGTACGTGTGAGGGCGCGGGTTAGTGTCAGCGTACGGGTTAGGATTAGGGGACGGGTGAGGGTCAGGCTTCGGGGAAGGGTTAGGGTTAGGGTTCGGGCTAGGGTTAGGGTTAGGGGACCGGGACGGTTTAGGGTCCAGGTGAGGGTACGACAACGCTCTAGGGGGAGCGTACGTGTGAGGGCACGGGTTAGTGTCAGCGTACGGGTTAGGATTAGGGGACGGCTGAGTGTCAGGCTTCGGGGAAGGGTTAGGGTTAGGGTTCGGGCTAGGGTTAGGGTTAGGGGACGGGGACGGTTTAGGGTCCAGGTGAGGGTACGACAACGCTCTAGGGGGAGCGTACGTGTGAGGGCGCGGGTTAGTGTCAGCGTACGGGTTAGGATTAGGGGACGGCTGAGGGTCAGGCTTCGGGGAAGGGTTAGGTTTAGGGTTCGGGCTAGGGTTAGGGTTAGTGGACGGACACGCTTTAGGGTCCAGGTGAGGGTACGACAACGCTCTAGGGGGAGCGTACGTGTGAGGGCGCGGGTTAGTGTCAGCGTACGGGTTAGGATTAGGGGACGGCTGAGGGTCAGGCTTCGGGGAAGGGTTAGGGTTAGGGTTCGGGCTAGGGTTAGGGTTAGGGGACGGGGACGGTTTAGGGTCCAGGTGAGGGTACGACAACGCTCTAGGGGGAGCGTACGTGTGAGGGCGCGGGTTAGTGTCAGCGTACGGGTTAGGATTAGGGGACGGCTGAGGGTCAGGCTTCGGGGAAGTGTTAGGGTTAGGGTTCGGGCTAGGGTTAGGGTTAGGGGACGGGGACGGTTTAGGGTCCAGGTGAGGGTACGACAACGCTCTAGGGGGAGCGTACGTGTGAGGGCGCGGGTTAGTGTCAGCGTACGGGTTAGGATTAGGGGACGGCTGAGGGTCAGGCTTCGGGGAAGGGTTAGGGTTAGGGTTCAGGCTAGGGTTAGGGTTAGGGGACGGGGACGGTTCAGGGTCCAGGTGAGGGTACGACAACGCTCTAGGGGGAGCGTACGTGTGAGGGCGCGGGTTAGTGTCAGCGTACGGGTTAGGATTAGGGGACGGGTGAGGGTCAGGCTTCGGGGAAGGGTTAGGGTTAGGGTTCGGGCTAGGGTTAGGGTTAGGGGACGGGGACGGTTTAGGGTCCAGGTGAGGGTACGACAACGCTCTAGGGGGAGCGTACGTGTGAGGGCGCGGGTTAGTGTCAGCGTACGGGTTAGGATTAGGGGACGGCTGAGGGTCAGGCTTCGGGGAAGGGTTAGGGTTAGGGTTCGGGCTAGGGTTAGGGTTAGGGGACGGGGACGGTTTAGGGTCCAGGTGAGGGTACGACAACGCTCTAGGGGGAGCGTACGTGTGAGGGCGCGGGTTAGTGTCAGCGTACGGGTTAGGATTAGGGGACGGCTGAGGGTCAGGCTTCGGGGAAGGGTTAGGGTTCGGGTTCGGGCTAGGGTTAGGGTTAGGGGACGGGGACGGTTTAGGGTACAGGTGAGGGTACGACAACGCTCTAGGGGGAGCGTACGTGTGAGGGCGCGGGTTAGTGTCAGCGTACGGGTTAGGATTAGGGGACGGCTGAGGGTCAGGCTTCGGGGAAGGGTTAGGGTTAGGGTTCGGGCTAGGGTTAGGGTTAGGGGACGGGGACGGTTTAGGGTCCAGGTGAGGGTACGACAACGCTCTAGGGGGAGCGTACGTGTGAGGGCGCGGGTTAGTGTCAGCGTACGGGTTAGTATTAGGGGACGGGTGAGGGTCAGGCTTCGGGGAAGGGTTAGGGTTAGGGTTCGGGCTAGGGTTAGGGTTAGGGGACGGGGACGGTTTAGGATCCAGGTGAGGGTACGACAACGCTCTAGGGGGAGCGTACGTGTGAGGGCGCGGGTTAGTGTCAGCGTACGGGTTAGGATTAGGGGACGGCTGAGGATCAGGCTTCAGGGAAGGGTTAGGGTTAGGGTTCGGGCTAGGGTTAGGGTTAGGGGACGGGGACGGTTTAGGGTCCAGGTGAGGGTACGACAACGCTCTACGGGGAGCGTACGTGTGAGGGCGCGGGTTAGTGTCAGCGTACGGGTTAGGATTAGGGGACGGGTGAGGGTCAGGCTTCGGGAAAGGGTTAGGGTTAGGGTTCGGGCTAGGGTTAGGGTTAGGGGATGGGGACGGTTCAGGGTCCAGGTGAGGGTACGACAACGCTCTAGGGGGAGCGTACGTGTGAGGGCGCGGGTTAGTGTCAGCGTACGGGTTAGGATTAGGGGACGGGTGAGGGTCAGGCTTCGGGGAAGGGTTAGGGTTAGGGTTCGGGCTAGGGTTAGGGTTAGGGGACGGGGACGGTTTAGGGTCCAGGTGAGGGTACGACAACGCTCTAGGGGGAGCGTACGTGTGAGGGCGCGGGTTAGTGTCAGCGTACGGGTTAGGATTAGGGGACGGCTGAGGGTCAGGCTTCGGGGAAGGGTTAGGGTTAGGGTTCGGGCTAGGGTTAGGGTTAGGGGACGGGGACGGTTTAGGGTCCAGGTGAGGGTACGACAACGCTCTAGGGGGAGCGTACGTGTGAGGGCGCGGGTTAGTGTCAGCGTACGGGTTAGGATTAGGGGACGGCTGAGGGTCAGGCTTCGGGGAAGGGTTAGGGTTAGGGTTCGGGCTAGGGTTAGGGTTAGGGGACGGGGACGGTTTAGGGTACAGGTGAGGGTACGACAACGCTCTACAGGGAGCGTACGTGTGAGGGCGCGGGTTAGTGTCAGCGTACGGGTTAGGATTAGGGGACGGCTGAGGGTCAGGCTTCAGGGAAGGGTTAGGGTTAGGGTTCGGGCTAGCGTCACGGTCAGGGGACGGGGACGGTTTAGGGTCCAGGTGAGGGTACGACAACGCTCTCCGGGGAGCGTACGTTTGAGGGCGCGGGTTAGTGTCAGCGTACGGGTTAGGATTAGGGGACGGGTGAGGGTCAGGCTTCGGGAAAGGGTTAGGGTTAGGGTTCGGGCTAGGGTTAGGGTTAGGGGATGGGGACGGTTTAGGGTCCAGGTGAGGGTACGACAACGCTCTAGGGGGAGCGTACGTGTGAGGGCGCGGGTTAGTGTCAGCGTACGGGTTAGGATTAGGGGACGGGTGAGGGTCAGGCTTTGGGGAAGGGTTAGGGTTAGGGTTCGGGCTAGGGTTAGGGTTAGGGGACGGGGAAGGTTTAGGGTCCAGGTGAGGGTACGACAACGCTCTAGGGGGAGCGTATGTGTGAGGGCGCGGGTTAGTGTCAGCGTACGGGTTAGGATTAGGGGACGGCTGACGGTCAGGCTTCGGGGAAGGGTTAGGGTTAGGGTTCGGGCTAGGGTTAGGGTTAGGGGACGGGGACGGTTCAGGGTCCAGGTGAGGGTACGACAACGCTCTAGGGGGAGCGTACGTGTTAGGGCGCGGGTTAGTGTCAGCGTACGGGTTAGGATTACGGGACGGGTGAGGGTCAGGCTTCGGGGAAGGGTTAGGGTTAGGGTTCGGGCTAGGGATAGGGTTAGGGGACGGGGACGGTTTAGGGTCCAGGTGAGGGTACGACAACGCTCTAGGGGGAGCGTACGTGTGAGGGCGCGGGTTAGTGTCAGCGTACGGGTTAGGATTAGGGGACGGGTGAGGGTCAGGCTTCGGGGAAGGGTTAGGGTTAGGGTTCGGGCTAGGGTTAGGGTTAGGGGACGGGGAAGGTTTAGGTTCCAGGTGAGGGTACGACAACGCTCTAGGGGGAGCGTACGTGTGAGGGCGCGGGTTAGTGTCAGCGTACGGGTTAGGATTAGGGGACGGCTGAGGGTCAGGCTTCAGGGAAGGGTTAGGGTTAGGGTTCGGGCTAGGGTTAGGGTTAGGGGACGGGGACGGTTCAGGGTCCAGGTGAGGGTACGACAACGCTCTAGGGGGAGCGTACGTGTGAGGGCGCGGGTTAGTGTCAGCGTACGGGTTAAGATTAGGGGACGGGTGAGGGTCAGGCTTCGGGGAAGTGTTAGGGTTAGGGTTCGGGCTAGGGTTAGGGTTAGGGGACGGGGAAGGTTTAGGTTCCAGGTGAGGGTACGACAACGCTCTAGGGGGAGCGTACGTGTGAGGGCGCGGGTTAGTGTCAGCGTACGGGTTAGGATTAGGGGACGGCTGAGGGTCAGGCTTCGGGGAAGGGTTAGGGTTAGGGTTCGGGCTAGGGTTAGGGTTAGGGGACGGGGACGGTTCAGGGTCCAGGTGAGGGTACGACAACGCTCTAGGGGGAGCGTACGTGTGAGGGCGCGGGTTAGTGTCAGCGTACGGGTTAGGATTAGGGGACGGGTGAGGGTCAGGCTTCGGGGAAGGGTTAGGGTTAGGGTTCGGGCCAGGGTTAGGGTTAGGGGACGGGGACGGTTTAGGGTCCAGGTGAGGGTACGACAACGCTCTAGGGGGAGCGTACGTGTGAGGGCGCGGGTTAGTGTCAGCGTACGGGTTAGGATTAGGGGACGGCTGAGGGTCAGGCTTCAGGGAAGGGTTAGGGTTAGGGTTCGGGCTAGGGTTAGGGTTAGGGGACGGGGACGGTTCAGGGTCCAGGTGAGGGTACGACAACGCTCTAGGGGGAGCGTACGTGTGAGGGCGCACGTTAGTGTCAGCGTACGGGTTAGGATTAGGGGACGGGTGAGGGTCAGGCTTCGGGGAAGGGTTAGGGTTAGGGTTCGGGCTAGGGTTATGGTTAGGGGACGGGGAAGGTTTAGGTTCCAGGTGAGGGTACGACAACGCTCTAGGGGGAGCGTACGTGTGAGGGCGCGGGTTAGTGTCAGCGTACGGGTTAGGATTAGGGGACGGCTGAGGGTCAGGCTTCAGGGAAGGGTTAGGGTTAGGGTTCGGGCTAGGGTTAGGGTTAGGGGACGGGGACGGTTCAGGGTCCAGGTGAGGGTACGACAACGCTCTAGGGGGAGCGTACGTGTGAGGGCGCGGGTTAGTGTCAGCGTACGGGTTAGGATTAGGGGACGGGTGAGGGTCAGGCTTCGGGGAAGGGTTAGGGTTAGGGTTCGGGCTAGGGTTAGGGTTAGGGGACGGGGACGGTTTAGGGTCCAGGTGAGGGTACGACAACGCTCTAGGGGGAGCGTACGTGTGAGGGCGCGGGTTAGTGTCAGCGTACGGGTTAGGATTAGGGGACAGCTGAGGGTCAGGCTTCGGGGAAGGGTTAGGGTTAGGGTTCGGGCTAGGGTTAGGGTTAGGGGACGGGGACGGTTTAGGGTCCAGGTGAGGGTACGACAACGCTCTAGGGGGAGCGTACGTGTGAGGGCGCGGGTTAGTGTCAGCGTACGGGTTAGGATTAGGGGACGGCTGAGGGTCAGGCTTCGGGGAAGGGTTAGGGTTAGGGTTCGGGCTAGGGTTAGGGTTAGGGGACGGGGACGGTTTAGGGTACAGGTGAGGGTACGACAACGCTCTAGGGGGAGCGTACGTGTGAGGGCGCGGGTTAGTGTCAGCGTACGGGTTAGGATTAGGGGACGGCTGAGGGTCAGGCTTCGGGGAAGGGTTAGGGTTAGGGTTCGGGCTAGGGTTAGGGTTAGGGGACGGGGACGGTTTAGGGTCCAGGTGAGGGTACGACAATGCTCTAGGGGGAGCGTACGTGTGAGGGCACGGGTTAGTGTCAGCGTACGGGTTAGGATTAGGGGACGGCTGAGGGTCAGGCTTCGGGGAAGGGTTAGGGTTAGGGTTCGGGCTAGGGTTAGGGTTAGGGGACGGGGACGGTTTAGGGTCCAGGTGAGGGTACGACAACGCTCTAGGGGGAGCGTACGTGTGAGGGCACGGGTTAGTGTCAGCGTACGGGTTAGGATTAGGGGACGGCTGAGGGTCAGGCTTCGGGGAACGGTTAGGGTTACGGTTCGGGCTAAGGTTAGGGTTAGGGGACGGGGACGGTTTAGGGTCCAGGTGAGGGTACGACAACGCTCTAGGGGGAGCGTAGGTGTGAGGGCGCGGTTAGTGTCAGCGTACGGGTTAGGATTAGGGGACGGCTGAGGGTCAGGCTTCGGGGAAGGGTTAGGGTTAGGGTTCGGGCTAGGGTTAGGGTTAGGGGACGGGGACGGTTTAGGGTCCAGGTGAGGGTACGACAACGCTCTAGGGGGAGCGTACGTGTGAGGGCGCGGGTTAGTGTCAGCGTACGGGTTAGGATTAGGGGACGGGTGAGGGTCAGGCTTCGGGGAAGGGTTAGGGTTAGGGTTCGGGCTAGGGTTAGGGTTACGGGACGGGGACGGTTTAGGGTCCAGGTGAGGGTACGACAACGCTGTAGGGGGAGCGTACGTGTGAGGGCGCGGCTTAGTGTCAGCGTACGGGTTAGGATTAGGGGACGGCTGAGGGTCAGGCTTCGGGGAAGGGTTAGGGTTAGGGTTCGGGCTAGGGTTAGGGTTAGGGGACGGGGACGGTTTAGGGTCCAGGTGAGGGTACGACAACGCTCTAGGGGGAGCGTACGTGTGAGGGCGCGGGTTAGTGTCAGCGTACGGGTTAGGATTAGGGGACGGCTGAGGGTCAGGCTTCGGGGAAGCGTTAGGGTTAGGGTTCGGGCTAGGGTTAGGGTTAGGGGACGGGGACGGTTCAGGGTCCAGGTGAGGGTACGACAACGCTCTAGGGGGAGCGTACGTGTGAGGGCGCGGGTTAGTGTCAGCGTACGGGTTAGGATTAGGGGACGGGTGAGGGTCAGGCTTCGGGGAAGGGTTAGGGTTAGGGTTCGGGCTAGGGTTAGGGTTAGGGGACGGGGACGGTTTAGGGTCCAGGTGAGGGTACGACAACGCTCTAGGGGGAGCGTACGTGTGAGGGCGCGGGTTAGTGTCAGCGTACGGGTTAGGATTAGGGGACGGCTGAGGGTCAGGCTTCGGGGAAGGGTTAGGGTTAGGGTTCGGGCTAGGGTTAGGGTTAGGGGACGGGGACGGTTCAGGGTCCAGGTGAGGGTACGACAACGCTCTAGGGGGAGCGTACGTGTGAGGGCGCGGGTTAGTGTCAGCGTACGGGTTAGGATTAGGGGACGGCTGAGGGTCAGGCTTCGGGGAAGGGTTAGGGTTAGGGTTCGGGCTAGGGTTAGGGTTAGGGGACTGGGACGGTTCAGGGTCCAGGTGAGGGTACGACAACGCTCTAGGGGGAGCGTACGTGTGAGGGCGCGGGTTAGTGTCAGCGTACGGGTTAGGATTAGGGGACGGGTGAGGGTCAGGCTTCGGGGAAGGGTTAGGGTTAGGGTTCGGGCTAGGGTTAGGGTTAGGGGACGGGGACGGTTCAGGGTCCAGGTGAGGGTACGACAACGCTCTAGGGGGAGCGTACGTGTGAGGGCGCGGGTTAGTGTCAGCGTACGGTTTAGGATTAGGGGACGGCTGAGGGTCAGGCTTCGGGGAAGGGTTAGGGTTAGGGTTCGGGCTAGGGTTAGGGTTAGGGGACGGGGACGGTTCAGGGTCCAGGTGAGGGTACGACAACGCTCTAGGGGGAGCGTACGTGTGAGGGCGCGGGTTAGTGTCAGCGTACGGGTTAGGATTAGGGGACGGCTGAGGGTCAGGCTTCGGGGAAGGGTTAGGGTTAGGGTTCGGGCTAGGGTTAGGGTTAGGGGACGGGGACGGTTCAGGGTCCAGGTGAGGGTACGACAACGCTCTAGGGGGAGCGTACGTGTGAGGGCGCGGGTTAGTGTCAGCGTACGGGTTAGGATTAGGGGACGGGTGAGGGTCAGGCTTCGGGGAAGGGTTAGGGTTAGGGTTCGGGCTAGGGTTAGGGTTAGGGCACGGGGACGGTTCAGGGTCCAGGTGAGGGTACGACAACGCTCTAGGGGGAGCGTACGTGTGAGGGCGTGCATTAGTGTCAGCGTACGGGTTAGGATTAGGGGACGGCTGAGGGTCAGGCTTCGGGGAAGGGTTAGGGTTAGGGTTCGGGCTAGGGTTAGGGTTAGGGGACGGGGACGGTTCAGGGTCCAGGTGAGGGTACGACAACGCTCTAGGGGGAGCGTACGTGTGAGGGCGCGGGTTAGTGTCAGCGTACGGGTTAGGATTAGGGGACGGGTGAGGGTCAGGCTTCGGGGAAGTGTTAGGGTTAGGGTTCGGGCTAGGGTTAGGGTTAGGGGACGGGGACGGTTTAGGGTCCAGGTGAGGGTACGACAACGCTCTAGGGGGAGCGTACGTGTGAGGGCGCGGGTTAGTGTCAGCGTACGGGTTAGGATTAGGGGACGGCTGAGGGTCAGGCTTCGGGGAAGGGTTAGGGTTAGGGTTCGGGCTAGGGTTAGGGTTAGGGGACGGGGACGGTTTAGGGTCCAGGTGAGGGTACGACAACGCTCTAGGGGGAGCGTACGTGTGAGGGCACGGGTTAGTGTCAGCGTACGGGTTAGGATTAGGGGACGGCTGAGGGTCAGGCTTCGGGGAACGGTTAGGGTTACGGTTCGGGCTAAGGTTAGGGTTAGGGGACGGGGACGGTTTAGGGTCCAGGTGAGGGTACGACAACGCTCTAGGGGGAGCGTAGGTGTGAGGGCGCGGTTAGTGTCAGCGTACGGGTTAGGATTAGGGGACGGCTGAGGGTCAGGCTTCGGGGAAGGGTTAGGGTTAGGGTTCGGGCTAGGGTTAGGGTTAGGGGACGGGGACGGTTCAGGGTCCAGGTGAGGGTACGACAACGCTCTAGGGGGAGCGTACGTGTGAGGGCGCGGGTTAGTGTCAGCGTACGGGTTAGGATTAGGGGACGGGTGAGGGTCAGGCTTCGGGGAAGGGTTAGGGTTAGGGTTCGGGCTAGGGTTAGGGTTACGGGACGGGGACGGTTTAGGGTCCAGGTGAGGGTACGACAACGCTCTAGGGGGAGCGTACGTGTGAGGGCGCGGGTTAGTGTCAGCGTACGGGTTAGGATTAGGGGACGGGTGAGGGTCAGGCTTCGGGGAAGGGTTAGGGTTAGGGTTCGGTCTAGGGTTAGGGTTAGGGGACCGGGACGGTTTAGGGTCCAGGTGAGGGTACGACAACGCTCTAGGGGGAGCGTACGTGTGAGGGCGCGGCTTAGTGTCAGCGTACGGGTTAGGATTAGGGGACGGCTGAGGGTCAGGCTTCGGGGAAGGGTTAGGGTTAGGGTTCGGGCTAGGGTTAGGGTTAGGGGACGGGGACGGTTTAGGGTCCAGGTGAGGGTACGACAACGCTCTAGGGGGAGCGTACGTGTGAGGGCGCGGGTTAGTGTCAGCGTACGGGTTAGGATTAGGGGACGGCTGAGGGTCAGGCTTCGGGGAAGCGTTAGGGTTAGGGTTCGGGCTAGGGTTAGGGTTAGGGGACGGGGACGGTTCAGGGTCCAGGTGAGGGTACGACAACGCTCTAGGGGGAGCGTACGTGTGAGGGCGCGGGTTAGTGTCAGCGTACGGGTTAGGATTAGGGGACGGGTGAGGGTCAGGCTTCGGGGAAGGGTTAGGGTTAGGGTTCGGGCTAGGGTTAGGGTTAGGGGACGGGGACGGTTTAGGGTCCAGGTGAGGGTACGACAACGCTCTAGGGGGAGCGTACGTGTGAGGGCGCGGGTTAGTGTCAGCGTACGGGTTAGGATTAGGGGACGGCTGAGGGTCAGGCTTCGGGGAAGGGTTAGGGTTAGGGTTCGGGCTAGGGTTAGGGTTAGGGGACGGGGACGGTTTAGGGTCCAGGTGAGGGTACGACAACGCTCTAGGGGGAGCGTACGTGTGAGGGCGCGGGTTAGTGTCAGCGTACGGGTTAGGATTAGGGGACGGCTGAGGGTCAGGCTTCGGGGAAGGGTTAGGGTTAGGGTTCGGGCTAGGGTTAGGGTTAGGGGACGGGGACGGTTCAGGGTCCAGGTGAGGGTACGACAACGCTCTAGGGGGAGCGTACGTGTGAGGGCGCGGGTTAGTGTCAGCGTACGGGTTAGGATTAGGGGACGGGTGAGGGTCAGGCTTCGGGGAAGGGTTAGGGTTAGGGTTCGGGCTAGGGTTAGGGTTAGGGGACGGGGACGGTTTAGGGTCCAGGTGAGGGTACGACAACGCTCTAGGGGGAGCGTACGTGTGAGGGCGCGGGTTAGTGTCAGCGTACGGGTTAGGATTAGGGGACGGGTGAGGGTCAGGCTTCGGGGAAGGGTTAGGGTTAGGGTTCGGGCTAGGGTTAGGGTTAGGGGACCGGGACGGTTTAGGGTCCAGGTGAGGGTACGACAATGCTCTAGGGGGAGCGTACGTGTGAGGGCGCGGGTTAGTGTCAGCGTACGGGTTAGGATTAGGGGACGGCTGAGGGTCAGGCTTCGGGGAAGGGTTAGGGTTAGGGTTCGGGCTAGGGTTAGGGTTAGGGGACGGACACGCTTTAGGGTCCAGGTGAGGGTACGACAACGCTCTAGGGGGAGCGTACGTGTGAGGGCGCGGGTTAGTGTCAGCGTATGGGTTAGGATTAGGGGACGGCTGAGGGTCAGGCTTCGGGGAAGGGTTAGGGTTAGGGTTCGGGCTAGGGTTAGGGTTAGGGGACGGGGACGGTTTAGGGTCCAGGTGAGGGTACGACAACGCTCTAGGGGGAGCGTACGTGTGAGGGCGCGGGTTAGTGTCAGCGTACGGGTTAGGATTAGGGGACGGCTGAGGGTCAGGCTTCGGGGAAGGGTTAGGGTTAGGGTTCGGGCTAGGGTTAGGGTTAGGGGACGGACACGCTTTAGGGTCCAGGTGAGGGTACGACAACGCTCTAGGGGGAGCGTACGTGTGAGGGCGCGGGTTAGTGTCAGCGTACGGGTTAGGATTAGGGGACGGCTGAGGGTCAGGCTTCGGGGGAGGGTTAGGGTTAGGGTTCGGGCTAGGGTTAGGGTTAGGGGACGGGGACGGTTTAGGGTCCAGGTGAGGGTACGACAACGCTCTAGGGGGAGCGTACGTGTGAGGGCGCGGGTTAGTGTCAGCGTACGGGTTAGGATTAGGGGACGGCTGAGGGTCAGGCTTCGGGGAAGTGTTAGGGTTAGGGTTCGGGCTAGGGTTAGGGTTAGGGGACGGGGACGGTTTAGGGTCCAGGTGAGGGTACGACAACGCTCTAGGGGGAGCGTACGTGTGAGGGCGCGGGTTAGTGTCAGCGTACGGGTTAGGATTAGGGGACGGCTGAGGGTCAGGCTTCGGGGAAGGGTTAGGGTTAGGGTTCAGGCTAGGGTTAGGGTTAGGGGACGGGGACGGTTCAGGGTCCAGGTGAGGGGACGACAACGCTCTAGGGGGAGCGTACGTGTGAGGGCGCGGGTTAGTGTCAGCGTACGGGTTAGGATTAGGGGACGGGTGAGGGTCAGGCTTCGGGGAAGGGTTAGGGTTAGGGTTCGGGCTAGGGTTAGGGTTAGGGGACGGGGACGATTTAGGGTCCAGGTGAGGGTACGACAACGCTCTAGGGGGAGCGTACGTGTGAGGGCGCGGGTTAGTGTCAGCGTACGGGTTAGGATTAGGGGACGGCTGAGGGTCAGGCTTCGGGGAAGGGTTAGGGTTAGGGTTCGGGCTAGGGTTAGGGTTAGGGGACGGGGACGGTTTAGGGTCCAGGTGAGGGTACGACAACGCTCTACAGGGAGCGTACGTGTGAGGGCGCGGGTTAGTGTCAGCGTACGCGTTAGGATTAGGGGACGGCTGAGGGTCAGGCTTCGGGGAAGGGTTAGGGTTAGGGTTCGGGCTAGGGTTAGGGTTAGGGGACGGGGACGGTTTAGGGTCCAGGTGAGGGTACGACAACGCTCTAGGGGGAGCGTACGTGTGAGGGCGCGGGTTAGTGTCAGCGTACGGGTTAGGATTAGGGGACGGCTGAGGGTCAGGCTTCGGGGAAGGGTTAGGGTTAGGGTTCGGGCTAGGGTTAGGGTTAGGGGACGGGGACGGTTTAGGGTCCAGGTGAGGGTACGACAACGCTCTAGGGGGAGCGTACGTGTGAGGGCGCGGGTTAGTGTCAGTGTACGGGTTAGGATTAGGGGACGGCTGAGGGTCAGGCTTCGGGGAAGGGTTAGGGTTAGGGTTCGGGCTAGGGTTAGGGTTAGGGGACGGGGACGGTTTAGGGTCCAGGTGAGGGTACGACAACGCTCTAGGGGGAGCGTACGTGTGAGGGCGCGGGTTAGTGTCAGCGTACGGGTTAGTATTAGGGGACGGGTGAGGGTCAGGCTTCGGGGAAGGGTTAGGGTTAGGGTTCGGGCTAGGGTTAGGGTTAGGGGACGGGGACGGTTTAGGATCCAGGTGAGGGTACGACAACGCTCTAGGGGGAGCGTACGTGTGAGGGCGCGGGTTAGTGTCAGCGTACGGGTTAGGATTAGGGGACGGCTGAGGATCAGGCTTCAGGGAAGGGTTAGGGTTAGGGTTCGGGCTAGGGTTAGGGTTAGGGGACGGGGACGGTTTAGGGTCCAGGTGAGGGTACGACAACGCTCTACGGGGAGCGTACGTGTGAGGGCGCGGGTTAGTGTCAGCGTACGGGTTAGGATTAGGGGACGGGTGAAGGTCAGGCTTCGGGAAAGGGTTAGGGTTAGGGTTCGGGCTAGGGTTAGGGTTAGGGGATGGGGACGGTTCAGGGTCCAGGTGAGGGTACGACAACGCTCTAGGGGGAGCGTACGTGTGAGGGCGCGGGTTAGTGTCAGCGTACGGGTTAGGATTAGGGGACGGGTGAGGGTCAGGCTTCGGGGAAGGGATAGGGTTAGGGTTCGGGCTAGGGTTAGGGTTAGGGGACGGGGACGGTTTAGGGTCCAGGTGAGGGTACGACAACGCTCTAGGGGGAGCGTACGTGTGAGGGCGCGGGTTAGTGTCAGCGTACGGGTTAGGATTAGGGGACGGCTGAGGGTCAGGCTTCGGGGAAGGGTTAGGGTTAGGGTTCGGGCTAGGGTTAGGGTTAGGGGACGGGGACGGTTTAGGGTCCAGGTGAGGGTACGACAACGCTCTAGGGGGAGCGTACGAGTGAGGGCGCGGGTTAGTGTCAGCGTACGGGTTAGGATTAGGGGACGGCTGAGGGTCAGGCTTCGGGGAAGGGTTAGGGTTAGGGTTCGGGCTAGGGTTAGGGTTAGGGGACGGGGACGGTTTAGGGTACAGGTGAGGGTACGCCAACGCTCTACAGGGAGCGTACGTGTGAGGGCGCGGGTTAGTGTCAGCGTACGGGTTAGGATTAGGGGACGGCTGAGGGTCAGGCTTCAGGGAAGGGTTAGGGTTAGGGTTCGGGCTAGGGTTACGGTTAGGGGACGGGGACGGTTTAGGGTCCAGGTGAGGGTACGACAACGCTCTCCGGGGAGCGTACGTGTGAGGGCGCGGGTTAGTGTCAGCGTACGGGTTAGGATTAGGGTACGGGTGAGGGTCAGGCTTCGGGAAAGGGTTAGGGTTAGGGTTCGGGCTAGGGTTAGGGTTAGGGGATGGGGACGGTTTAGGGTCCAGGTGAGGGTACGACAACGCTCTAGGGGGAGCGTACGTGTGAGGGCGCGGGTTAGTGTCAGCGTACGGGTTAGGATTAGGGGACGGGTGAGGGTCAGGCTTTGGGGAAGGGTTAGGGTTAGGGTTCGGGCTAGGGTTAGGGTTAGGGGACGGGGAAGGTTTAGGGTCCAGGTGAGGGTACGACAACGCTCTAGGGGGAGCGTACGTGTGAGGGCGCGGGTTAGTGTCAGCGTACGGGTTAGGATTAGGGGACGGCTGAGGGTCAGGCTTCGGGGAAGGGTTAGGGTTAGGGTTCGGGCTAGGGTTAGGGTTAGGGGACGGGGACGGTTCAGGGTCCAGGTGAGGGTACGACAACGCTCTAGGGGGAGCGTACGTGTGAGGGCGCGGGTTAGTGTCAGCGTACGGGTTAGGATTACGGGACGGGTGAGGGTCAGGCTTCGGGGAAGGGTTAGGGTTAGGGTTCGGGCTAGGGTTAGGGTTAGGGGACGGGGAAGGTTTAGGTTCCAGGTGAGGGTACGACAACGCTCTAGGGGGAGCGTACGTGTGAGGGCGCGGGTTAGTGTCAGCGTACGGGTTAGGATTAGGGGACGGCTGAGGGTCAGGCTTCAGGGAAGGGTTAGGGTTAGGGTTCGGGCTAGGGTTAGGGTTAGGGGACGGGGACGGTTCAGGGTCCAGGTGAGGGTACGACAACGCTCTAGGGGGAGCGTACGTGTGAGGGCGCGGGTTAGTGTCAGCGTACGGGTTAGGATTAGGGGACGGGTGAGGGTCAGGCTTCGGGGAAGGGTTAGGGTTAGGGTTCGGGCTAGGGTTAGGGTTAGGGGACGGGGACGGTTTAGGGTCCAGGTGAGGGTACGACAACGCTCTAGGGGGAGCGTACGTGTGAGGGCGCGGGTTAGTGTCAGCGTACGGGTTAGGATTAGGGGACGGGTGAGGGTCAGGCTTCGGGGAAGGGTTAGGGTTAGGGTTCGGGCTAGGGTTAGGGTTAGGGGACGGGGACGGTTTAGGGTCCAGGTGAGGGTACGACAACGCTCTAGGGGGAGCGTACGTGTGAGGGCGCGGGTTAGTGTCAGCGTACGGGTTAGGATTAGGGGACGGCTGAGGGTCAGGCTTCGGGGAAGGGTTAGGGTTAGGGTTCGGGCTAGGGTTAGGGTTAGGGGACGGGGACGGTTTAGGGTACAGGTGAGGGTACGACAACGCTCTACAGGGAGCGTACGTGTGAGGGCGCGGGTTAGTGTCAGCGTACGGGTTAGGATTAGGGGACGGCTGAGGGTCAGGCTTCGGGGAAGGGTTAGGGTTAGGGTTCGGGCTAGGGTTAGGGTTAGGGGACGGGGACGGTTTAGGGTCCAGGTGAGGGTACGACAACGCTCTAGGGGGAGCGTACGTGTGAGGGCGCGGGTTAGTGTCAGCGTACGGGTTAGGATTAGGGGACGGCTGAGGGTCAGGCTTCGGGGAAGGGTTAGGGTTAGGGTTCGGGCTAGGGTTAGGGTTAGGGGACGGGGACGGTTTAGGGTACAGGTGAGGGTACGACAACGCTCTAGGGGGAGCGTACGTGTGAGGGCGCGGGTTAGTGTCAGCGTACGGGTTAGGATTAGGGGACGGCTGAGGGTCAGGCTTCGGGGAAGGGTTAGGGTTAGGGTTCGGGCTAGGGTTAGGGTTAGGGGACGGGGACGGTTTAGGGTACAGGTGAGGGTACGACAACGCTCTAGGTGGAGCGTACGTGTGAGGGCGCGGGTTAGTGTCAGCGTACGGGTTAGGATTAGGGGACGGCTGAGGGTCAGGCTTCGGGGAAGGGTTAGGGTTAGGGTTCGGGCTAGGGTTAGGGTTAGGGGACGGGGACGGTTTAGGGTCCAGGTGAGGGTACGACAACGCTCTAGGGGGAGCGTACGTGTGAGGGCGCGGGTTAGTGTCAGCGTACGGGTTAGTATTAGGGGACGGGTGAGGGTCAGGCTTCGGGGAAGGGTTAGTGTTAGGGTTCGGGCTAGGGTTAGGGTTAGGGGACGGGGACGGTTTAGGATCCAGGTGAGGGTACGACAACGCTCCAGGGGGAGCGTACGTGTGAGGGCGCGGGTTAGTGTCAGCGTACGGGTTAGGATTAGGGGACGGCTGAGGATCAGGCTTCAGGGAAGGGTTAGGGTTAGGGTTCGGGCTAGGGTTAGGGTTAGGGGACGGGGACGGTTTAGGGTCCAGGTGAGGGTACGACAACGCTCTACGGGGAGCGTACGTGTGAGGGCGCGGGTTAGTGTCAGCGTACGGGTTAGGATTAGGGGACGGGTGAGGGTCAGGCTTCGGGAAAGGGTTAGGGTTAGGGTTCGGGCTAGGGTTAGGGTTAGGGGATGGGGACGGTTCAGGGTCCAGGTGAGGGTACGACAACGCTCTAGGGGGAGCGTACGTGTGAGGGCGCGGGTTAGTGTCAGCGTACGGGTTAGGATTAGGGGACGGGTGAGGGTCAGGCTTCGGGGAAGGGTTAGGTTTAGGGTTCGGGCTAGGGTTAGGGTTAGGGGACGGGGACGGTTTAGGGTCCAGGTGAGGGTACGACAACGCTCTAGGGGGAGCGTACGTGTGAGGGCGCGGGTTAGTGTCAGCGTACGGTTTAGGATTAGGGGACGGCTGAGGGTCAGGCTTCGGGGAAGGGTTAGGGTTAGGGTTCGGGCTAGGGTTACGGTTAGGGGACGGGGAAGGTTTAGGTTCCAGGTGAGGGTACGACAACGCTCTAGGGGGAGCGTACGTGTGAGGGCGCGGGTTAGTGTCAGCGTACGGGTTAGGATTAGGGGACGGCTGAGGGTCAGGCTTCAGGGAAGGGTTAGGGTTAGGGTTCGGGCTAGGGTTAGGGTTAGGGGACGGGGAAGGTTTAGGTTCCAGGTGAGGGTACGACAACGCTCTAGGGGGAGCGTACGTGTGAGGGCGCGGGTTAGTGTCAGCGTACGGGTTAGGATTAGGGGACGGCTGAGGGTCAGGCTTCAGGGAAGGGTTAGGGTTAGGGTTCGGGCTAGGGTTAGGGTTAGGGGACGGGGACGGTTCAGGGTCCAGGTGAGGGTACGACAACGCTCTAGGGGGAGCGTACGTGTGAGGGCGCGGGTTAGTGTCAGCGTACGGGTTAGGATTAGGGGACGGCTGAGGGTCAGGCTTCAGGGAAGGGTTAGGGTTAGGGTTCGGGCTAGGGTTAGGGTTAGGGGACGGGGAAGGTTTAGGTTCCAGGTGAGGGTACGACAACGCTCTAGGGGGAGCGTACGTGTGAGGGCGCGGGTTAGTGTCAGCGTACGGGTTAGGATTAGGGGACGGCTGAGGGTCAGGCTTCAGGGAAGGGTTAGGGTTAGGGTTCGGGCTAGGGTTAGGGTTAGGGGACGGGGACGGTTCAGGGTCCAGGTGAGGGTACGACAACGCTCTAGGGGGAGCGTACGTGTGAGGGCGCGGGTTAGTGTCAGCGTACGGGTTAGGATTAGGGGACGGCTGAGGGTCAGGCTTCAGGGAAGGGTTAGGGTTAGGGTTCGGGCTAGTGTTAGGGTTAGGGGACGGGGACGGTTCAGGGTCCAGGTGAGGGTACGACAACGCTCTAGGGGGAGCGTACGTGTGAGGGCGCGGGTTAGTGTCAGCGTACGGGTTAGGATTAGGGGACGGGTGAGGGTCAGGCTTCGGGGAAGGGTTAGGGTTAGGGTTCGGGCTAGGGTTAGGGTTAGGGGACGGGGACGGTTTAGGGTCCAGGTGAGGGTACGACAACGCTCTAGGGGGAGCGTACGTGTGAGGGCGCGGGTTAGTGTCAGCGTACGGGTTAGGATTAGGGGACGGGTGAGGGTCAGGCTTCGGGGAAGAGTTAGGGTTAGGGTTCGGGCTAGGGTTAGGGTTACGGGACGGGGACGGTTTAGGGTCCAGGTGAGGGTACGACAACGCTCTAGGGGGAGCGTACGTGTGAGGGCGCGGGTTAGTGTCAGCGTACGGGTTAGGATTAGGGGACGGCTGAGGGTCAGGCTTCGGGGAAGAGTTAGGGTTAGGGTTCGGGCTAGGGTTAGGGTTAGGGGACGGGGACGGTTTAGGGTACAGGTGAGGGTACGACAACGCTCTAGGGGGAGCGTACGTGTGAGGGCGCGGGTTAGTGTCAGCGTACGGGTTAGGATTAGGGGACGGCTGAGGGTCAGGCTTCGGGGAAGGGTTAGGGTTAGGGTTCGGGCTAGGGTTAGTGTTAGGGGACGGGGACGGTTTAGGGTCCAGGTGAGGGTACGACAACGCTCTAGGGGGAGCGTACGTGTGAGGGCGCGGGTTAGTGTCAGCGTACGGGTTAGGATTAGGGGACGGCTGAGGGTCAGGCTTCGGGGAAGGGTTAGGGTTAGGGTTCGGGCTAGGGTTAGGGTTAGGGGACGGGGACAGTTTAGGGTCCAGGTGAGGGTACGACAACGCTCTAGGGGGAGCGTACGTGTGAGGGCGCGGGTTAGTGTCAGCGTACGGGTTAGGATTAGGGGACGGCTGAGGGTCAGGCTTCGGGGAAGGGTTAGGGTTAGGGTTCGGGCTAGGGTTAGGGTTAGGGGACGGGGACAGTTTAGGGTCCAGGTGAGGGTACGACAACGCTCTAGGGGGAGCGTACGTGTGAGGGCGCGGGTTAGTGTCAGCGTACGGGTTAGATTAGGGGACGGCTGAGGGTCAGGCTTCGGGGAAGGGTTAGGGTTAGGGTTCGGGCTAGGGTTAGGGTTAGGGGACGGGGACGGTTTAGGGTCCAGGTGAGGGTACGACAACGCTCTAGGGGGAGCGTACGTGTGAGGGCGTGGGTTAGTGTCAGCGTACTGGTTAGGATTAGGGGACGGCTGAGGGTCAAGCTTCGGGGAAGTGTTAGGTTTAGGGTTCGGGCTACCGTTAGGGTTGGGGAAGGGGACGGTTTAGGGTCCAGGTGAGGGTACGACAACGCTCTAGGGGGAGCGTACGTGTGAGGGCGCGGGTTAGTGTCAGCGTACGGGTTAGGATTAGGGGACGGCTGAGGGTCAGGCTTCGGGGAAGGGTTAGGGTTAGGGTTCGGGCTAGGGTTAGGGTTAGGGGACGGGGACGGTTTAGGGTCCAGGTGAGGGTACGACAACGCTCTAGGGGGAGCGTACGTGTGAGGGCGCGGGTTAGTGTCAGCGTACGGGTTAGGATTAGGGGACGGGTGAGGGTCAGGCTTCGGGGAAGGGTTAGGGTTAGGGTTCGGGCTAGGGTTAGGGTTAGGGGACGGGGACGGTTTAGGGTCCAGGTGAGGGTACGACAACGCTCTAGGGGGAGCGTACGTGTGAGGACGCGGGTTAGTGTCAGCGTACGGGTTAGGATTAGGGGACGGGTGAGGGTCAGGCTTCGGGGAAGGGTTAGGGTTAGGGTTCGGGCTAGGGTTAGGGTTAGGGGACGGGGACGGTTTAGGGTCCAGGTGAGGGTACGACAACGCTCTAGGGGGAGCGTACGTGTGAGGGCGCGGGTTAGTGTCAGCGTACGGGTTAGGATTAGGGGACGGCTGAGGGTCAGGCTTCGGGGAAGGGTTAGGGTTAGGGTTCGGGCTAGGGTTAGGGTTAGGGGACGGGGACGGTTTAGGGTCCAGGTGAGGGTACGACAACGCTCTAGGGGGAGCGTACGTGTGAGGGCGCGGGTTAGTGTCAGCGTACGGGTTAGGATTAGGGGACGGCTGAGGGTCAGGCTTCGGGGAAGGGTTAGGGTTAGGGTACGGGCTAGGGTTAGGGTTAGGGGACGGGGACGGTTTAGGGTCCAGGTGAGGGTACGACAACGCTCTAGGGGGAGCGTACGTGTGAGGGCGTGGGTTAGTGTCAGCGTACGGGTTAGGATTAGGGGACGGCTGAGGGTCAGGCTTCGGGGAAGGGTTAGGGTTAGGGTTCGGGCTAGGGTTAGGGTTAGGGGACGGGGACGGTTTAGGGTCCAGGTGAGGGTACGACAACGCTCTAGTGGGAGCGTACGTGTGAGGGCGCGGGTTAGTGTCAGCGTACGGGTTAGGATTAGTGGACGGCTGAGGGTCAGGCTTCGGGGAAGGGTTAGGGTTAGGGTTCGGGCTAGGGTTAGGGTTAGGGGACGGGGACGGTTTAGGGTCCCGGTGAGGGTACGACAACGCTCTAGGGGGAGCGTACGTGTGAGGGCGCGGGTTAGTGTCAGCGTACGGGTTAGGATTAGGGGACGTGTGAGGGTCAGGCTTTGGGGAAGGGTTAGGGTTAGGGTTCGGGCTAGGGTTAGGGTTAGGGGACGGGGACGGTTTAGGGTCCAGGTGAGGGTACGACAACACTCTAGGGGGAGCGTACCTGTGAGAGCGCGGGTTAGTGTCAGCGTACGGGTTAGGATTAGGGGACGGGTGAGGGTCAGGCTTCGGGGAAGGGTTAGGGTTAGGGTTCGGGCTAGGGTTAGGGTTAGGGGACGGGGACGGTTTAGCGTCCAGGTGAGGGTACGACAACGCTCTAGGGGGAGCGTACGTGTGAGGGCGCGGGTTAGTGTCAGCGTACGGGTTAGGATTAGGGGACGGGTGAGGGTCAGGCTTCGGGGAAGGGTAGGGTTAGGGTTCGGGCTAGGGTTAGGGTTAGGGGACGGGCTAGGGTTAGGGTTAGGGGACGGGGACGGTTTAGGGTCCAGGAGAGGGTACGACAACGCTCTAGGGGGAGCGTACGTGTGAGGGCGCGGGTTAGTGTCAGCGTACGGGTTAGGATTAGGGGACGGCTGAGGGTCAGGCTTCGGGGAAGGGTTAGGGTTAGAGTTCGGGCTAGGGTTAGGGTTAGGGGACGGGGACGGTTTAGGGTCCAGGTGAGGGTACGACAACGCTCTAGGGGGAGTGTACGTGTGAGGGCGCGGGTTAGTGTCAGCATACTGGTTAGGATTAGGGGACGGGTGAGGGTCAGGCTTTGGGGAAGGGTTAGGGTTAGGGTTAGGGTTCGGGCTAGGGTTAGGGTTAGGGGACGGGGACGGTTTAGGGTCCAGGTGAGGGTACGACAACACTCTAGGGGGAGCGTACGTGTGAGGGCGCGGGTTAGTGTCAGCGTACGGGTTAGGATTAGGGGACGGCTGAGGGTCAGGCTTCGGGGAAGGGTTAGGGTTAGGGTTCGGGCTAGGGTTAGGGTTAGGGGACAGGGACGGTTTAGCGTCGAGGTGAGGGTACGACAACGCTCTAGGGGGAGCGTACGTGTGAGGGCGCGGGTTAGTGTCAGCGTACTGGTTAGGATTAGGGGACGGCTGAGGGTCAGGCTTCGGGGAAGGGTTAGGGTTAGGGTTCGGGCTAGGGTTAGGGTTAGGGGACGGGGACGGTTTAGGGTCCAGGTGAGGGTACGACAACGCTCTAGGGGGAGCGTACGTGTGAGGGCGCGGGTTAGTGTCAGCGTACGGGTTAGGATTAGGGGACGGCTGAGGGTCAGGCTTCGGGGAAGGGTTAGGGTTAGGGTTCGGGCTAGGGTTAGGGTTAGGGGACGGGGACGGTTTAGGGTCCAGGTGAGGGTACGACAACGCTCTAGGGGGAGCGTACGTGTGAGGGCACGGGTTAGTGTCTGCGTACGGGTTAGGATTAGGGGACGGCTGAGGGTCAGGCTTCGGGGAAGGGTTAGGGTTAGGGTTCGGGCTAGGGTTAGGGTTAGGGGACGGGGACGGTTTAGGGTACTGGTGAGGGTACGACAACGCTCTACGGGGAGCGTACGTGTGAGGGCGCGGGTTAGTGTCAGCGTACGGGTTAGGATTAGGGGACGGCTGAGGGTCAGGCTTCGGGGAAGGGTTAGGGTTAGGGTTCGGGCTAGGGTTAGGGTTAGGGGACGGGGACGGTTTAGGGTCCAGGTGAGGGTACGACAACGCTCTAGGGGGAGCGTACGTGTGAGGGCGCGGGTCAGTGTCAGCGTACGGGTTAGGATTAGGGGACAGCTGAGGGTCAGGCTCCGGGGAAGGGTTAGGGTTAGGGTTCGGGCTAGGGTTAGGGTTAGGGGACGGGGACAGTTTAGGGTCCAGGTGAGCGTACGACAACGCTCTAGGGGGAGCGTACGTGTGAGGGCGCGGGTTAGTGTCAGCGTACGGGTTAGGATTAGGGGACGGGTGAGGGTCAGGCTTCGGGGAAGGGTTAGGGTTAGGGTTCAGGCTAGGGTTAGGGTTACGGGACGGGGACGGTTTAGGGTCCAGGTGAGGGTACGACAACGCTCTAGGGGGAGCGTACGTGTGAGGGCGTGGGTTAGTGTCAGCGTACGGGTTAGGATTAGG
The DNA here is from genome assembly GCF_963455315.2 of Globicephala melas. NCBI lineage: Eukaryota > Metazoa > Chordata > Mammalia > Artiodactyla > Delphinidae > Globicephala > Globicephala melas. The sequence continues at coordinate 64,271,735 of NC_083314.1, forward strand.
GGACGGCTGACGGTCAGGCTTCGGGGAAGGGTTAGGGTTAGGGTTCGGGCTAGGGTTAGGGTTAGGGGACGGGGACGGTTTAGGGTCCAGGTGAGGGTACGACAACGCTCTAGGGGGAGCGTACGTGTGAGGGCGCGGGTTAGTGTCAGCGTACGGGTTAGGATTAGGGGTCGGCTGAGTGTCAGGCTTCGGGGAAGGGTTAGGGTTAGGGTTCGGGCTAGGGTTAGGGTTAGGGGACGGGGACAGTTTAGGGTCCAGGTGAGGGTACGACAACGCTCTAGGGGGAGCGTACGTGTGAGGGCGCGGGTTAGTGTCAGCGTACGGGTTAGGATTAGGGGACGGCTGAGCGTCAGGCTTCGGGGAAGGGTTAGGGTTAGGGTTCGGGCTAGGGTTAGGGTTAGGGGACGGGGACAGCTTAGGGTCCAGGTGAGGGTACGACAACGCTCTAGGGGGAGCGTACGTGTGAGGGCGCGGGTTAGTGTCAGCGTACAGGTTAGGATTAGGGGACGGCTGAGGGTCAGGCTTCGGGGAAGGGTTAGGGTTAGGGTTCGGGCTAGGGTTAGGGTTAGGGGACGGGGACGGTTTAGGGTCCAGGTGAGGGTACGACAACGCTCTAGGGGGAGCGTACGTGTGAGGGCGCGGGTTAGTGTCAGCGTACGGGTTAGGATTAGGGGACGGGTGAGGGTCAGGCTTCAGGGAAGGGTTAGGGTTAGGGTTCGGGCTAGGGTTAGGGTTAGGGGACGGGGACGGTTTAGGGTCCAGGTGAGGGTACGACAACGCTCTAGGGGGAGCGTACGTGTGAGGGCGCGGGTTAGTGTCAGCGTACGGGTTAGGATTAGGGGACGGGTGAGGGTCAGGCTTCGGGGAAGGGTTAGGGTTAGGGTTCGGGCTAGGGTTAGGGTTAGGGGACGGGGACGGTTTAGGGTCCAGGTGAGGGTACGACAACACTCTAGGGGGAGCGTACGTGTGAGGACGCGGGTTAGTGTCAGCGTACGGGTTAGGATTAGGGGACGGGTGAGGGTCAGGCTTCGGGGAAGGGTTAGGGTTAGGGTTCGGGCTAGGGTTAGGGTTAGGTGACGGGGACAGTTTAGGGTCCAGGTGAGGGTACGACAACGCTCTAGGGGGAGCGTACGTGTGAGGGCGCGGGTTAGTGTCAGCGTACGGGTTAGGATTATGGGACGGCTGAGGGTCAGGCTTCGGGGAAGGGTTAGGGTTAGGGTTCGGGCTAGGGTTAGGGTTAGGGGACGGGGACGGTTTACGGTCCAGGTGAGGGTACGACAACACTCTAGGGGGAGCGTACGTGTGAGGGCGCGGGTTAGTGTCAGCGTACGGGTTAGGATTAGGGGACGGCTGAGGGTCAGGCTTCGGGGAAGGGTTAGGTTTAGGGTACGGGCTAGGGTTAGGGTTAGGGGACGGGGACGGTTTAGGGTCCAGGTGAGGGTACGACAACGCTCTAGGGGGAGCGTACGTGTGAGGGTGTGGGTTAGTGTCAGCGTACGGGTTAGGATTAGGGGACGGCTGAGGGTCAGGCTTCGGGGAAGGGTTAGGGTTAGGGTTCGGGCTAGGGTTAGGGTTAGGGGACGGGGACGGTTTAGGGTCCAGGTGAGGGTACGACAACGCTCTAGTGGGAGCGTACGTGTGAGGGCGCGGGTTAGTGTCAGCGTACGGGTTAGGATTAGGGGACGGGTGAGGGTCAGGCTTCGGGGAAGTGTTAGGGTTAGGGTTCGGGCTAGGGTTAGGGTTAGGGGACGGGGATGGTTTAGGGTCCAGGTGAGGGTACGACAACGCTCTAGGGGGAGCGTACGTGTGAGGGCGCGGGTTAGTGTCAGCGTACGGGTTAGGATTAGGGGACGGGTGAGGGTCAGGCTTTGGGGAAGGGTTAGGGTTAGTTTTCGGGCTAGGGTTAGGGTTAGGGGACGGGGACGGTTTAGGGTCCAGGTGAGGGTACGACAACACTCTAGGGGGAGCGTACGTGTGAGGGCGCGGGTTAGTGTCAGCGTACGGGTTAGGATTATGGGACGGGTGAGGGTCAGGCTTCGGGGAAGGGTTAGGGTTAGGGTTCGGTCTAGGGTTAGGGTTAGGGGACGGGGACGGTTTAGCGTCCAGGTGAGGGTACGACAACGCTCTAGGGGGAGCGTACGTGTGAGGGCGCGGGTTAGTGTCAGCGTACTGGTTAGGATTAGGGGACGGCTGAGGGTCAGGCTTCGGGGAAGGGTTAGGGTTAGGGTTCGGGCTAGGGTTAGGGTTAGGGGACGGGGACGGTTTAGGGTCCAGGTGAGGGTACGACAACGCTCTAGGGGGAGCGTACGTGTGAGGGCGCGGGTTAGTGTCAGCGTACGGGTTAGGATTAGGGGACGGGTGAGGGTCAGGCTTCGGGGAAGGGTTAGGGTTAGGGTTCAGGCTAGGGTTAGGGTTACGGGACGGGGATGGTTTAGGGTCCAGGTGAGGGTACGACAACGCTCTAGGGGGAGCGTACGTGTGAGGGCGCGGGTTAGTGTCAGCGTACGGGTTAGGATTAGGGGACGGCTGAGGGTCAGGCTTCGGGGAAGGGTTAGGTTTAGGGTTCGGGCTAGGGTTAGGGTTAGGGGACGGGGACGGTTTAGGGTCCAGGTGAGGGTACGACAACGCTCTAGGGGGAGCGTACGTGTGAGGGCGCGGGTTAGTGTCAGCGTACGGGTTAGGATTAGGGGTCGGCTGAGGGTCAGGCTTCGGGGAAGGGTTAGGGTTAGGGTTCAGGCTAGGGTTAGGGTTAGGGGACGGGGACAGTTTAGGGTGCAGGTGAGGGTACGACAACGCTCTAGGGGGAGCGTACGTGTGAGGGCGTGGGTTAGTGTCAGCGTACGGGTTAGGATTAGGGGACGGCTGAGCGTCAGGCTTCGGGGAAGGGTTAGGGTTAGGGTTCGGGCTAGGGTTAGGGTTAGGGGACGGGGACAGTTTAGGGTCCAGGTGAGGGTACGACAACGCTCTAGGGGGAGCGTACGTGTGAGGGCGCGGGTTAGTGTCAGCGTACGGGTTAGGATTAGGGGACGGCTGAGGGTCAGGCTTCGGGGAAGGGTTAGGGTTAGGGTTCGGGATAGGGTTAGGGTTAGGGGACGGGGACGGTTTAGGGTCCAGGTGAGGGTACGACAACGCTCTAGGGGGAGCGTACGTGTGAGGGCGCGGGTTAGTGTCAGCGTACGGGTTAGATTAGGGGACGGCAGAGGGTCAGGCTTCGGGGAAGGGTTAGGGTTAGGGTTCGGGCTAGGGTTAGGGTTAGGGGACTGGGACGGTTTAGGGTCCAGGTGAGGGTACGACAACGCTCTAGGGGGAGCGTACGTGTGAGGGCGCGGGTTAGTGTCAGCGTACTGGTTAGGATTAGGGGACGGCTGAGGGTCAAGCTTCGGGGAAGTGTTAGGTTTAGGGTTCGGGCCAGGGTTAGGGTTGGGGACGGGGACGGTTTAGGGTCCAGGTGAGGGTACGACAACGCTCTAGGGGGAGCGTACGTGTGAGGGCGCGGGTTAGTGTCAGCGTACGGGTTAGGATTAGGGGACGGGTGAGGGTCAGGCTTCGGGGAAGGGTTAGGGTTAGGGTTCGGGCTAGGGTTAGGGTTAGGGGACGGGGACGGTTTAGCGTCCAGGTGAGGGTACGACAACGCTCTAGGGGGAGCGTACGTGTGAGGGCGCGGGTTAGTGTCAGCGTACGGGTTAGGATTACGGGACGGGTGAGGGTCAGGCTTCGGGGAAGGGTTAGGGTTAGGGTTCGGGCTAGGGTTAGGGTTAGGGGACGGGGACGGTTTAGGGTCCAGGTGAGGGTACGACAACGCTCTAGGGGGAGCGTACGTGTGAGGGCGCGGGTTAGTGTCAGCGTACGGGTTAGGATTAGGGGACGGCTGAGGGTCAGGCTTCGGGGAAGGGTTAGGGTTAGGGTTCGGGCTAGGGTTAGGGTTAGGGGACGGGGACGGTTTAGGGTCCAGGTGAGGGTACGACAACGCTCTAGGGGGAGCGTACGTGTGAGGGCGCGGGTTAGTGTCAGCGTACGGGTTAGGATTAGGGGACGGCTGAGGGTCAGGCTTCGGGGAAGGGTTAGGGTTAGGGTTCGGGCTAGGGTTAGGGTTAGGGGACGGGGACGGTTTACGGTCCAGGTGAGGGTACGACAACACTCTAGGGGGAGCGTACGTGTGAGGGCGCGGGTTAGTGTCAGCGTACGGGTTAGGATTAGGGGACGGCTGAGGGTCAGGCTTCGGGGAAGGGTTAGGTTTAGGGTACGGGCTAGGGTTAGGGTTAGGGGACGGGGACGGTTTAGGGTCCAGGTGAGGGTACGACAACGCTCTAGGGGGAGCGTACGTGTGAGGGTGTGGGTTAGTGTCAGCGTACGGGTTAGGATTAGGGGACGGCTGAGGGTCAGGCTTCGGGGAAGGGTTAGGGTTAGGGTTCGGGCTAGGGTTAGGGTTAGGGGACGGGGACGGTTTAGGGTCCAGGTGAGGGTACGACAACGCTCTAGTGGGAGCGTACGTGTGAGGGCGCGGGTTAGTGTCAGCGTACGGGTTAGGATTAGGGGACGGGTGAGGGTCAGGCTTCGGGGAAGGGTTAGGGTTAGGGTTCGGGCTAGGGTTAGGGTTAGGGGACGGGGATGGTTTAGGGTCCAGGTGAGGGTACGACAACGCTCTAGGGGGAGCGTACGTGTGAGGGCGCGGGTTAGTGTCAGCGTACGGGTTAGGATTAGGGGACGGGTGAGGGTCAGGCTTTGGGGAAGGGTTAGGGTTAGTTTTCGGGCTAGGGTTAGGGTTAGGGGACGGGGACGGTTTAGGGTCCAGGTGAGGGTACGACAACACTCTAGGGGGAGCGTACGTGTGAGGGCGCGGGTTAGTGTCAGCGTACGGGTTAGGATTATGGGACGGGTGAGGGTCAGGCTTCGGGGAAGGGTTAGGGTTAGGGTTCGGTCTAGGGTTAGGGTTAGGGGACGGGGACGGTTTAGCGTCCAGGTGAGGGTACGACAACGCTCTAGGGGGAGCGTACGTGTGAGGGCGCGGGTTAGTGTCAGCGTACGGGTTAGGATTAGGGGACGGGTGAGGGTCAGGCTTCGGGGAAGGGTTAGGGTTAGGGTTCAGGCTAGGGTTAGGGTTACGGGACGGGGATGGTTTAGGGTCCAGGTGAGGGTACGACAACGCTCTAGGGGGAGCGTACGTGTGAGGGCGCGGGTTAGTGTCAGCGTACGGGTTAGGATTAGGGGACGGCTGAGGGTCAGGCTTCGGGGAAGGGTTAGGTTTAGGGTTCGGGCTAGGGTTAGGGTTAGGGGACGGGGACGGTTTAGGGTCCAGGTGAGGGTACGACAACGCTCTAGGGGGAGCGTACGTGTGAGGGCGCGGGTTAGTGTCAGCGTACGGGTTAGGATTAGGGGTCGGCTGAGGGTCAGGCTTCGGGGAAGGGTTAGGGTTAGGGTTCGGGCTAGGGTTAGGGTTAGGGGACGGGGACAGTTTAGGGTGCAGGTGAGGGTACGACAACGCTCTAGGGGGAGCGTACGTGTGAGGGCGTGGGTTAGTGTCAGCGTACGGGTTAGGATTAGGGGACGGCTGAGCGTCAGGCTTCGGGGAAGGGTTAGGGTTAGGGTTCGGGCTAGGGTTAGGGTTAGGGGACGGGGACAGTTTAGGGTCCAGGTGAGGGTACGACAACGCTCTAGGGGGAGCGTACGTGTGAGGGCGCGGGTTAGTGTCAGCGTACGGGTTAGGATTAGGGGACGGCTGAGGGTCAGGCTTCGGGGAAGGGTTAGGGTTAGGGTTCGGGATAGGGTTAGGGTTAGGGGACGGGGACGGTTTAGGGTCCAGGTGAGGGTACGACAACGCTCTAGGGGGAGCGTACGTGTGAGGGCGCGGGTTAGTGTCAGCGTACGGGTTAGATTAGGGGACGGCAGAGGGTCAGGCTTCGGGGAAGGGTTAGGGTTAGGGTTCGGGCTAGGGTTAGGGTTAGGGGACTGGGACGGTTTAGGGTCCAGGTGAGGGTACGACAACGCTCTAGGGGGAGCGTACGTGTGAGGGCGCGGGTTAGTGTCAGCGTACTGGTTAGGATTAGGGGACGGCTGAGGGTCAAGCTTCGGGGAAGTGTTAGGTTTAGGGTTCGGGCCAGGGTTAGGGTTGGGGACGGGGACGGTTTAGGGTCCAGGTGAGGGTACGACAACGCTCTAGGGGGAGCGTACGTGTGAGGGCGCGGGTTAGTGTCAGCGTACGGGTTAGGATTAGGGGACGGGTGAGGGTCAGGCTTCGGGGAAGGGTTAGGGTTAGGGTTCGGGCTAGGGTTAGGGTTAGGGGACGGGGACGGTTTAGCGTCCAGGTGAGGGTACGACAACGCTCTAGGGGGAGCGTACGTGTGAGGGCGCGGGTTAGTGTCAGCGTACGGGTTAGGATTAGGGGACGGGTGAGGGTCAGGCTTCGGGGAAGGGTTAGGGTTAGGGTTCGGGCTAGGGTTAGGGTTAGGGGACGGGGACGGTTTAGGGTCCAGGTGAGGGTACGACAACGCTCTAGGGGGAGCGTACGTGTGAGGGCGCGGGTTAGTGTCAGCGTACGGGTTAGGATTAGGGGACGGCTGAGGGTCAGGCTTCGGGGAAGGGTTAGGGTTAGGGTTCGGGCTAGGGTTAGGGTTAGGGGACGGGGACGGTTTAGGGTCCAGGTGAGGGTACGACAACGCTCTAGGGGGAGCGTACGTGTGAGGGCGCGGGTTAGTGTCAGCGTACGGGTTAGGATTAGGGGACGGCTGAGGGTCAGGCTTCGGGGAAGGGTTAGGGTTAGGGTTCGGGCTAGGGTTAGGGTTAGGGGACGGGGACAGTTTAGGGTCCAGGTGAGGGTACGACAACGCTCTAGGGGGAGCGTACGTGTGAGGGCGCGGGTTAGTGTCAGCGTACGGGTTAGGATTAGGGGACGGGTGAGGGTCAGGCTTCGGGGAAGGGTTAGGGTTAGGGTTCGGGCTAGGGTTAGGGTTAGGGGACGGGGACGGTTTAGGGTCCAGGTGAGGGTACGACAACGCTCTAGGGGGAGCGTACGTGTGAGGGCGCGGGTTAGTGTCAGCGTACGGGTTAGGATTAGGGGTCGGCTGAGGGTCAGGCTTCGGGGAAGGGTTAGGGTTAGGGTTCGGGCTAGGGTTAGGGTTAGGGGACGGGGACGGTTCAGGGTCCAGGTGAGGGTACGACAACGCTCTAGGGAGAGCGTACGTGTGAGGGCGCGGGTTAGTGTCAGCGTACGGGTTAGGATTAGGGGACGGGTGAGGGTCAGGCTTCGGGGAAGGGTTAGGGTTAGGGTTCGGGCTAGGGTTAGGGTTAGGGGACGGGGACGGTTCAGGGTCCAGGTGAGGGTACGACAACGCTATAGGGGGAGCGTACGTGTGAGGGCGCGGGTTAGTGTCAGCGTACGGGTTAGGATTAGGGGACGGGTGAGGGTCAGGCTCCGGGGAAGGGTTAGGGTTAGGGTTCGGGCTAGGGTTAGGGTTAGGGGATGGGGACGGTTTAGGGTCCAGGTGAGGGTACGACAACGCTCTAGGGGGAGCGTACGTGTGAGGGCGCGGGTTAGTGTCAGCGTACGGGTTAGGATTAGGGGACGGCTGAGGGTCAGGCTTCGGGGAAGGGTTAGGGTTAGGGTTCGGGCTAGGGTTAGGGTTAGGGGACGGGGACGGTTTAGCGTCCAGGTGAGGGTACGACAACGCACTAGGGGGAGCGTACGTGTGAGGGCGCGGGTTAGTGTCAGCGTACGGGTTAGGATTAGGGGACGGGTGAGGGTCAGGCTACGTGGAAGGGTTACGGTTAGGGTTCGGGCTAGGGTTAGGGTTAGGGGACGGGGACGGTTTAGGGTCCAGGTGAGGGTACGACAACGCTCTAGGGGGAGCGTACGTGTGAGGGCGCGGGTTAGTGTCAGCGTACGGGTTAGGATTAGGGGACGGCTGAGGGTCAGGCTTCGGGGAAGGGTTAGGGTTAGGGTTCGGGCTAGGGTTAGGGTTAGGGGACGGGGACGATTTAGGGTCCAGGTGAGGGTACGACAACGCTCTAGGGGGAGCGTACGTGTGAGGGCGCGGGTTAGTGTCAGCGTACGGGTTAGGATTAGGGGACGGCTGAGGATCAGGCTTCGGGGAAGGCTGAGGGTTAGGGTTCGGGCTAGGGTTAGGGTTAGGGGACCGGGACGGTTTAGGGTCCAGGTGAGGGTACGACAACGCTCTAGGGGGAGCGTACGTGTGAGGGCGCGGGTTAGTGTCAGCGTACGGTTTAGGATTAGGGGACGGCTGAGGGTCAGGCTTCGGGGAAGGGTTAGGGTTAGGGTTCGGGCTAGGGTTAGGGTTAGGGGACGGGGACGGTTTAGGGTCCAGGTGAGGGTACAACAACGCTCTAGGGGGAGCGTACGTGTGAGGGCGCGGGTTAGTGTCAGCGTACGGGTTAGGATTAGGGTACGTCTGAGGGTCAGGCTTCGGGGAAGTGTTAGGGTTAGGGTTCGGGCTAGGGTTAGGGTTAGGGGACGGGGACGGTTCAGGGTCCAGGTGAGGGTATGACAACGCTCTAGGGGGAGCGTACGTGTGAGGGCGCGGGTTAGTGTCAGCGTACGGGTTAGGATTAGGGGACGGCTGAGGGTCAGGCTTCGGGGAAGGGTTAGGGTTAGGGTTCGGGCTAGGGTTAGGGTTAGGGGACGGGGACGGTTCAGGGTCCAGGTGAGGGTACGACAACGCTCTAGGGGGAGCGTACGTGTGAGGGCGCGGGTTAGTGTCAGCGTACGGGTTAGGATTAGGGGACGGCTGAGGGTCAGGCTTCGGGGAAGGGTTAGGGTTAGGGTTCGGGCTAGGGTTAGGGTTAGGGGACTGGGATGGTTCAGGGTCCAGGTGAGGGTACGACAACGCTCTAGGGGGAGCGTACGTGTGAGGGCGCGGGTTAGTGTCAGCGTACGGGTTAGGATTAGGGGACGGGTGAGGGTCAGGCTTCGGGGAAGGGTTAGGGTTAGGGTTCGGGCTAGGGTTAGGGTTAGGGGACGGGGACGGTTCAGGGTCCAGGTGAGGGTACGACAACGCTCTAGGGGGAGCGTACGTGTGAGGGCGCGGGTTAGTGTCAGCGTACGGGTTAGGATTAGGGGACGGGTGAGGGTCAGGCTTCGGGGAAGGGTTAGGGTTAGGGTTCGGGCTAGGGTTAGGGTTAGGGGACGGGGACGGTTCAGGGTCCAGGTGAGGGTACGACAACGCTCTGGGGGAGCGTACGTGTGAGGGCGTGCTTTAGTGTCAGCGTACGGGTTAGGATTAGGGGACGGCTGAGGGTCAGGCTTCGGGGAAATGTTAGGGTTACGGTTCGGGCTAGGGTTAGGGTTAGGGGACGGGGACGGTTCAGGGTCCAGGTGAGGGTACGACAACGCTCTAGGGGGAGCGTACGTGTGAGGGCGCGGGTTAGTGTCAGCGTACGGTTTAGGATTAGGGGACGGCTGAGGGTCAGGCTTCGGGGAAGGGTTAGGGTTAGGGTTCGGGCTAGGGTTAGGGTTAGGGGACGGGGACGGTTCAGGGTCCAGGTGAGGGTACGACAACGCTCTAGGGGGAGCGTACGTGTGAGGGCGCGGGTTAGTGTCAGCGTACGGGTTAGGATTAGGGGACGGCTGAGGGTCAGGCTTCGGGGAAGGGTTAGGGTTAGGGTTCGGGCTAGGGTTAGGGTTAGGGGACGGGGACGGTTTAGGGTCCAGGTGAGGGTACGACAACGCTCTAGGGGGAGCGTAGGTGTGAGGGCGCGGTTAGTGTCAGCGTACGGGTTAGGATTAGGGGACGGCTGAGGGTCAGGCTTCGGGGAAGGGTTAGGGTTAGGGTTCGGGCTAGGGTTAGGGTTAGGGGACGGGGACGGTTCAGGGTCCAGGTGAGGGTACGACAACGCTCTAGGGGGAGCGTACGTGTGAGGGCGCGGGTTAGTGTCAGCGTACGGGTTAGGATTAGGGGACGGGTGAGGGTCAGGCTTCGGGGAAGGGTTAGGGTTAGGGTTCGGGCTAGGGTTAGGGTTACGGGACGGGGACGGTTTAGGGTCCAGGTGAGGGTACGACAACGCTCTAGGGGGAGCGTACGTGTGAGGGCGCGGGTTAGTGTCAGCGTACGGGTTAGGATTAGGGGACGGGTGAGGGTCAGGCTTCGGGGAAGGGTTAGGGTTAGGGTTCGGGCTAGGGTTAGGGTTAGGGGACCGGGACGGTTTAGGGTCCAGGTGAGGGTACGACAACGCTCTAGGGGGAGCGTACGTGTGAGGGCGCGGCTTAGTGTCAGCGTACGGGTTAGGATTAGGGGACGGCTGAGGGTCAGGCTTCGGGGAAGGGTTAGGGTTAGGGTTCGGGCTAGGGTTAGGGTTAGGGGACGGGGACGGTTTAGGGTCCAGGTGAGGGTACGACAACGCTCTAGGGGGAGCGTACGTGTGAGGGCGCGGGTTAGTGTCAGCGTACGGGTTAGGATTAGGGGACGGCTGAGGGTCAGGCTTCGGGGAAGCGTTAGGTTTAGGGTTCGGGCTAGGGTTAGGGTTAGGGGACGGACACGCTTTAGGGTCCAGGTGAGGGTACGACAACGCTCGAGGGGGAGCGTACGTGTGAGGGCACGGGTTAGTGTCAGCGTACGGGTTAGGATTAGGGGACGGCTGAGGGTCAGGCTTCGGGGAAGGGTTAGGGTTAGGGTTCGGGCTAGGGTTAGGGTTAGGGGACGGGGACGGTTCAGGGTCCAGGTGAGGGTACGACAACGCTCTAGGGGGAGCGTACGTGTGAGGGCGCGGGTTAGTGTCAGCGTACGGGTTAGGATTAGGGGACGGGTGAGGGTCAGGCTTCGGGGAAGGGTTAGGGTTAGGGTTCGGGCTAGGGTTAGGGTTAGGGGACGGGGACGGTTCAGGGTCCAGGTGAGGGTACGACAACGCTCTAGGGGGAGCGTACGTGTGAGGGCGCGGGTTAGTGTCAGCGTACGGGTTAGGATTAGGGGACGGCTGAGGGTCAGGCTTTGGGGAAGGGTTAGGGTTAGGGTTCGGGCTAGGGTTAGGGTTAGGGGACGGGGACGGTTTAGGGTCCAGGTGAGGGTACGACAACGCTCTAGGGGGAACGTACGTGTGAGGGCGCGGGTTAGTGTCAGCGTACGGGTTAGGATTAGGGGACGGCTGAGGGTCAGGCTTCGGGGAAGGGTTAGGGTTAGGGTTCGGGCTAGGGTTAGGGTTAGGGGACGGGGACGGTTCAGGGTCCAGGTGAGGGTACGACAACGCTCTAGGGGGAGCGTACGTGTGAGGGCGCGGGTTAGTGTCAGCGTACGGGTTAGGATTAGGGGACGGGTGAGGGTCAGGCTTCGGGGAAGGGTTAGGGTTAGGGTTCGGGCTAGGGTTAGGGTTAGGGGACCGGGACGGTTTAGGGTCCAGGTGAGTGTACGACAACGCTCTAGGGGTAGCGTACGTGTGAGGGCGCGGGTTAGTGTCAGCGTACGGGTTAGGATTAGGGGACGGCTGAGGGTCAGGCTTCGGGGAAGGGTTAGGTTTAGGGTTCGGGCTAGGGTTAGGGTTAGGGGACGGACACGCTTTAGGGTCCAGGTGAGGGTACGACAACGCTCTAGGGGGAGCGTACGTGTGAGGGCGCGGGTTAGTGTCAGCGTACGGGTTAGGATTAGGGGACGGCTGAGGGTCAGGCTTCGGGGAAGGGTTAGGGTTAGGGTTCGGACTAGGGTTAGGGTTAGGGGACGGGGACGGTTTAGGGTCCAGGTGAGGGTACGACAACGCTCTAGGGGGAGCGTACGTGTGAGGGCGCGGGTTAGTGTCAGCGTACGGGTTAGGATTAGGGGACGGCTGAGGGTCAGGCTTCGGGGAAGGGTTAGGGTTAGGGTTAGGGCTAGGGTTAGGGTTAGGGGACGGGGACGGTTTAGGGTCCAGGTGAGGGTACGACAACGCTCTAGGGGGAGCGTACGTGTGAGGGCGCGGGTTAGTGTCAGCGTACGGGTTAGGATTAGGGGACGGGTGAGGGTCAGGCTTCGGGGAAGGGTTAGGGTTAGGGTTCGGGCTAGGGTTAGGGTTACGGGACGGGGACGGTTTAGGGTCCAGGTGAGGGTACGACAACGCTCTAGGGGGAGCGTACGTGTGAGGGCGCGGGTTAGTGTCAGCGTACGGGTTAGGATTAGGGGACGGGTGAGGGTCAGGCTTCGGGGAAGGGTTAGGGTTAGGGTTCGGGCTAGGGTTAGGGTTAGGGGACCGGGACGGTTTAGGGTCCAGGTGAGGGTACGACAACGCTCTAGGGGGAGCGTACGTGTGAGGGCGCGGGTTAGTGTCAGCGTACGGGTTAGGATTAGGGGACGGCTGAGTGTCAGGCTTCGGGGAAGGGTTAGGGTTAGGGTTCGGGCTAGGGTTAGGGTTAGGGGACGGGGACGGTTTAGGGTCCAGGTGAGGGTACGACAACGCTCTAGGGGGAGCGTACGTGTGAGGGCGCGGGTTAGTGTCAGCGTACGGGTTAGGATTAGGGGACGGCTGAGGGTCAGGCTTCGGGGAAGGGTTAGGTTTAGGGTTCGGGCTAGGGTTAGGGTTAGTGGACGGACACGCTTTAGGGTCCAGGTGAGGGTACGACAACGCTCTAGGGGGAGCGTACGTGTGAGGGCGCGGGTTAGTGTCAGCGTACGGGTTAGGATTAGGGGACGGCTGAGGGTCAGGCTTCGGGGAAGGGTTAGGGTTAGGGTTCGGGCTAGGGTTAGGGTTAGGGGACGGGGACGGTTTAGGGTCCAGGTGAGGGTACGACAACGCTCTAGGGGGAGCGTACGTGTGAGGGCGCGGGTTAGTGTCAGCGTACGGGTTAGGATTAGGGGACGGCTGAGGGTCAGGCTTCGGGGAAGTGTTAGGGTTAGGGTTCGGGCTAGGGTTAGGGTTAGGGGACGGGGACGGTTTAGGGTCCAGGTGAGGGTACGACAACGCTCTAGGGGGAGCGTACGTGTGAGGGCGCGGGTTAGTGTCAGCGTACGGGTTAGGATTAGGGGACGGCTGAGGGTCAGGCTTCGGGGAAGGGTTAGGGTTAGGGTTCAGGCTAGGGTTAGGGTTAGGGGACGGGGACGGTTCAGGGTCCAGGTGAGGGTACGACAACGCTCTAGGGGGAGCGTACGTGTAAGGGCGCGGGTTAGTGTCAGCGTACGGGTTAGGATTAGGGGACGGGTGAGGGTCAGGCTTCGGGGAAGGGTTAGGGTTAGGGTTCGGGCTAGGGTTAGGGTTAGGGGACGGGGACGGTTTAGGGTCCAGGTGAGGGTACGACAACGCTCTAGGGGGAGCGTACGTGTGAGGGCGCGGGTTAGTGTCAGCGTACGGGTTAGGATTAGGGGACGGCTGAGGGTCAGGCTTCGGGGAAGGGTTAGGGTTAGGGTTCGGGCTAGGGTTAGGGTTAGGGGACAGGGACGGTTTAGGGTCCAGGTGAGGGTACGACAACGCTCTAGGGGGAGCGTACGTGTGAGGGCGCGGGTTAGTGTCAGCGTACGGGTTAGGATTAGGGGACGGCTGAGGGTCAGGCTTCGGGGAAGGGTTAGGGTTAGGGTTCGGGCTAGGGTTAGGGTTAGGGGACGGGGACGGTTTAGGGTACAGGTGAGGGTACGACAACGCTCTAGGGGGAGCGTACGTGTGAGGGCGCGGGTTAGTGTCAGCGTACGGGTTAGGATTAGGGGACGGCTGAGGGTCAGGCTTCGGGGAAGGGTTAGGGTTAGGGTTCGGGCTAGGGTTAGGGTTAGGGGACGGGGACGGTTTAGGGTCCAGGTGAGGGTACGACAACGCTCTAGGGGGAGCGTACGTGTGAGGGCGCGGGTTAGTGTCAGCGTACGGGTTAGTATTAGGGGACGGGTGAGGGTCAGGCTTCGGGGAAGGGTTAGGGTTAGGGTTCGGGCTAGGGTTAGGGTTAGGGGACGGGGACGGTTTAGGATCCAGGTGAGGGTACGACAACGCTCTAGGGGGAGCGTACGTGTGAGGGCGCGGGTTAGTGTCAGCGTACGGGTTAGGATTAGGGGACGGCTGAGGATCAGGCTTCAGGGAAGGGTTAGGGTTAGGGTTCGGGCTAGGGTTAGGGTTAGGGGACGGGGACGGTTTAGGGTCCAGGTGAGGGTACGACAACGCTCTACGGGGAGCGTACGTGTGAGGGCGCGGGTTAGTGTCAGCGTACGGGTTAGGATTAGGGGACGGGTGAGGGTCAGGCTTCGGGAAAGGGTTAGGGTTAGGGTTCGGGCTAGGGTTAGGGTTAGGGGATGGGGACGGTTCAGGGTCCAGGTGAGGGTACGACAACGCTCTAGGGGGAGCGTACGTGTGAGGGCGCGGGTTAGTGTCAGCGTACGGGTTAGGATTAGGGGACGGGTGAGGGTCAGGCTTCGGGGAAGGGTTAGGGTTAGGGTTCGGGCTAGGGTTAGGGTTAGGGGACGGGGACGGTTTAGGGTCCAGGTGAGGGTACGACAACGCTCTAGGGGGAGCGTACGTGTGAGGGCGCGGGTTAGTGTCAGCGTACGGGTTAGGATTAGGGGACGGCTGAGGGTCAGGCTTCGGGGAAGGGTTAGGGTTAGGGTTCGGGCTAGGGTTAGGGTTAGGGGACGGGGACGGTTTAGGGTCCAGGTGAGGGTACGACAACGCTCTAGGGGGAGCGTACGTGTGAGGGCGCGGGTTAGTGTCAGCGTACGGGTTAGGATTAGGGGACGGCTGAGGGTCAGGCTTCGGGGAAGGGTTAGGGTTAGGGTTCGGGCTAGGGTTAGGGTTAGGGGACGGGGACGGTTTAGGGTCCAGGTGAGGGTACGACAACGCTCTAGGGGGAGCGTACGTGTTACGGCGCGGGTTAGTGTCAGCGTACGGGTTAGGATTACGGGACGGGTGAGGGTCAGGCTTCGGGGAAGGGTTAGGGTTAGGGTTCGGGCTAGGGTTAGGGTTAGGGGACGGGGACGGTTCAGGGTCCAGGTGAGGGTACGACAACGCTCTAGGGGGAGCGTACGTGTGAGGGCGCGGGTTAGTGTCAGCGTACGGGTTAGGATTAGGGGACGGGTGAGGGTCAGGCTTCGGGGAAGGGTTAGGGTTAGGGTTCGGGCTAGGGTTAGGGTTAGGGGACGGGGAAGGTTTAGGTTCCAGGTGAGGGTACGACAACGCTCTAGGGGGAGCGTACGTGTGAGGGCGCGGGTTAGTGTCAGCGTACGGGTTAGGATTAGGGGACGGGTGAGGGTCAGGCTTCGGGGAAGGGTTAGGGTTAGGGTTCGGGCTAGGGTTAGGGTTAGGGGACCGGGACGGTTTAGGGTCCAGGTGAGGGTACGACAACGCTCTATGGGTAGCGTACGTGTGAGGGCGCGGGTTAGTGTCAGCGTACGGGTTAGGATTAGGGGACGGCTGAGGGTCAGGCTTCGGGGAAGGGTTAGGTTTAGGGTTCGGGCTAGGGTTAGGGTTAGGGGACGGACACGCTTTAGGGTCCAGGTGAGGGTACGACAACGCTCTAGGGGGAGCGTACGTGTGAGGGCGCGGGTTAGTGTCAGCGTACGGGTTAGGATTAGGGGACGGCTGAGGGTCAGGCTTCGGGGAAGGGTTAGGGTTAGGGTTCGGGCTAGGGTTAGGGTTAGGGGACGGGGACGGTTTAGGGTCCAGGTGAGGGTACGAAAACGCTCTAGGGGGAGCGTACGTGTGAGGGCGCGGGTTAGTGTCAGCGTACGGGTTAGGATTAGGGGACGGCTGAGGGTCAGGCTTCGGGGAAGGGTTAGGGTTAGGGTTAGGGCTAGGGTTAGGGTTAGGGGACGGGGACGGTTTAGGGTCCAGGTGAGGGTACGACAACGCTCTAGGGGGAGCGTACGTGTGAGGGCGCGGGTTAGTGTCAGCGTACGGGTTAGGATTAGGGGACGGGTGAGGGTCAGGCTTCGGGGAAGGGTTAGGGTTAGGGTTCGGGCTAGGGTTAGGGTTAGGGGACGGGGACGGTTTAGGGTCCAGGTGAGGGTACGACAACGCTCTACGGGGAGCGTACGTGTGAGGGCGCGGGTTAGTGTCAGCGTACGGGTTAGGATTAGGGGACGGGTGAGGGTCAGGCTTCGGGAAAGGGTTAGGGTTAGGGTTCGGGCTAGGGTTAGGGTTAGGGGATGGGGACGGTTCAGGGTCCAGGTGAGGGTACGACAACGCTCTAGGGGGAGCGTACGTGTGAGGGCGCGGGTTAGTGTCAGCGTACGGGTTAGGATTAGGGGACGGGTGAGGGTCAGGCTTCGGGGAAGGGTTAGGGTTAGGGTTCGGGCTAGGGTTAGGGTTAGGGGACGGGGACGGTTTAGGGTCCAGGTGAGGGTACGACAACGCTCTAGGGGGAGCGTACGTGTGAGGGCGCGGGTTAGTGTCAGCGTACGGGTTAGGATTAGGGGACGGCTGAGGGTCAGGCTTCGGGGAAGGGTTAGGTTTAGGGTTCGGGCTAGGGTTAGGGTTAGGGGACGGACACGCTTTAGGGTCCAGGTGAGGGTACGACAACGCTCTAGGGGGAGCGTACGTGTGAGGGCGCGGGTTAGTGTCAGCGTACGGGTTAGGATTAGGGGACGGCTGAGGGTCAGGCTTCGGGGAAGGGTTAGGGTTAGGGTTCGGACTAGGGTTAGGGTTAGGGGACGGGGACGGTTTAGGGTCCAGGTGAGGGTACGACAACGCTCTAGGGGGAGCGTACGTGTGAGGGCGCGGGTTAGTGTCAGCGTACGGGTTAGGATTAGGGGACGGCTGAGGGTCAGGCTTCGGGGAAGGGTTAGGGTTAGGGTTAGGGCTAGGGTTAGGGTTAGGGGACGGGGACGGTTTAGGGTCCAGGTGAGGGTACGACAACGCTCTAGGGGGAGCGTACGTGTGAGGGCGCGGGTTAGTGTCAGCGTACGGGTTAGGATTAGGGGACGGGTGAGGGTCAGGCTTCGGGGAAGGGTTAGGGTTAGGGTTCGGGCTAGGGTTAGGGTTACGGGACGGGGACGGTTTAGGGTCCAGGTGAGGGTACGACAACGCTCTAGGGGGAGCGTACGTGTGAGGGCGCGGGTTAGTGTCAGCGTACGGGTTAGGATTAGGGGACGGGTGAGGGTCAGGCTTCGGGGAAGGGTTAGGGTTAGGGTTCGGGCTAGGGTTAGGGTTAGGGGACCGGGACGGTTTAGGGTCCAGGTGAGGGTACGACAACGCTCTAGGGGGAGCGTACGTGTGAGGGCGCGGGTTAGTGTCAGCGTACGGGTTAGGATTAGGGGACGGCTGAGTGTCAGGCTTCGGGGAAGGGTTAGGGTTAGGGTTCGGGCTAGGGTTAGGGTTAGGGGACGGGGACGGTTTAGGGTCCAGGTGAGGGTACGACAACGCTCTAGGGGGAGCGTACGTGTGAGGGCGCGGGTTAGTGTCAGCGTACGGGTTAGGATTAGGGGACGGCTGAGGGTCAGGCTTCGGGGAAGGGTTAGGGTTAGGGTTCGGGCTAGGGTTAGGGTTACGGGACGGGGACGGTTTAGGGTCCAGGTGAGGGTACGACAACGCTCTAGGGGGAGCGTACGTGTGAGGGCGCGGGTTAGTGTCAGCGTACGGGTTAGGATTAGGGGACGGGTGAGGGTCAGGCTTCGGGGAAGGGTTAGGGTTAGGGTTCGGGCTAGGGTTAGGGTTAGGGGACCGGGACGGTTTAGGGTCCAGGTGAGGGTACGACAACGCTCTAGGGGGAGCGTACGTGTGAGGGCGCGGGTTAGTGTCAGCGTACGGGTTAGGATTAGGGGACGGCTGAGTGTCAGGCTTCGGGGAAGGGTTAGGGTTAGGGTTCGGGCTAGGGTTAGGGTTAGGGGACGGGGACGGTTTAGGGTCCAGGTGAGGGTACGACAACGCTCTAGGGGGAGCGTACGTGTGAGGGCGCGGGTTAGTGTCAGCGTACGGGTTAGGATTAGGGGACGGCTGAGGGTCAGGCTTCGGGGAAGGGTTAGGTTTAGGGTTCGGGCTAGGGTTAGGGTTAGTGGACGGACACGCTTTAGGGTCCAGGTGAGGGTACGACAACGCTCTAGGGGGAGCGTACGTGTGAGGGCGCGGGTTAGTGTCAGCGTACGGGTTAGGATTAGGGGACGGCTGAGGGTCAGGCTTCGGGGAAGGGTTAGGGTTAGGGTTCGGGCTAGGGTTAGGGTTAGGGGACGGGGACGGTTTAGGGTCCAGGTGAGGGTACGACAACGCTCTAGGGGGAGCGTACGTGTGAGGGCGCGGGTTAGTGTCAGCGTACGGGTTAGGATTAGGGGACGGCTGAGGGTCAGGCTTCGGGGAAGTGTTAGGGTTAGGGTTCGGGCTAGGGTTAGGGTTAGGGGACGGGGACGGTTTAGGGTCCAGGTGAGGGTACGACAACGCTCTAGGGGGAGCGTACGTGTGAGGGCGCGGGTTAGTGTCAGCGTACGGGTTAGGATTAGGGGACGGCTGAGGGTCAGGCTTCGGGGAAGGGTTAGGGTTAGGGTTCAGGCTAGGGTTAGGGTTAGGGGACGGGGACGGTTCAGGGTCCAGGTGAGGGTACGACAACGCTCTAGGGGGAGCGTACGTGTAAGGGCGCGGGTTAGTGTCAGCGTACGGGTTAGGATTAGGGGACGGGTGAGGGTCAGGCTTCGGGGAAGGGTTAGGGTTAGGGTTCGGGCTAGGGTTAGGGTTAGGGGACGGGGACGGTTTAGGGTCCAGGTGAGGGTACGACAACGCTCTAGGGGGAGCGTACGTGTGAGGGCGCGGGTTAGTGTCAGCGTACGGGTTAGGATTAGGGGACGGCTGAGGGTCAGGCTTCGGGGAAGGGTTAGGGTTAGGGTTCGGGCTAGGGTTAGGGTTAGGGGACAGGGACGGTTTAGGGTCCAGGTGAGGGTACGACAACGCTCTAGGGGGAGCGTACGTGTGAGGGCGCGGGTTAGTGTCAGCGTACGGGTTAGGATTAGGGGACGGCTGAGGGTCAGGCTTCGGGGAAGGGTTAGGGTTAGGGTTCGGGCTAGGGTTAGGGTTAGGGGACGGGGACGGTTTAGGGTACAGGTGAGGGTACGACAACGCTCTAGGGGGAGCGTACGTGTGAGGGCGCGGGTTAGTGTCAGCGTACGGGTTAGGATTAGGGGACGGCTGAGGGTCAGGCTTCGGGGAAGGGTTAGGGTTAGGGTTCGGGCTAGGGTTAGGGTTAGGGGACGGGGACGGTTTAGGGTCCAGGTGAGGGTACGACAACGCTCTAGGGGGAGCGTACGTGTGAGGGCGCGGGTTAGTGTCAGCGTACGGGTTAGTATTAGGGGACGGGTGAGGGTCAGGCTTCGGGGAAGGGTTAGGGTTAGGGTTCGGGCTAGGGTTAGGGTTAGGGGACGGGGACGGTTTAGGATCCAGGTGAGGGTACGACAACGCTCTAGGGGGAGCGTACGTGTGAGGGCGCGGGTTAGTGTCAGCGTACGGGTTAGGATTAGGGGACGGCTGAGGATCAGGCTTCAGGGAAGGGTTAGGGTTAGGGTTCGGGCTAGGGTTAGGGTTAGGGGACGGGGACGGTTTAGGGTCCAGGTGAGGGTACGACAACGCTCTACGGGGAGCGTACGTGTGAGGGCGCGGGTTAGTGTCAGCGTACGGGTTAGGATTAGGGGACGGGTGAGGGTCAGGCTTCGGGAAAGGGTTAGGGTTAGGGTTCGGGCTAGGGTTAGGGTTAGGGGATGGGGACGGTTCAGGGTCCAGGTGAGGGTACGACAACGCTCTAGGGGGAGCGTACGTGTGAGGGCGCGGGTTAGTGTCAGCGTACGGGTTAGGATTAGGGGACGGGTGAGGGTCAGGCTTCGGGGAAGGGTTAGGGTTAGGGTTCGGGCTAGGGTTAGGGTTAGGGGACGGGGACGGTTTAGGGTCCAGGTGAGGGTACGACAACGCTCTAGGGGGAGCGTACGTGTGAGGGCGCGGGTTAGTGTCAGCGTACGGGTTAGGATTAGGGGACGGCTGAGGGTCAGGCTTCGGGGAAGGGTTAGGGTTAGGGTTCGGGCTAGGGTTAGGGTTAGGGGACGGGGACGGTTTAGGGTCCAGGTGAGGGTACGACAACGCTCTAGGGGGAGCGTACGTGTGAGGGCGCGGGTTAGTGTCAGCGTACGGGTTAGGATTAGGGGACGGCTGAGGGTCAGGCTTCGGGGAAGGGTTAGGGTTAGGGTTCGGGCTAGGGTTAGGGTTAGGGGACGGGGACGGTTTAGGGTCCAGGTGAGGGTACGACAACGCTCTAGGGGGAGCGTACGTGTTACGGCGCGGGTTAGTGTCAGCGTACGGGTTAGGATTACGGGACGGGTGAGGGTCAGGCTTCGGGGAAGGGTTAGGGTTAGGGTTCGGGCTAGGGTTAGGGTTAGGGGACGGGGACGGTTCAGGGTCCAGGTGAGGGTACGACAACGCTCTAGGGGGAGCGTACGTGTGAGGGCGCGGGTTAGTGTCAGCGTACGGGTTAGGATTAGGGGACGGGTGAGGGTCAGGCTTCGGGGAAGGGTTAGGGTTAGGGTTCGGGCTAGGGTTAGGGTTAGGGGACGGGGAAGGTTTAGGTTCCAGGTGAGGGTACGACAACGCTCTAGGGGGAGCGTACGTGTGAGGGCGCGGGTTAGTGTCAGCGTACGGGTTAGGATTAGGGGACGGGTGAGGGTCAGGCTTCGGGGAAGGGTTAGGGTTAGGGTTCGGGCTAGGGTTAGGGTTAGGGGACCGGGACGGTTTAGGGTCCAGGTGAGGGTACGACAACGCTCTATGGGTAGCGTACGTGTGAGGGCGCGGGTTAGTGTCAGCGTACGGGTTAGGATTAGGGGACGGCTGAGGGTCAGGCTTCGGGGAAGGGTTAGGTTTAGGGTTCGGGCTAGGGTTAGGGTTAGGGGACGGACACGCTTTAGGGTCCAGGTGAGGGTACGACAACGCTCTAGGGGGAGCGTACGTGTGAGGGCGCGGGTTAGTGTCAGCGTACGGGTTAGGATTAGGGGACGGCTGAGGGTCAGGCTTCGGGGAAGGGTTAGGGTTAGGGTTCGGGCTAGGGTTAGGGTTAGGGGACGGGGACGGTTTAGGGTCCAGGTGAGGGTACGAAAACGCTCTAGGGGGAGCGTACGTGTGAGGGCGCGGGTTAGTGTCAGCGTACGGGTTAGGATTAGGGGACGGCTGAGGGTCAGGCTTCGGGGAAGGGTTAGGGTTAGGGTTAGGGCTAGGGTTAGGGTTAGGGGACGGGGACGGTTTAGGGTCCAGGTGAGGGTACGACAACGCTCTAGGGGGAGCGTACGTGTGAGGGCGCGGGTTAGTGTCAGCGTACGGGTTAGGATTAGGGGACGGGTGAGGGTCAGGCTTCGGGGAAGGGTTAGGGTTAGGGTTCGGGCTAGGGTTAGGGTTAGGGGACGGGGACGGTTTAGGGTCCAGGTGAGGGTACGACAACGCTCTACGGGGAGCGTACGTGTGAGGGCGCGGGTTAGTGTCAGCGTACGGGTTAGGATTAGGGGACGGGTGAGGGTCAGGCTTCGGGAAAGGGTTAGGGTTAGGGTTCGGGCTAGGGTTAGGGTTAGGGGATGGGGACGGTTCAGGGTCCAGGTGAGGGTACGACAACGCTCTAGGGGGAGCGTACGTGTGAGGGCGCGGGTTAGTGTCAGCGTACGGGTTAGGATTAGGGGACGGGTGAGGGTCAGGCTTCGGGGAAGGGTTAGGGTTAGGGTTCGGGCTAGGGTTAGGGTTAGGGGACGGGGACGGTTTAGGGTCCAGGTGAGGGTACGACAACGCTCTAGGGGGAGCGTACGTGTGAGGGCGCGGGTTAGTGTCAGCGTACGGGTTAGGATTAGGGGACGGCTGAGGGTCAGGCTTCGGGGAAGGGTTAGGTTTAGGGTTCGGGCTAGGGTTAGGGTTAGGGGACGGACACGCTTTAGGGTCCAGGTGAGGGTACGACAACGCTCTAGGGGGAGCGTACGTGTGAGGGCGCGGGTTAGTGTCAGCGTACGGGTTAGGATTAGGGGACGGCTGAGGGTCAGGCTTCGGGGAAGGGTTAGGGTTAGGGTTCGGACTAGGGTTAGGGTTAGGGGACGGGGACGGTTTAGGGTCCAGGTGAGGGTACGACAACGCTCTAGGGGGAGCGTACGTGTGAGGGCGCGGGTTAGTGTCAGCGTACGGGTTAGGATTAGGGGACGGCTGAGGGTCAGGCTTCGGGGAAGGGTTAGGGTTAGGGTTAGGGCTAGGGTTAGGGTTAGGGGACGGGGACGGTTTAGGGTCCAGGTGAGGGTACGACAACGCTCTAGGGGGAGCGTACGTGTGAGGGCGCGGGTTAGTGTCAGCGTACGGGTTAGGATTAGGGGACGGGTGAGGGTCAGGCTTCGGGGAAGGGTTAGGGTTAGGGTTCGGGCTAGGGTTAGGGTTACGGGACGGGGACGGTTTAGGGTCCAGGTGAGGGTACGACAACGCTCTAGGGGGAGCGTACGTGTGAGGGCGCGGGTTAGTGTCAGCGTACGGGTTAGGATTAGGGGACGGGTGAGGGTCAGGCTTCGGGGAAGGGTTAGGGTTAGGGTTCGGGCTAGGGTTAGGGTTAGGGGACCGGGACGGTTTAGGGTCCAGGTGAGGGTACGACAACGCTCTAGGGGGAGCGTACGTGTGAGGGCGCGGGTTAGTGTCAGCGTACGGGTTAGGATTAGGGGACGGCTGAGTGTCAGGCTTCGGGGAAGGGTTAGGGTTAGGGTTCGGGCTAGGGTTAGGGTTAGGGGACGGGGACGGTTTAGGGTCCAGGTGAGGGTACGACAACGCTCTAGGGGGAGCGTACGTGTGAGGGCGCGGGTTAGTGTCAGCGTACGGGTTAGGATTAGGGGACGGCTGAGGGTCAGGCTTCGGGGAAGGGTTAGGTTTAGGGTTCGGGCTAGGGTTAGGGTTAGTGGACGGACACGCTTTAGGGTCCAGGTGAGGGTACGACAACGCTCTAGGGGGAGCGTACGTGTGAGGGCGCGGGTTAGTGTCAGCGTACGGGTTAGGATTAGGGGACGGCTGAGGGTCAGGCTTCGGGGAAGGGTTAGGGTTAGGGTTCGGGCTAGGGTTAGGGTTAGGGGACGGGGACGGTTTAGGGTCCAGGTGAGGGTACGACAACGCTCTAGGGGGAGCGTACGTGTGAGGGCGCGGGTTAGTGTCAGCGTACGGGTTAGGATTAGGGGACGGCTGAGGGTCAGGCTTCGGGGAAGTGTTAGGGTTAGGGTTCGGGCTAGGGTTAGGGTTAGGGGACGGGGACGGTTTAGGGTCCAGGTGAGGGTACGACAACGCTCTAGGGGGAGCGTACGTGTGAGGGCGCGGGTTAGTGTCAGCGTACGGGTTAGGATTAGGGGACGGCTGAGGGTCAGGCTTCGGGGAAGGGTTAGGGTTAGGGTTCAGGCTAGGGTTAGGGTTAGGGGACGGGGACGGTTCAGGGTCCAGGTGAGGGTACGACAACGCTCTAGGGGGAGCGTACGTGTGAGGGCGCGGGTTAGTGTCAGCGTACGGGTTAGGATTAGGGGACGGGTGAGGGTCAGGCTTCGGGGAAGGGTTAGGGTTAGGGTTCGGGCTAGGGTTAGGGTTAGGGGACGGGGACGGTTTAGGGTCCAGGTGAGGGTACGACAACGCTCTAGGGGGAGCGTACGTGTGAGGGCGCGGGTTAGTGTCAGCGTACGGGTTAGGATTAGGGGACGGCTGAGGGTCAGGCTTCGGGGAAGGGTTAGGGTTAGGGTTCGGGCTAGGGTTAGGGTTAGGGGACAGGGACGGTTTAGGGTCCAGGTGAGGGTACGACAACGCTCTAGGGGGAGCGTACGTGTGAGGGCGCGGGTTAGTGTCAGCGTACGGGTTAGGATTAGGGGACGGCTGAGGGTCAGGCTTCGGGGAAGGGTTAGGGTTAGGGTTCGGGCTAGGGTTAGGGTTAGGGGACGGGGACGGTTTAGGGTACAGGTGAGGGTACGACAACGCTCTAGGGGGAGCGTACGTGTGAGGGCGCGGGTTAGTGTCAGCGTACGGGTTAGGATTAGGGGACGGCTGAGGGTCAGGCTTCGGGGAAGGGTTAGGGTTAGGGTTCGGGCTAGGGTTAGGGTTAGGGGACGGGGACGGTTTAGGGTCCAGGTGAGGGTACGACAACGCTCTAGGGGGAGCGTACGTGTGAGGGCGCGGGTTAGTGTCAGCGTACGGGTTAGTATTAGGGGACGGGTGAGGGTCAGGCTTCGGGGAAGGGT
This sequence comes from Globicephala melas, assembly GCF_963455315.2. Classification (NCBI taxonomy): domain Eukaryota; kingdom Metazoa; phylum Chordata; class Mammalia; order Artiodactyla; family Delphinidae; genus Globicephala; species Globicephala melas. The sequence goes on from NC_083314.1 coordinate 64,295,785, forward strand.
TAGGGTTAGGGTTCGGGCTAGGGTTAGGGTTAGGGGACGGGGACGGTTTAGGATCCAGGTGAGGGTACGACAACGCTCTAGGGGGAGCGTACGTGTGAGGGCGCGGGTTAGTGTCAGCGTACGGGTTAGGATTAGGGGACGGCTGAGGATCAGGCTTCAGGGAAGGGTTAGGGTTAGGGTTCGGGCTAGGGTTAGGGTTAGGGGACGGGGACGGTTTAGGGTCCAGGTGAGGGTACGACAACGCTCTACGGGGAGCGTACGTGTGAGGGCGCGGGTTAGTGTCAGCGTACGGGTTAGGATTAGGGGACGGGTGAGGGTCAGGCTTCGGGAAAGGGTTAGGGTTAGGGTTCGGGCTAGGGTTAGGGTTAGGGGATGGGGACGGTTCAGGGTCCAGGTGAGGGTACGACAACGCTCTAGGGGGAGCGTACGTGTGAGGGCGCGGGTTAGTGTCAGCGTACGGGTTAGGATTAGGGGACGGGTGAGGGTCAGGCTTCGGGGAAGGGTTAGGGTTAGGGTTCGGGCTAGCGTTAGGGTTAGGGGACGGGGACGGTTTAGGGTCCAGGTGAGGGTACGACAACGCTCTAGGGGGAGCGTACGTGTGAGGGCGCGGGTTAGTGTCAGCGTACGGGTTAGGATTAGGGGACGGCTGAGGGTCAGGCTTCGGGGAAGGGTTAGGGTTAGGGTTCGGGCTAGGGTTAGGGTTAGGGGACGGGGACGGTTTAGGGTCCAGGTGAGGGTACGACAACGCTCTAGGGGGAGCGTACGTGTGAGGGCGCGGGTTAGTGTCAGCGTACGGGTTAGGATTAGGGGACGGCTGAGGGTCAGGCTTCGGGGAAGGGTTAGGGTTAGGGTTCGGGCTAGGGTTAGGGTTAGGGGACGGGGACGGTTTAGGGTCCAGGTGAGGGTACGACAACGCTCTAGGGGGAGCGTACGTGTTACGGCGCGGGTTAGTGTCAGCGTACGGGTTAGGATTACGGGACGGGTGAGGGTCAGGCTTCGGGGAAGGGTTAGGGTTAGGGTTCGGGCTAGGGTTAGGGTTAGGGGACGGGGACGGTTCAGGGTCCAGGTGAGGGTACGACAACGCTCTAGGGGGAGCGTACGTGTGAGGGCGCGGGTTAGTGTCAGCGTACGGGTTAGGATTAGGGGACGGGTGAGGGTCAGGCTTCGGGGAAGGGTTAGGGTTAGGGTTCGGGCTAGGGTTAGGGTTAGGGGACGGGGAAGGTTTAGGTTCCAGGTGAGGGTACGACAACGCTCTAGGGGGAGCGTACGTGTGAGGGCGCGGGTTAGTGTCAGCGTACGGGTTAGGATTAGGGGACGGGTGAGGGTCAGGCTTCGGGGAAGGGTTAGGGTTAGGGTTCGGGCTAGGGTTAGGGTTAGGGGACCGGGACGGTTTAGGGTCCAGGTGAGGGTACGACAACGCTCTATGGGTAGCGTACGTGTGAGGGCGCGGGTTAGTGTCAGCGTACGGGTTAGGATTAGGGGACGGCTGAGGGTCAGGCTTCGGGGAAGGGTTAGGTTTAGGGTTCGGGCTAGGGTTAGGGTTAGGGGACGGACACGCTTTAGGGTCCAGGTGAGGGTACGACAACGCTCTAGGGGGAGCGTACGTGTGAGGGCGCGGGTTAGTGTCAGCGTACGGGTTAGGATTAGGGGACGGCTGAGGGTCAGGCTTCGGGGAAGGGTTAGGGTTAGGGTTCGGGCTAGGGTTAGGGTTAGGGGACGGGGACGGTTTAGGGTCCAGGTGAGGGTACGAAAACGCTCTAGGGGGAGCGTACGTGTGAGGGCGCGGGTTAGTGTCAGCGTACGGGTTAGGATTAGGGGACGGCTGAGGGTCAGGCTTCGGGGAAGGGTTAGGGTTAGGGTTAGGGCTAGGGTTAGGGTTAGGGGACGGGGACGGTTTAGGGTCCAGGTGAGGGTACGACAACGCTCTAGGGGGAGCGTACGTGTGAGGGCGCGGGTTAGTGTCAGCGTACGGGTTAGGATTAGGGGACGGGTGAGGGTCAGGCTTCGGGGAAGGGTTAGGGTTAGGGTTCGGGCTAGGGTTAGGGTTACGGGACGGGGACGGTTTAGGGTCCAGGTGAGGGTACGACAACGCTCTAGGGGGAGCGTACGTGTGAGGGCGCGGGTTAGTGTCAGCGTACGGGTTAGGATTAGGGGACGGGTGAGGGTCAGGCTTCGGGGAAGGGTTAGGGTTAGGGTTCGGGCTAGGGTTAGGGTTAGGGGACCGGGACGGTTTAGGGTCCAGGTGAGGGTACGACAACGCTCTAGGGGGAGCGTACGTGTGAGGGCACGGGTTAGTGTCAGCGTACGGGTTAGGATTAGGGGACGGCTGAGTGTCAGGCTTCGGGGAAGGGTTAGGGTTAGGGTTCGGGCTAGGGTTAGGGTTAGGGGACGGGGACGGTTTAGGGTCCAGGTGAGGGTACGACAACGCTCTAGGGGGAGCGTACGTGTGAGGGCGCGGGTTAGTGTCAGCGTACGGGTTAGGATTAGGGGACGGCTGAGGGTCAGGCTTCGGGGAAGGGTTAGGTTTAGGGTTCGGGCTAGGGTTAGGGTTAGTGGACGGACACGCTTTAGGGTCCAGGTGAGGGTACGACAACGCTCTAGGGGGAGCGTACGTGTGAGGGCGCGGGTTAGTGTCAGCGTACGGGTTAGGATTAGGGGACGGCTGAGGGTCAGGCTTCGGGGAAGGGTTAGGGTTAGGGTTCGGGCTAGGGTTAGGGTTAGGGGACGGGGACGGTTTAGGGTCCAGGTGAGGGTACGACAACGCTCTAGGGGGAGCGTACGTGTGAGGGCGCGGGTTAGTGTCAGCGTACGGGTTAGGATTAGGGGACGGCTGAGGGTCAGGCTTCGGGGAAGTGTTAGGGTTAGGGTTCGGGCTAGGGTTAGGGTTAGGGGACGGGGACGGTTTAGGGTCCAGGTGAGGGTACGACAACGCTCTAGGGGGAGCGTACGTGTGAGGGCGCGGGTTAGTGTCAGCGTACGGGTTAGGATTAGGGGACGGCTGAGGGTCAGGCTTCGGGGAAGGGTTAGGGTTAGGGTTCAGGCTAGGGTTAGGGTTAGGGGACGGGGACGGTTCAGGGTCCAGGTGAGGGTACGACAACGCTCTAGGGGGAGCGTACGTGTGAGGGCGCGGGTTAGTGTCAGCGTACGGGTTAGGATTAGGGGACGGGTGAGGGTCAGGCTTCGGGGAAGGGTTAGGGTTAGGGTTCGGGCTAGGGTTAGGGTTAGGGGACGGGGACGGTTTAGGGTCCAGGTGAGGGTACGACAACGCTCTAGGGGGAGCGTACGTGTGAGGGCGCGGGTTAGTGTCAGCGTACGGGTTAGGATTAGGGGACGGCTGAGGGTCAGGCTTCGGGGAAGGGTTAGGGTTAGGGTTCGGGCTAGGGTTAGGGTTAGGGGACGGGGACGGTTTAGGGTCCAGGTGAGGGTACGACAACGCTCTAGGGGGAGCGTACGTGTGAGGGCGCGGGTTAGTGTCAGCGTACGGGTTAGGATTAGGGGACGGCTGAGGGTCAGGCTTCGGGGAAGGGTTAGGGTTCGGGTTCGGGCTAGGGTTAGGGTTAGGGGACGGGGACGGTTTAGGGTACAGGTGAGGGTACGACAACGCTCTAGGGGGAGCGTACGTGTGAGGGCGCGGGTTAGTGTCAGCGTACGGGTTAGGATTAGGGGACGGCTGAGGGTCAGGCTTCGGGGAAGGGTTAGGGTTAGGGTTCGGGCTAGGGTTAGGGTTAGGGGACGGGGACGGTTTAGGGTCCAGGTGAGGGTACGACAACGCTCTAGGGGGAGCGTACGTGTGAGGGCGCGGGTTAGTGTCAGCGTACGGGTTAGTATTAGGGGACGGGTGAGGGTCAGGCTTCGGGGAAGGGTTAGGGTTAGGGTTCGGGCTAGGGTTAGGGTTAGGGGACGGGGACGGTTTAGGATCCAGGTGAGGGTACGACAACGCTCTAGGGGGAGCGTACGTGTGAGGGCGCGGGTTAGTGTCAGCGTACGGGTTAGGATTAGGGGACGGCTGAGGATCAGGCTTCAGGGAAGGGTTAGGGTTAGGGTTCGGGCTAGGGTTAGGGTTAGGGGACGGGGACGGTTTAGGGTCCAGGTGAGGGTACGACAACGCTCTACGGGGAGCGTACGTGTGAGGGCGCGGGTTAGTGTCAGCGTACGGGTTAGGATTAGGGGACGGGTGAGGGTCAGGCTTCGGGAAAGGGTTAGGGTTAGGGTTCGGGCTAGGGTTAGGGTTAGGGGATGGGGACGGTTCAGGGTCCAGGTGAGGGTACGACAACGCTCTAGGGGGAGCGTACGTGTGAGGGCGCGGGTTAGTGTCAGCGTACGGGTTAGGATTAGGGGACGGGTGAGGGTCAGGCTTCGGGGAAGGGTTAGGGTTAGGGTTCGGGCTAGGGTTAGGGTTAGGGGACGGGGACGGTTTAGGGTCCAGGTGAGGGTACGACAACGCTCTAGGGGGAGCGTACGTGTGAGGGCGCGGGTTAGTGTCAGCGTACGGGTTAGGATTAGGGGACGGCTGAGGGTCAGGCTTCGGGGAAGGGTTAGGGTTAGGGTTCGGGCTAGGGTTAGGGTTAGGGGACGGGGACGGTTTAGGGTCCAGGTGAGGGTACGACAACGCTCTAGGGGGAGCGTACGTGTGAGGGCGCGGGTTAGTGTCAGCGTACGGGTTAGGATTAGGGGACGGCTGAGGGTCAGGCTTCGGGGAAGGGTTAGGGTTAGGGTTCGGGCTAGGGTTAGGGTTAGGGGACGGGGACGGTTTAGGGTACAGGTGAGGGTACGACAACGCTCTACAGGGAGCGTACGTGTGAGGGCGCGGGTTAGTGTCAGCGTACGGGTTAGGATTAGGGGACGGCTGAGGGTCAGGCTTCAGGGAAGGGTTAGGGTTAGGGTTCGGGCTAGCGTCACGGTCAGGGGACGGGGACGGTTTAGGGTCCAGGTGAGGGTACGACAACGCTCTCCGGGGAGCGTACGTTTGAGGGCGCGGGTTAGTGTCAGCGTACGGGTTAGGATTAGGGGACGGGTGAGGGTCAGGCTTCGGGAAAGGGTTAGGGTTAGGGTTCGGGCTAGGGTTAGGGTTAGGGGATGGGGACGGTTTAGGGTCCAGGTGAGGGTACGACAACGCTCTAGGGGGAGCGTACGTGTGAGGGCGCGGGTTAGTGTCAGCGTACGGGTTAGGATTAGGGGACGGGTGAGGGTCAGGCTTTGGGGAAGGGTTAGGGTTAGGGTTCGGGCTAGGGTTAGGGTTAGGGGACGGGGAAGGTTTAGGGTCCAGGTGAGGGTACGACAACGCTCTAGGGGGAGCGTATGTGTGAGGGCGCGGGTTAGTGTCAGCGTACGGGTTAGGATTAGGGGACGGCTGACGGTCAGGCTTCGGGGAAGGGTTAGGGTTAGGGTTCGGGCTAGGGTTAGGGTTAGGGGACGGGGACGGTTCAGGGTCCAGGTGAGGGTACGACAACGCTCTAGGGGGAGCGTACGTGTTAGGGCGCGGGTTAGTGTCAGCGTACGGGTTAGGATTACGGGACGGGTGAGGGTCAGGCTTCGGGGAAGGGTTAGGGTTAGGGTTCGGGCTAGGGATAGGGTTAGGGGACGGGGACGGTTTAGGGTCCAGGTGAGGGTACGACAACGCTCTAGGGGGAGCGTACGTGTGAGGGCGCGGGTTAGTGTCAGCGTACGGGTTAGGATTAGGGGACGGGTGAGGGTCAGGCTTCGGGGAAGGGTTAGGGTTAGGGTTCGGGCTAGGGTTAGGGTTAGGGGACGGGGAAGGTTTAGGTTCCAGGTGAGGGTACGACAACGCTCTAGGGGGAGCGTACGTGTGAGGGCGCGGGTTAGTGTCAGCGTACGGGTTAGGATTAGGGGACGGCTGAGGGTCAGGCTTCAGGGAAGGGTTAGGGTTAGGGTTCGGGCTAGGGTTAGGGTTAGGGGACGGGGACGGTTCAGGGTCCAGGTGAGGGTACGACAACGCTCTAGGGGGAGCGTACGTGTGAGGGCGCGGGTTAGTGTCAGCGTACGGGTTAAGATTAGGGGACGGGTGAGGGTCAGGCTTCGGGGAAGTGTTAGGGTTAGGGTTCGGGCTAGGGTTAGGGTTAGGGGACGGGGAAGGTTTAGGTTCCAGGTGAGGGTACGACAACGCTCTAGGGGGAGCGTACGTGTGAGGGCGCGGGTTAGTGTCAGCGTACGGGTTAGGATTAGGGGACGGCTGAGGGTCAGGCTTCGGGGAAGGGTTAGGGTTAGGGTTCGGGCTAGGGTTAGGGTTAGGGGACGGGGACGGTTCAGGGTCCAGGTGAGGGTACGACAACGCTCTAGGGGGAGCGTACGTGTGAGGGCGCGGGTTAGTGTCAGCGTACGGGTTAGGATTAGGGGACGGGTGAGGGTCAGGCTTCGGGGAAGGGTTAGGGTTAGGGTTCGGGCCAGGGTTAGGGTTAGGGGACGGGGACGGTTTAGGGTCCAGGTGAGGGTACGACAACGCTCTAGGGGGAGCGTACGTGTGAGGGCGCGGGTTAGTGTCAGCGTACGGGTTAGGATTAGGGGACGGCTGAGGGTCAGGCTTCAGGGAAGGGTTAGGGTTAGGGTTCGGGCTAGGGTTAGGGTTAGGGGACGGGGACGGTTCAGGGTCCAGGTGAGGGTACGACAACGCTCTAGGGGGAGCGTACGTGTGAGGGCGCACGTTAGTGTCAGCGTACGGGTTAGGATTAGGGGACGGGTGAGGGTCAGGCTTCGGGGAAGGGTTAGGGTTAGGGTTCGGGCTAGGGTTATGGTTAGGGGACGGGGAAGGTTTAGGTTCCAGGTGAGGGTACGACAACGCTCTAGGGGGAGCGTACGTGTGAGGGCGCGGGTTAGTGTCAGCGTACGGGTTAGGATTAGGGGACGGCTGAGGGTCAGGCTTCAGGGAAGGGTTAGGGTTAGGGTTCGGGCTAGGGTTAGGGTTAGGGGACGGGGACGGTTCAGGGTCCAGGTGAGGGTACGACAACGCTCTAGGGGGAGCGTACGTGTGAGGGCGCGGGTTAGTGTCAGCGTACGGGTTAGGATTAGGGGACGGGTGAGGGTCAGGCTTCGGGGAAGGGTTAGGGTTAGGGTTCGGGCTAGGGTTAGGGTTAGGGGACGGGGACGGTTTAGGGTCCAGGTGAGGGTACGACAACGCTCTAGGGGGAGCGTACGTGTGAGGGCGCGGGTTAGTGTCAGCGTACGGGTTAGGATTAGGGGACAGCTGAGGGTCAGGCTTCGGGGAAGGGTTAGGGTTAGGGTTCGGGCTAGGGTTAGGGTTAGGGGACGGGGACGGTTTAGGGTCCAGGTGAGGGTACGACAACGCTCTAGGGGGAGCGTACGTGTGAGGGCGCGGGTTAGTGTCAGCGTACGGGTTAGGATTAGGGGACGGCTGAGGGTCAGGCTTCGGGGAAGGGTTAGGGTTAGGGTTCGGGCTAGGGTTAGGGTTAGGGGACGGGGACGGTTTAGGGTACAGGTGAGGGTACGACAACGCTCTAGGGGGAGCGTACGTGTGAGGGCGCGGGTTAGTGTCAGCGTACGGGTTAGGATTAGGGGACGGCTGAGGGTCAGGCTTCGGGGAAGGGTTAGGGTTAGGGTTCGGGCTAGGGTTAGGGTTAGGGGACGGGGACGGTTTAGGGTCCAGGTGAGGGTACGACAATGCTCTAGGGGGAGCGTACGTGTGAGGGCACGGGTTAGTGTCAGCGTACGGGTTAGGATTAGGGGACGGCTGAGGGTCAGGCTTCGGGGAAGGGTTAGGGTTAGGGTTCGGGCTAGGGTTAGGGTTAGGGGACGGGGACGGTTTAGGGTCCAGGTGAGGGTACGACAACGCTCTAGGGGGAGCGTACGTGTGAGGGCACGGGTTAGTGTCAGCGTACGGGTTAGGATTAGGGGACGGCTGAGGGTCAGGCTTCGGGGAACGGTTAGGGTTACGGTTCGGGCTAAGGTTAGGGTTAGGGGACGGGGACGGTTTAGGGTCCAGGTGAGGGTACGACAACGCTCTAGGGGGAGCGTAGGTGTGAGGGCGCGGTTAGTGTCAGCGTACGGGTTAGGATTAGGGGACGGCTGAGGGTCAGGCTTCGGGGAAGGGTTAGGGTTAGGGTTCGGGCTAGGGTTAGGGTTAGGGGACGGGGACGGTTTAGGGTCCAGGTGAGGGTACGACAACGCTCTAGGGGGAGCGTACGTGTGAGGGCGCGGGTTAGTGTCAGCGTACGGGTTAGGATTAGGGGACGGGTGAGGGTCAGGCTTCGGGGAAGGGTTAGGGTTAGGGTTCGGGCTAGGGTTAGGGTTACGGGACGGGGACGGTTTAGGGTCCAGGTGAGGGTACGACAACGCTGTAGGGGGAGCGTACGTGTGAGGGCGCGGCTTAGTGTCAGCGTACGGGTTAGGATTAGGGGACGGCTGAGGGTCAGGCTTCGGGGAAGGGTTAGGGTTAGGGTTCGGGCTAGGGTTAGGGTTAGGGGACGGGGACGGTTTAGGGTCCAGGTGAGGGTACGACAACGCTCTAGGGGGAGCGTACGTGTGAGGGCGCGGGTTAGTGTCAGCGTACGGGTTAGGATTAGGGGACGGCTGAGGGTCAGGCTTCGGGGAAGCGTTAGGGTTAGGGTTCGGGCTAGGGTTAGGGTTAGGGGACGGGGACGGTTCAGGGTCCAGGTGAGGGTACGACAACGCTCTAGGGGGAGCGTACGTGTGAGGGCGCGGGTTAGTGTCAGCGTACGGGTTAGGATTAGGGGACGGGTGAGGGTCAGGCTTCGGGGAAGGGTTAGGGTTAGGGTTCGGGCTAGGGTTAGGGTTAGGGGACGGGGACGGTTTAGGGTCCAGGTGAGGGTACGACAACGCTCTAGGGGGAGCGTACGTGTGAGGGCGCGGGTTAGTGTCAGCGTACGGGTTAGGATTAGGGGACGGCTGAGGGTCAGGCTTCGGGGAAGGGTTAGGGTTAGGGTTCGGGCTAGGGTTAGGGTTAGGGGACGGGGACGGTTCAGGGTCCAGGTGAGGGTACGACAACGCTCTAGGGGGAGCGTACGTGTGAGGGCGCGGGTTAGTGTCAGCGTACGGGTTAGGATTAGGGGACGGCTGAGGGTCAGGCTTCGGGGAAGGGTTAGGGTTAGGGTTCGGGCTAGGGTTAGGGTTAGGGGACTGGGACGGTTCAGGGTCCAGGTGAGGGTACGACAACGCTCTAGGGGGAGCGTACGTGTGAGGGCGCGGGTTAGTGTCAGCGTACGGGTTAGGATTAGGGGACGGGTGAGGGTCAGGCTTCGGGGAAGGGTTAGGGTTAGGGTTCGGGCTAGGGTTAGGGTTAGGGGACGGGGACGGTTCAGGGTCCAGGTGAGGGTACGACAACGCTCTAGGGGGAGCGTACGTGTGAGGGCGCGGGTTAGTGTCAGCGTACGGTTTAGGATTAGGGGACGGCTGAGGGTCAGGCTTCGGGGAAGGGTTAGGGTTAGGGTTCGGGCTAGGGTTAGGGTTAGGGGACGGGGACGGTTCAGGGTCCAGGTGAGGGTACGACAACGCTCTAGGGGGAGCGTACGTGTGAGGGCGCGGGTTAGTGTCAGCGTACGGGTTAGGATTAGGGGACGGCTGAGGGTCAGGCTTCGGGGAAGGGTTAGGGTTAGGGTTCGGGCTAGGGTTAGGGTTAGGGGACGGGGACGGTTCAGGGTCCAGGTGAGGGTACGACAACGCTCTAGGGGGAGCGTACGTGTGAGGGCGCGGGTTAGTGTCAGCGTACGGGTTAGGATTAGGGGACGGGTGAGGGTCAGGCTTCGGGGAAGGGTTAGGGTTAGGGTTCGGGCTAGGGTTAGGGTTAGGGCACGGGGACGGTTCAGGGTCCAGGTGAGGGTACGACAACGCTCTAGGGGGAGCGTACGTGTGAGGGCGTGCATTAGTGTCAGCGTACGGGTTAGGATTAGGGGACGGCTGAGGGTCAGGCTTCGGGGAAGGGTTAGGGTTAGGGTTCGGGCTAGGGTTAGGGTTAGGGGACGGGGACGGTTCAGGGTCCAGGTGAGGGTACGACAACGCTCTAGGGGGAGCGTACGTGTGAGGGCGCGGGTTAGTGTCAGCGTACGGGTTAGGATTAGGGGACGGGTGAGGGTCAGGCTTCGGGGAAGTGTTAGGGTTAGGGTTCGGGCTAGGGTTAGGGTTAGGGGACGGGGACGGTTTAGGGTCCAGGTGAGGGTACGACAACGCTCTAGGGGGAGCGTACGTGTGAGGGCGCGGGTTAGTGTCAGCGTACGGGTTAGGATTAGGGGACGGCTGAGGGTCAGGCTTCGGGGAAGGGTTAGGGTTAGGGTTCGGGCTAGGGTTAGGGTTAGGGGACGGGGACGGTTTAGGGTCCAGGTGAGGGTACGACAACGCTCTAGGGGGAGCGTACGTGTGAGGGCACGGGTTAGTGTCAGCGTACGGGTTAGGATTAGGGGACGGCTGAGGGTCAGGCTTCGGGGAACGGTTAGGGTTACGGTTCGGGCTAAGGTTAGGGTTAGGGGACGGGGACGGTTTAGGGTCCAGGTGAGGGTACGACAACGCTCTAGGGGGAGCGTAGGTGTGAGGGCGCGGTTAGTGTCAGCGTACGGGTTAGGATTAGGGGACGGGTGAGGGTCAGGCTTCGGGGAAGGGTTAGGGTTAGGGTTCGGGCTAGGGTTAGGGTTAGGGGACGGGGACGGTTCAGGGTCCAGGTGAGGGTACGACAACGCTCTAGGGGGAGCGTACGTGTGAGGGCGCGGGTTAGTGTCAGCGTACGGGTTAGGATTAGGGGACGGGTGAGGGTCAGGCTTCGGGGAAGGGTTAGGGTTAGGGTTCGGGCTAGGGTTAGGGTTACGGGACGGGGACGGTTTAGGGTCCAGGTGAGGGTACGACAACGCTCTAGGGGGAGCGTACGTGTGAGGGCGCGGGTTAGTGTCAGCGTACGGGTTAGGATTAGGGGACGGGTGAGGGTCAGGCTTCGGGGAAGGGTTAGGGTTAGGGTTCGGTCTAGGGTTAGGGTTAGGGGACCGGGACGGTTTAGGGTCCAGGTGAGGGTACGACAACGCTCTAGGGGGAGCGTACGTGTGAGGGCGCGGCTTAGTGTCAGCGTACGGGTTAGGATTAGGGGACGGCTGAGGGTCAGGCTTCGGGGAAGGGTTAGGGTTAGGGTTCGGGCTAGGGTTAGGGTTAGGGGACGGGGACGGTTTAGGGTCCAGGTGAGGGTACGACAACGCTCTAGGGGGAGCGTACGTGTGAGGGCGCGGGTTAGTGTCAGCGTACGGGTTAGGATTAGGGGACGGCTGAGGGTCAGGCTTCGGGGAAGCGTTAGGGTTAGGGTTCGGGCTAGGGTTAGGGTTAGGGGACGGGGACGGTTCAGGGTCCAGGTGAGGGTACGACAACGCTCTAGGGGGAGCGTACGTGTGAGGGCGCGGGTTAGTGTCAGCGTACGGGTTAGGATTAGGGGACGGGTGAGGGTCAGGCTTCGGGGAAGGGTTAGGGTTAGGGTTCGGGCTAGGGTTAGGGTTAGGGGACGGGGACGGTTTAGGGTCCAGGTGAGGGTACGACAACGCTCTAGGGGGAGCGTACGTGTGAGGGCGCGGGTTAGTGTCAGCGTACGGGTTAGGATTAGGGGACGGCTGAGGGTCAGGCTTCGGGGAAGGGTTAGGGTTAGGGTTCGGGCTAGGGTTAGGGTTAGGGGACGGGGACGGTTTAGGGTCCAGGTGAGGGTACGACAACGCTCTAGGGGGAGCGTACGTGTGAGGGCGCGGGTTAGTGTCAGCGTACGGGTTAGGATTAGGGGACGGCTGAGGGTCAGGCTTCGGGGAAGGGTTAGGGTTAGGGTTCGGGCTAGGGTTAGGGTTAGGGGACGGGGACGGTTCAGGGTCCAGGTGAGGGTACGACAACGCTCTAGGGGGAGCGTACGTGTGAGGGCGCGGGTTAGTGTCAGCGTACGGGTTAGGATTAGGGGACGGGTGAGGGTCAGGCTTCGGGGAAGGGTTAGGGTTAGGGTTCGGGCTAGGGTTAGGGTTAGGGGACGGGGACGGTTTAGGGTCCAGGTGAGGGTACGACAACGCTCTAGGGGGAGCGTACGTGTGAGGGCGCGGGTTAGTGTCAGCGTACGGGTTAGGATTAGGGGACGGGTGAGGGTCAGGCTTCGGGGAAGGGTTAGGGTTAGGGTTCGGGCTAGGGTTAGGGTTAGGGGACCGGGACGGTTTAGGGTCCAGGTGAGGGTACGACAATGCTCTAGGGGGAGCGTACGTGTGAGGGCGCGGGTTAGTGTCAGCGTACGGGTTAGGATTAGGGGACGGCTGAGGGTCAGGCTTCGGGGAAGGGTTAGGGTTAGGGTTCGGGCTAGGGTTAGGGTTAGGGGACGGACACGCTTTAGGGTCCAGGTGAGGGTACGACAACGCTCTAGGGGGAGCGTACGTGTGAGGGCGCGGGTTAGTGTCAGCGTATGGGTTAGGATTAGGGGACGGCTGAGGGTCAGGCTTCGGGGAAGGGTTAGGGTTAGGGTTCGGGCTAGGGTTAGGGTTAGGGGACGGGGACGGTTTAGGGTCCAGGTGAGGGTACGACAACGCTCTAGGGGGAGCGTACGTGTGAGGGCGCGGGTTAGTGTCAGCGTACGGGTTAGGATTAGGGGACGGCTGAGGGTCAGGCTTCGGGGAAGGGTTAGGGTTAGGGTTCGGGCTAGGGTTAGGGTTAGGGGACGGACACGCTTTAGGGTCCAGGTGAGGGTACGACAACGCTCTAGGGGGAGCGTACGTGTGAGGGCGCGGGTTAGTGTCAGCGTACGGGTTAGGATTAGGGGACGGCTGAGGGTCAGGCTTCGGGGAAGGGTTAGGGTTAGGGTTCGGGCTAGGGTTAGGGTTAGGGGACGGGGACGGTTTAGGGTCCAGGTGAGGGTACGACAACGCTCTAGGGGGAGCGTACGTGTGAGGGCGCGGGTTAGTGTCAGCGTACGGGTTAGGATTAGGGGACGGCTGAGGGTCAGGCTTCGGGGAAGTGTTAGGGTTAGGGTTCGGGCTAGGGTTAGGGTTAGGGGACGGGGACGGTTTAGGGTCCAGGTGAGGGTACGACAACGCTCTAGGGGGAGCGTACGTGTGAGGGCGCGGGTTAGTGTCAGCGTACGGGTTAGGATTAGGGGACGGCTGAGGGTCAGGCTTCGGGGAAGGGTTAGGGTTAGGGTTCAGGCTAGGGTTAGGGTTAGGGGACGGGGACGGTTCAGGGTCCAGGTGAGGGGACGACAACGCTCTAGGGGGAGCGTACGTGTGAGGGCGCGGGTTAGTGTCAGCGTACGGGTTAGGATTAGGGGACGGGTGAGGGTCAGGCTTCGGGGAAGGGTTAGGGTTAGGGTTCGGGCTAGGGTTAGGGTTAGGGGACGGGGACGATTTAGGGTCCAGGTGAGGGTACGACAACGCTCTAGGGGGAGCGTACGTGTGAGGGCGCGGGTTAGTGTCAGCGTACGGGTTAGGATTAGGGGACGGCTGAGGGTCAGGCTTCGGGGAAGGGTTAGGGTTAGGGTTCGGGCTAGGGTTAGGGTTAGGGGACGGGGACGGTTTAGGGTCCAGGTGAGGGTACGACAACGCTCTACAGGGAGCGTACGTGTGAGGGCGCGGGTTAGTGTCAGCGTACGCGTTAGGATTAGGGGACGGCTGAGGGTCAGGCTTCGGGGAAGGGTTAGGGTTAGGGTTCGGGCTAGGGTTAGGGTTAGGGGACGGGGACGGTTTAGGGTCCAGGTGAGGGTACGACAACGCTCTAGGGGGAGCGTACGTGTGAGGGCGCGGGTTAGTGTCAGCGTACGGGTTAGGATTAGGGGACGGCTGAGGGTCAGGCTTCGGGGAAGGGTTAGGGTTAGGGTTCGGGCTAGGGTTAGGGTTAGGGGACGGGGACGGTTTAGGGTCCAGGTGAGGGTACGACAACGCTCTAGGGGGAGCGTACGTGTGAGGGCGCGGGTTAGTGTCAGTGTACGGGTTAGGATTAGGGGACGGCTGAGGGTCAGGCTTCGGGGAAGGGTTAGGGTTAGGGTTCGGGCTAGGGTTAGGGTTAGGGGACGGGGACGGTTTAGGGTCCAGGTGAGGGTACGACAACGCTCTAGGGGGAGCGTACGTGTGAGGGCGCGGGTTAGTGTCAGCGTACGGGTTAGTATTAGGGGACGGGTGAGGGTCAGGCTTCGGGGAAGGGTTAGGGTTAGGGTTCGGGCTAGGGTTAGGGTTAGGGGACGGGGACGGTTTAGGATCCAGGTGAGGGTACGACAACGCTCTAGGGGGAGCGTACGTGTGAGGGCGCGGGTTAGTGTCAGCGTACGGGTTAGGATTAGGGGACGGCTGAGGATCAGGCTTCAGGGAAGGGTTAGGGTTAGGGTTCGGGCTAGGGTTAGGGTTAGGGGACGGGGACGGTTTAGGGTCCAGGTGAGGGTACGACAACGCTCTACGGGGAGCGTACGTGTGAGGGCGCGGGTTAGTGTCAGCGTACGGGTTAGGATTAGGGGACGGGTGAAGGTCAGGCTTCGGGAAAGGGTTAGGGTTAGGGTTCGGGCTAGGGTTAGGGTTAGGGGATGGGGACGGTTCAGGGTCCAGGTGAGGGTACGACAACGCTCTAGGGGGAGCGTACGTGTGAGGGCGCGGGTTAGTGTCAGCGTACGGGTTAGGATTAGGGGACGGGTGAGGGTCAGGCTTCGGGGAAGGGATAGGGTTAGGGTTCGGGCTAGGGTTAGGGTTAGGGGACGGGGACGGTTTAGGGTCCAGGTGAGGGTACGACAACGCTCTAGGGGGAGCGTACGTGTGAGGGCGCGGGTTAGTGTCAGCGTACGGGTTAGGATTAGGGGACGGCTGAGGGTCAGGCTTCGGGGAAGGGTTAGGGTTAGGGTTCGGGCTAGGGTTAGGGTTAGGGGACGGGGACGGTTTAGGGTCCAGGTGAGGGTACGACAACGCTGTAGGGGGAGCGTACGAGTGAGGGCGCGGGTTAGTGTCAGCGTACGGGTTAGGATTAGGGGACGGCTGAGGGTCAGGCTTCGGGGAAGGGTTAGGGTTAGGGTTCGGGCTAGGGTTAGGGTTAGGGGACGGGGACGGTTTAGGGTACAGGTGAGGGTACGCCAACGCTCTACAGGGAGCGTACGTGTGAGGGCGCGGGTTAGTGTCAGCGTACGGGTTAGGATTAGGGGACGGCTGAGGGTCAGGCTTCAGGGAAGGGTTAGGGTTAGGGTTCGGGCTAGGGTTATGGTTAGGGGACGGGGACGGTTTAGGGTCCAGGTGAGGGTACGACAACGCTCTCCGGGGAGCGTACGTGTGAGGGCGCGGGTTAGTGTCAGCGTACGGGTTAGGATTAGGGTACGGGTGAGGGTCAGGCTTCGGGAAAGGGTTAGGGTTAGGGTTCGGGCTAGGGTTAGGGTTAGGGGATGGGGACGGTTTAGGGTCCAGGTGAGGGTACGACAACGCTCTAGGGGGAGCGTACGTGTGAGGGCGCGGGTTAGTGTCAGCGTACGGGTTAGGATTAGGGGACGGGTGAGGGTCAGGCTTTGGGGAAGGGTTAGGGTTAGGGTTCGGGCTAGGGTTAGGGTTAGGGGACGGGGAAGGTTTAGGGTCCAGGTGAGGGTACGACAACGCTCTAGGGGGAGCGTACGTGTGAGGGCGCGGGTTAGTGTCAGCGTACGGGTTAGGATTAGGGGACGGCTGAGGGTCAGGCTTCGGGGAAGGGTTAGGGTTAGGGTTCGGGCTAGGGTTAGGGTTAGGGGACGGGGACGGTTCAGGGTCCAGGTGAGGGTACGACAACGCTCTAGGGGGAGCGTACGTGTGAGGGCGCGGGTTAGTGTCAGCGTACGGGTTAGGATTACGGGACGGGTGAGGGTCAGGCTTCGGGGAAGGGTTAGGGTTAGGGTTCGGGCTAGGGTTAGGGTTAGGGGACGGGGAAGGTTTAGGTTCCAGGTGAGGGTACGACAACGCTCTAGGGGGAGCGTACGTGTGAGGGCGCGGGTTAGTGTCAGCGTACGGGTTAGGATTAGGGGACGGCTGAGGGTCAGGCTTCAGGGAAGGGTTAGGGTTAGGGTTCGGGCTAGGGTTAGGGTTAGGGGACGGGGACGGTTCAGGGTCCAGGTGAGGGTACGACAACGCTCTAGGGGGAGCGTACGTGTGAGGGCGCGGGTTAGTGTCAGCGTACGGGTTAGGATTAGGGGACGGGTGAGGGTCAGGCTTCGGGGAAGGGTTAGGGTTAGGGTTCGGGCTAGGGTTAGGGTTAGGGGACGGGGACGGTTTAGGGTCCAGGTGAGGGTACGACAACGCTCTAGGGGGAGCGTACGTGTGAGGGCGCGGGTTAGTGTCAGCGTACGGGTTAGGATTAGGGGACGGGTGAGGGTCAGGCTTCGGGGAAGGGTTAGGGTTAGGGTTCGGGCTAGGGTTAGGGTTAGGGGACGGGGACGGTTTAGGGTCCAGGTGAGGGTACGACAACGCTCTAGGGGGAGCGTACGTGTGAGGGCGCGGGTTAGTGTCAGCGTACGGGTTAGGATTAGGGGACGGCTGAGGGTCAGGCTTCGGGGAAGGGTTAGGGTTAGGGTTCGGGCTAGGGTTAGGGTTAGGGGACGGGGACGGTTTAGGGTACAGGTGAGGGTACGACAACGCTCTACAGGGAGCGTACGTGTGAGGGCGCGGGTTAGTGTCAGCGTACGGGTTAGGATTAGGGGACGGCTGAGGGTCAGGCTTCGGGGAAGGGTTAGGGTTAGGGTTCGGGCTAGGGTTAGGGTTAGGGGACGGGGACGGTTTAGGGTCCAGGTGAGGGTACGACAACGCTCTAGGGGGAGCGTACGTGTGAGGGCGCGGGTTAGTGTCAGCGTACGGGTTAGGATTAGGGGACGGCTGAGGGTCAGGCTTCGGGGAAGGGTTAGGGTTAGGGTTCGGGCTAGGGTTAGGGTTAGGGGACGGGGACGGTTTAGGGTACAGGTGAGGGTACGACAACGCTCTAGGGGGAGCGTACGTGTGAGGGCGCGGGTTAGTGTCAGCGTACGGGTTAGGATTAGGGGACGGCTGAGGGTCAGGCTTCGGGGAAGGGTTAGGGTTAGGGTTCGGGCTAGGGTTAGGGTTAGGGAACGGGGACGGTTTAGGGTCCAGGTGAGGGTACGACAACGCTCTAGGGGGAGCGTACGTGTGAGGGCGCGGGTTAGTGTCAGCGTACGGGTTAGGATTAGGGGACGGCTGAGGGTCAGGCTTCGGGGAAGGGTTAGGGTTAGGGTTCGGGCTAGGGTTAGGGTTAGGGGACGGGGACGGTTTAGGGTACAGGTGAGGGTACGACAACGCTCTAGGTGGAGCGTACGTGTGAGGGCGCGGGTTAGTGTCAGCGTACGGGTTAGGATTAGGGGACGGCTGAGGGTCAGGCTTCGGGGAAGGGTTAGGGTTAGGGTTCGGGCTAGGGTTAGGGTTAGGGGACGGGGACGGTTTAGGGTCCAGGTGAGGGTACGACAACGCTCTAGGGGGAGCGTACGTGTGAGGGCGCGGGTTAGTGTCAGCGTACGGGTTAGTATTAGGGGACGGGTGAGGGTCAGGCTTCGGGGAAGGGTTAGTGTTAGGGTTCGGGCTAGGGTTAGGGTTAGGGGACGGGGACGGTTTAGGATCCAGGTGAGGGTACGACAACGCTCCAGGGGGAGCGTACGTGTGAGGGCGCGGGTTAGTGTCAGCGTACGGGTTAGGATTAGGGGACGGCTGAGGATCAGGCTTCAGGGAAGGGTTAGGGTTAGGGTTCGGGCTAGGGTTAGGGTTAGGGGACGGGGACGGTTTAGGGTCCAGGTGAGGGTACGACAACGCTCTACGGGGAGCGTACGTGTGAGGGCGCGGGTTAGTGTCAGCGTACGGGTTAGGATTAGGGGACGGGTGAGGGTCAGGCTTCGGGAAAGGGTTAGGGTTAGGGTTCGGGCTAGGGTTAGGGTTAGGGGATGGGGACGGTTCAGGGTCCAGGTGAGGGTACGACAACGCTCTAGGGGGAGCGTACGTGTGAGGGCGCGGGTTAGTGTCAGCGTACGGGTTAGGATTAGGGGACGGGTGAGGGTCAGGCTTCGGGGAAGGGTTAGGTTTAGGGTTCGGGCTAGGGTTAGGGTTAGGGGACGGGGACGGTTTAGGGTCCAGGTGAGGGTACGACAACGCTCTAGGGGGAGCGTACGTGTGAGGGCGCGGGTTAGTGTCAGCGTACGGTTTAGGATTAGGGGACGGCTGAGGGTCAGGCTTCGGGGAAGGGTTAGGGTTAGGGTTCCGGCTAGGGTTACGGTTAGGGGACGGGGAAGGTTTAGGTTCCAGGTGAGGGTACGACAACGCTCTAGGGGGAGCGTACGTGTGAGGGCGCGGGTTAGTGTCAGCGTACGGGTTAGGATTAGGGGACGGCTGAGGGTCAGGCTTCAGGGAAGGGTTAGGGTTAGGGTTCGGGCTAGGGTTAGGGTTAGGGGACGGGGAAGGTTTAGGTTCCAGGTGAGGGTACGACAACGCTCTAGGGGGAGCGTACGTGTGAGGGCGCGGGTTAGTGTCAGCGTACGGGTTAGGATTAGGGGACGGCTGAGGGTCAGGCTTCAGGGAAGGGTTAGGGTTAGGGTTCGGGCTAGGGTTAGGGTTAGGGGACGGGGACGGTTCAGGGTCCAGGTGAGGGTACGACAACGCTCTAGGGGGAGCGTACGTGTGAGGGCGCGGGTTAGTGTCAGCGTACGGGTTAGGATTAGGGGACGGCTGAGGGTCAGGCTTCAGGGAAGGGTTAGGGTTAGGGTTCGGGCTAGGGTTAGGGTTAGGGGACGGGGAAGGTTTAGGTTCCAGGTGAGGGTACGACAACGCTCTAGGGGGAGCGTACGTGTGAGGGCGCGGGTTAGTGTCAGCGTACGGGTTAGGATTAGGGGACGGCTGAGGGTCAGGCTTCAGGGAAGGGTTAGGGTTAGGGTTCGGGCTAGGGTTAGGGTTAGGGGACGGGGACGGTTCAGGGTCCAGGTGAGGGTACGACAACGCTCTAGGGGGAGCGTACGTGTGAGGGCGCGGGTTAGTGTCAGCGTACGGGTTAGGATTAGGGGACGGCTGAGGGTCAGGCTTCAGGGAAGGGTTAGGGTTAGGGTTCGGGCTAGTGTTAGGGTTAGGGGACGGGGACGGTTCAGGGTCCAGGTGAGGGTACGACAACGCTCTAGGGGGAGCGTACGTGTGAGGGCGCGGGTTAGTGTCAGCGTACGGGTTAGGATTAGGGGACGGGTGAGGGTCAGGCTTCGGGGAAGGGTTAGGGTTAGGGTTCGGGCTAGGGTTAGGGTTAGGGGACGGGGACGGTTTAGGGTCCAGGTGAGGGTACGACAACGCTCTAGGGGGAGCGTACGTGTGAGGGCGCGGGTTAGTGTCAGCGTACGGGTTAGGATTAGGGGACGGGTGAGGGTCAGGCTTCGGGGAAGAGTTAGGGTTAGGGTTCGGGCTAGGGTTAGGGTTACGGGACGGGGACGGTTTAGGGTCCAGGTGAGGGTACGACAACGCTCTAGGGGGAGCGTACGTGTGAGGGCGCGGGTTAGTGTCAGCGTACGGGTTAGGATTAGGGGACGGCTGAGGGTCAGGCTTCGGGGAAGAGTTAGGGTTAGGGTTCGGGCTAGGGTTAGGGTTAGGGGACGGGGACGGTTTAGGGTACAGGTGAGGGTACGACAACGCTCTAGGGGGAGCGTACGTGTGAGGGCGCGGGTTAGTGTCAGCGTACGGGTTAGGATTAGGGGACGGCTGAGGGTCAGGCTTCGGGGAAGGGTTAGGGTTAGGGTTCGGGCTAGGGTTAGTGTTAGGGGACGGGGACGGTTTAGGGTCCAGGTGAGGGTACGACAACGCTCTAGGGGGAGCGTACGTGTGAGGGCGCGGGTTAGTGTCAGCGTACGGGTTAGGATTAGGGGACGGCTGAGGGTCAGGCTTCGGGGAAGGGTTAGGGTTAGGGTTCGGGCTAGGGTTAGGGTTAGGGGACGGGGACAGTTTAGGGTCCAGGTGAGGGTACGACAACGCTCTAGGGGGAGCGTACGTGTGAGGGCGCGGGTTAGTGTCAGCGTACGGGTTAGGATTAGGGGACGGCTGAGGGTCAGGCTTCGGGGAAGGGTTAGGGTTAGGGTTCGGGCTAGGGTTAGGGTTAGGGGACGGGGACAGTTTAGGGTCCAGGTGAGGGTACGACAACGCTCTAGGGGGAGCGTACGTGTGAGGGCGCGGGTCAGTGTCAGCGTACGGGTTAGATTAGGGGACGGCTGAGGGTCAGGCTTCGGGGAAGGGTTAGGGTTAGGGTTCGGGCTAGGGTTAGGGTTAGGGGACGGGGACGGTTTAGGGTCCAGGTGAGGGTACGACAACGCTCTAGGGGGAGCGTACGTGTGAGGGCGTGGGTTAGTGTCAGCGTACTGGTTAGGATTAGGGGACGGCTGAGGGTCAAGCTTCGGGGAAGTGTTAGGTTTAGGGTTCGGGCTACCGTTAGGGTTGGGGAAGGGGACGGTTTAGGGTCCAGGTGAGGGTACGACAACGCTCTAGGGGGAGCGTACGTGTGAGGGCGCGGGTTAGTGTCAGCGTACGGGTTAGGATTAGGGGACGGCTGAGGGTCAGGCTTCGGGGAAGGGTTAGGGTTAGGGTTCGGGCTAGGGTTAGGGTTAGGGGACGGGGACGGTTTAGGGTCCAGGTGAGGGTACGACAACGCTCTAGGGGGAGCGTACGTGTGAGGGCGCGGGTTAGTGTCAGCGTACGGGTTAGGATTAGGGGACGGGTGAGGGTCAGGCTTCGGGGAAGGGTTAGGGTTAGGGTTCGGGCTAGGGTTAGGGTTAGGGGACGGGGACGGTTTAGGGTCCAGGTGAGGGTACGACAACGCTCTAGGGGGAGCGTACGTGTGAGGACGCGGGTTAGTGTCAGCGTACGGGTTAGGATTAGGGGACGGGTGAGGGTCAGGCTTCGGGGAAGGGTTAGGGTTAGGGTTCGGGCTAGGGTTAGGGTTAGGGGACGGGGACGGTTTAGGGTCCAGGTGAGGGTACGACAACGCTCTAGGGGGAGCGTACGTGTGAGGGCGCGGGTTAGTGTCAGCGTACGGGTTAGGATTAGGGGACGGCTGAGGGTCAGGCTTCGGGGAAGGGTTAGGGTTAGGGTTCGGGCTAGGGTTAGGGTTAGGGGACGGGGACGGTTTAGGGTCCAGGTGAGGGTACGACAACGCTCTAGGGGGAGCGTACGTGTGAGGGCGCGGGTTAGTGTCAGCGTACGGGTTAGGATTAGGGGACGGCTGAGGGTCAGGCTTCGGGGAAGGGTTAGGGTTAGGGTACGGGCTAGGGTTAGGGTTAGGGGACGGGGACGGTTTAGGGTCCAGGTGAGGGTACGACAACGCTCTAGGGGGAGCGTACGTGTGAGGGCGTGGGTTAGTGTCAGCGTACGGGTTAGGATTAGGGGACGGCTGAGGGTCAGGCTTCGGGGAAGGGTTTGGGTTAGGGTTCGGGCTAGGGTTAGGGTTAGGGGACGGGGACGGTTTAGGGTCCAGGTGAGGGTACGACAACGCTCTAGTGGGAGCGTACGTGTGAGGGCGCGGGTTAGTGTCAGCGTACGGGTTAGGATTAGTGGACGGCTGAGGGTCAGGCTTCGGGGAAGGGTTAGGGTTAGGGTTCGGGCTAGGGTTAGGGTTAGGGGACGGGGACGGTTTAGGGTCCCGGTGAGGGTACGACAACGCTCTAGGGGGAGCGTACGTGTGAGGGCGCGGGTTAGTGTCAGCGTACGGGTTAGGATTAGGGGACGTGTGAGGGTCAGGCTTTGGGGAAGGGTTAGGGTTAGGGTTCGGGCTAGGGTTAGGGTTAGGGGACGGGGACGGTTTAGGGTCCAGGTGAGGGTACGACAACACTCTAGGGGGAGCGTACCTGTGAGAGCGCGGGTTAGTGTCAGCGTACGGGTTAGGATTAGGGGACGGGTGAGGGTCAGGCTTCGGGGAAGGGTTAGGGTTAGGGTTCGGGCTAGGGTTAGGGTTAGGGGACGGGGACGGTTTAGCGTCCAGGTGAGGGTACGACAACGCTCTAGGGGGAGCGTACGTGTGAGGGCGCGGGTTAGTGTCAGCGTACGGGTTAGGATTAGGGGACGGGTGAGGGTCAGGCTTCGGGGAAGGGTAGGGTTAGGGTTCGGGCTAGGGTTAGGGTTAGGGGACGGGCTAGGGTTAGGGTTAGGGGACGGGGACGGTTTAGGGTCCAGGAGAGGGTACGACAACGCTCTAGGGGGAGCGTACGTGTGAGGGCGCGGGTTAGTGTCAGCGTACGGGTTAGGATTAGGGGACGGCTGAGGGTCAGGCTTCGGGGAAGGGTTAGGGTTAGAGTTCGGGCTAGGGTTAGGGTTAGGGGACGGGGACGGTTTAGGGTCCAGGTGAGGGTACGACAACGCTCTAGGGGGAGTGTACGTGTGAGGGCGCGGGTTAGTGTCAGCATACTGGTTAGGATTAGGGGACGGGTGAGGGTCAGGCTTTGGGGAAGGGTTAGGGTTAGGGTTAGGGTTCGGGCTAGGGTTAGGGTTAGGGGACGGGGACGGTTTAGGGTCCAGGTGAGGGTACGACAACACTCTAGGGGGAGCGTACGTGTGAGGGCGCGGGTTAGTGTCAGCGTACGGGTTAGGATTAGGGGACGGCTGAGGGTCAGGCTTCGGGGAAGGGTTAGGGTTAGGGTTCGGGCTAGGGTTAGGGTTAGGGGACAGGGACGGTTTAGCGTCGAGGTGAGGGTACGACAACGCTCTAGGGGGAGCGTACGTGTGAGGGCGCGGGTTAGTGTCAGCGTACTGGTTAGGATTAGGGGACGGCTGAGGGTCAGGCTTCGGGGAAGGGTTAGGGTTAGGGTTCGGGCTAGGGTTAGGGTTAGGGGACGGGGACGGTTTAGGGTCCAGGTGAGGGTACGACAACGCTCTAGGGGGAGCGTACGTGTGAGGGCGCGGGTTAGTGTCAGCGTACGGGTTAGGATTAGGGGACGGCTGAGGGTCAGGCTTCGGGGAAGGGTTAGGGTTAGGGTTCGGGCTAGGGTTAGGGTTAGGGGACGGGGACGGTTTAGGGTCCAGGTGAGGGTACGACAACGCTCTAGGGGGAGCGTACGTGTGAGGGCACGGGTTAGTGTCTGCGTACGGGTTAGGATTAGGGGACGGCTGAGGGTCAGGCTTCGGGGAAGGGTTAGGGTTAGGGTTCGGGCTAGGGTTAGGGTTAGGGGACGGGGACGGTTTAGGGTACTGGTGAGGGTACGACAACGCTCTACGGGGAGCGTACGTGTGAGGGCGCGGGTTAGTGTCAGCGTACGGGTTAGGATTAGGGGACGGCTGAGGGTCAGGCTTCGGGGAAGGGTTAGGGTTAGGGTTCGGGCTAGGGTTAGGGTTAGGGGACGGGGACGGTTTAGGGTCCAGGTGAGGGTACGACAACGCTCTAGGGGGAGCGTACGTGTGAGGGCGCGGGTCAGTGTCAGCGTACGGGTTAGGATTAGGGGACAGCTGAGGGTCAGGCTCCGGGGAAGGGTTAGGGTTAGGGTTCGGGCTAGGGTTAGGGTTAGGGGACGGGGACAGTTTAGGGTCCAGGTGAGCGTACGACAACGCTCTAGGGGGAGCGTACGTGTGAGGGCGCGGGTTAGTGTCAGCGTACGGGTTAGGATTAGGGGACGGGTGAGGGTCAGGCTTCGGGGAAGGGTTAGGGTTAGGGTTCAGGCTAGGGTTAGGGTTACGGGACGGGGACGGTTTAGGGTCCAGGTGAGGGTACGACAACGCTCTAGGGGGAGCGTACGTGTGAGGGCGTGGGTTAGTGTCAGCGTACGGGTTAGGATTAGGGGACGGCTGAGGGTCAGGCTTCGGGGAAGGGTTAGGGTTAGGGTTCGGGCTAGGGTTAGGGTTAGGGGACGGGGACGGTTTAGGGTCCAGGTGAGGGTACGACAACGCTCTAGGGGGAGCGTACGTGTGAGGGCGCGGGTTAGTGTCAGCGTACGGGTTAGGATTAGGGGTCGGCTGAGTGTCAGGCTTCGGGGAAGGGTTAGGGTTAGGGTTCGGGCTAGGGTTAGGGTTAGGGGACGGGGACAGTTTAGGGTCCAGGTGAGGGTACGACAACGCTCTAGGGGGAGCGTACGTGTGAGGGCGCGGGTTAGTGTCAGCGTACGGGTTAGGATTAGGGGACGGCTGAGCGTCAGGCTTCGGGGAAGGGTTAGGGTTAGGGTTCGGGCTAGGGTTAGGGTTAGGGGACGGGGACAGCTTAGGGTCCAGGTGAGGGTACGACAACGCTCTAGGGGGAGCGTACGTGTGAGGGCGCGGGTTAGTGTCAGCGTACAGGTTAGGATTAGGGGACGGCTGAGGGTCAGGCTTCGGGGAAGGGTTAGGGTTAGGGTTCGGGCTAGGGTTAGGGTTAGGGGACGGGGACGGTTTAGGGTCCAGGTGAGGGTACGACAACGCTCTAGGGGGAGCGTACGTGTGAGGGCGCGGGTTAGTGTCAGCGTACGGGTTAGGATTAGGGGACGGGTGAGGGTCAGGCTTCAGGGAAGGGTTAGGGTTAGGGTTCGGGCTAGGGTTAGGGTTAGGGGACGGGGACGGTTTAGGGTCCAGGTGAGGGTACGACAACGCTCTAGGGGGAGCGTACGTGTGAGGGCGCGGGTTAGTGTCAGCGTACGGGTTAGGATTAGGGGACGGGTGAGGGTCAGGCTTCGGGGAAGGGTTAGGGTTAGGGTTCGGGCTAGGGTTAGGGTTAGGGGACGGGGACGGTTTAGGGTCCAGGTGAGGGTACGACAACACTCTAGGGGGAGCGTACGTGTGAGGACGCGGGTTAGTGTCAGCGTACGGGTTAGGATTAGGGGACGGGTGAGGGTCAGGCTTCGGGGAAGGGTTAGGGTTAGGGTTCGGGCTAGGGTTAGGGTTAGGTGACGGGGACAGTTTAGGGTCCAGGTGAGGGTACGACAACGCTCTAGGGGGAGCGTACGTGTGAGGGCGCGGGTTAGTGTCAGCGTACGGGTTAGGATTATGGGACGGCTGAGGGTCAGGCTTCGGGGAAGGGTTAGGGTTAGGGTTCGGGCTAGGGTTAGGGTTAGGGGACGGGGACGGTTTACGGTCCAGGTGAGGGTACGACAACACTCTAGGGGGAGCGTACGTGTGAGGGCGCGGGTTAGTGTCAGCGTACGGGTTAGGATTAGGGGACGGCTGAGGGTCAGGCTTCGGGGAAGGGTTAGGTTTAGGGTACGGGCTAGGGTTAGGGTTAGGGGACGGGGACGGTTTAGGGTCCAGGTGAGGGTACGACAACGCTCTAGGGGGAGCGTACGTGTGAGGGTGTGGGTTAGTGTCAGCGTACGGGTTAGGATTAGGGGACGGCTGAGGGTCAGGCTTCGGGGAAGGGTTAGGGTTAGGGTTCGGGCTAGGGTTAGGGTTAGGGGACGGGGACGGTTTAGGGTCCAGGTGAGGGTACGACAACGCTCTAGTGGGAGCGTACGTGTGAGGGCGCGGGTTAGTGTCAGCGTACGGGTTAGGATTAGGGGACGGGTGAGGGTCAGGCTTCGGGGAAGTGTTAGGGTTAGGGTTCGGGCTAGGGTTAGGGTTAGGGGACGGGGATGGTTTAGGGTCCAGGTGAGGGTACGACAACGCTCTAGGGGGAGCGTACGTGTGAGGGCGCGGGTTAGTGTCAGCGTACGGGTTAGGATTAGGGGACGGGTGAGGGTCAGGCTTTGGGGAAGGGTTAGGGTTAGTTTTCGGGCTAGGGTTAGGGTTAGGGGACGGGGACGGTTTAGGGTCCAGGTGAGGGTACGACAACACTCTAGGGGGAGCGTACGTGTGAGGGCGCGGGTTAGTGTCAGCGTACGGGTTAGGATTATGGGACGGGTGAGGGTCAGGCTTCGGGGAAGGGTTAGGGTTAGGGTTCGGTCTAGGGTTAGGGTTAGGGGACGGGGACGGTTTAGCGTCCAGGTGAGGGTACGACAACGCTCTAGGGGGAGCGTACGTGTGAGGGCGCGGGTTAGTGTCAGCGTACTGGTTAGGATTAGGGGACGGCTGAGGGTCAGGCTTCGGGGAAGGGTTAGGGTTAGGGTTCAGGCTAGGGTTAGGGTTACGGGACGGGGATGGTTTAGGGTCCAGGTGAGGGTACGACAACGCTCTAGGGGGAGCGTACGTGTGAGGGCGCGGGTTAGTGTCAGCGTACGGGTTAGGATTAGGGGACGGCTGAGGGTCAGGCTTCGGGGAAGTGTTAGGTTTAGGGTTCGGGCTAGGGTTAGGGTTAGGGGACGGGGACGGTTTAGGGTCCAGGTGAGGGTACGACAACGCTCTAGGGGGAGCGTACGTGTGAGGGCGCGGGTTAGTGTCAGCGTACGGGTTAGGATTAGGGGTCGGCTGAGGGTCAGGCTTCGGGGAAGGGTTAGGGTTAGGGTTCAGGCTAGGGTTAGGGTTAGGGGACGGGGACAGTTTAGGGTGCAGGTGAGGGTACGACAACGCTCTAGGGGGAGCGTACGTGTGAGGGCGTGGGTTAGTGTCAGCGTACGGGTTAGGATTAGGGGACGGCTGAGCGTCAGGCTTCGGGGAAGGGTTAGGGTTAGGGTTCGGGCTAGGGTTAGGGTTAGGGGACGGGGACAGTTTAGGGTCCAGGTGAGGGTACGACAACGCTCTAGGGGGAGCGTACGTGTGAGGGCGCGGGTTAGTGTCAGCGTACGGGTTAGGATTAGGGGACGGCTGAGGGTCAGGCTTCGGGGAAGGGTTAGGGTTAGGGTTCGGGATAGGGTTAGGGTTAGGGGACGGGGACGGTTTAGGGTCCAGGTGAGGGTACGACAACGCTCTAGGGGGAGCGTACGTGTGAGGGCGCGGGTTAGTGTCAGCGTACGGGTTAGATTAGGGGACGGCAGAGGGTCAGGCTTCGGGGAAGGGTTAGGGTTAGGGTTCGGGCTAGGGTTAGGGTTAGGGGACTGGGACGGTTTAGGGTCCAGGTGAGGGTACGACAACGCTCTAGGGGGAGCGTACGTGTGAGGGCGCGGGTTAGTGTCAGCGTACTGGTTAGGATTAGGGGACGGCTGAGGGTCAAGCTTCGGGGAAGTGTTAGGTTTAGGGTTCGGGCCAGGGTTAGGGTTGGGGACGGGGACGGTTTAGGGTCCAGGTGAGGGTACGACAACGCTCTAGGGGGAGCGTACGTGTGAGGGCGCGGGTTAGTGTCAGCGTACGGGTTAGGATTAGGGGACGGGTGAGGGTCAGGCTTCGGGGAAGGGTTAGGGTTAGGGTTCGGGCTAGGGTTAGGGTTAGGGGACGGGGACGGTTTAGCGTCCAGGTGAGGGTACGACAACGCTCTAGGGGGAGCGTACGTGTGAGGGCGCGGGTTAGTGTCAGCGTACGGGTTAGGATTACGGGACGGGTGAGGGTCAGGCTTCGGGGAAGGGTTAGGGTTAGGGTTCGGGCTAGGGTTAGGGTTAGGGGACGGGGACGGTTTAGGGTCCAGGTGAGGGTACGACAACGCTCTAGGGGGAGCGTACGTGTGAGGGCGCGGGTTAGTGTCAGCGTACGGGTTAGGATTAGGGGACGGCTGAGGGTCAGGCTTCGGGGAAGGGTTAGGGTTAGGGTTCGGGCTAGGGTTAGGGTTAGGGGACGGGGACGGTTTAGGGTCCAGGTGAGGGTACGACAACGCTCTAGGGGGAGCGTACGTGTGAGGGCGCGGGTTAGTGTCAGCGTAC
The DNA here is from genome assembly GCF_963455315.2 of Globicephala melas. Taxonomy (NCBI): domain Eukaryota; kingdom Metazoa; phylum Chordata; class Mammalia; order Artiodactyla; family Delphinidae; genus Globicephala; species Globicephala melas. The sequence goes on from NC_083314.1 coordinate 64,323,314, forward strand.
GGGTTAGGATTAGGGGACGGCTGAGGGTCAGGCTTCGGGGAAGGGTTAGGGTTAGGGTTCGGGCTAGGGTTAGGGTTAGGGGACGGGGACGGTTTACGGTCCAGGTGAGGGTACGACAACACTCTAGGGGGAGCGTACGTGTGAGGGCGCGGGTTAGTGTCAGCGTACGGGTTAGGATTAGGGGACGGCTGAGGGTCAGGCTTCGGGGAAGGGTTAGGTTTAGGGTACGGGCTAGGGTTAGGGTTAGGGGACGGGGACGGTTTAGGGTCCAGGTGAGGGTACGACAACGCTCTAGGGGGAGCGTACGTGTGAGGGTGTGGGTTAGTGTCAGCGTACGGGTTAGGATTAGGGGACGGCTGAGGGTCAGGCTTCGGGGAAGGGTTAGGGTTAGGGTTCGGGCTAGGGTTAGGGTTAGGGGACGGGGACGGTTTAGGGTCCAGGTGAGGGTACGACAACGCTCTAGTGGGAGCGTACGTGTGAGGGCGCGGGTTAGTGTCAGCGTACGGGTTAGGATTAGGGGACGGGTGAGGGTCAGGCTTCGGGGAAGGGTTAGGGTTAGGGTTCGGGCTAGGGTTAGGGTTAGGGGACGGGGATGGTTTAGGGTCCAGGTGAGGGTACGACAACGCTCTAGGGGGAGCGTACGTGTGAGGGCGCGGGTTAGTGTCAGCGTACGGGTTAGGATTAGGGGACGGGTGAGGGTCAGGCTTTGGGGAAGGGTTAGGGTTAGTTTTCGGGCTAGGGTTAGGGTTAGGGGACGGGGACGGTTTAGGGTCCAGGTGAGGGTACGACAACACTCTAGGGGGAGCGTACGTGTGAGGGCGCGGGTTAGTGTCAGCGTACGGGTTAGGATTATGGGACGGGTGAGGGTCAGGCTTCGGGGAAGGGTTAGGGTTAGGGTTCGGTCTAGGGTTAGGGTTAGGGGACGGGGACGGTTTAGCGTCCAGGTGAGGGTACGACAACGCTCTAGGGGGAGCGTACGTGTGAGGGCGCGGGTTAGTGTCAGCGTACGGGTTAGGATTAGGGGACGGGTGAGGGTCAGGCTTCGGGGAAGGGTTAGGGTTAGGGTTCAGGCTAGGGTTAGGGTTACGGGACGGGGATGGTTTAGGGTCCAGGTGAGGGTACGACAACGCTCTAGGGGGAGCGTACGTGTGAGGGCGCGGGTTAGTGTCAGCGTACGGGTTAGGATTAGGGGACGGCTGAGGGTCAGGCTTCGGGGAAGGGTTAGGTTTAGGGTTCGGGCTAGGGTTAGGGTTAGGGGACGGGGACGGTTTAGGGTCCAGGTGAGGGTACGACAACGCTCTAGGGGGAGCGTACGTGTGAGGGCGCGGGTTAGTGTCAGCGTACGGGTTAGGATTAGGGGTCGGCTGAGGGTCAGGCTTCGGGGAAGGGTTAGGGTTAGGGTTCGGGCTAGGGTTAGGGTTAGGGGACGGGGACAGTTTAGGGTGCAGGTGAGGGTACGACAACGCTCTAGGGGGAGCGTACGTGTGAGGGCGTGGGTTAGTGTCAGCGTACGGGTTAGGATTAGGGGACGGCTGAGCGTCAGGCTTCGGGGAAGGGTTAGGGTTAGGGTTCGGGCTAGGGTTAGGGTTAGGGGACGGGGACAGTTTAGGGTCCAGGTGAGGGTACGACAACGCTCTAGGGGGAGCGTACGTGTGAGGGCGCGGCTTAGTGTCAGCGTACGGGTTAGGATTAGGGGACGGCTGAGGGTCAGGCTTCGGGGAAGGGTTAGGGTTAGGGTTCGGGATAGGGTTAGGGTTAGGGGACGGGGACGGTTTAGGGTCCAGGTGAGGGTACGACAACGCTCTAGGGGGAGCGTACGTGTGAGGGCGCGGGTTAGTGTCAGCGTACGGGTTAGATTAGGGGACGGCAGAGGGTCAGGCTTCGGGGAAGGGTTAGGGTTAGGGTTCGGGCTAGGGTTAGGGTTAGGGGACTGGGACGGTTTAGGGTCCAGGTGAGGGTACGACAACGCTCTAGGGGGAGCGTACGTGTGAGGGCGCGGGTTAGTGTCAGCGTACTGGTTAGGATTAGGGGACGGCTGAGGGTCAAGCTTCGGGGAAGTGTTAGGTTTAGGGTTCGGGCCAGGGTTAGGGTTGGGGACGGGGACGGTTTAGGGTCCAGGTGAGGGTACGACAACGCTCTAGGGGGAGCGTACGTGTGAGGGCGCGGGTTAGTGTCAGCGTACGGGTTAGGATTAGGGGACGGGTGAGGGTCAGGCTTCGGGGAAGGGTTAGGGTTAGGGTTCGGGCTAGGGTTAGGGTTAGGGGACGGGGACGGTTTAGCGTCCAGGTGAGGGTACGACAACGCTCTAGGGGGAGCGTACGTGTGAGGGCGCGGGTTAGTGTCAGCGTACGGGTTAGGATTAGGGGACGGGTGAGGGTCAGGCTTCGGGGAAGGGTTAGGGTTAGGGTTCGGGCTAGGGTTAGGGTTAGGGGACGGGGACGGTTTAGGGTCCAGGTGAGGGTACGACAACGCTCTAGGGGGAGCGTACGTGTGAGGGCGCGGGTTAGTGTCAGCGTACGGGTTAGGATTAGGGGACGGCTGAGGGTCAGGCTTCGGGGAAGGGTTAGGGTTAGGGTTCGGGCTAGGGTTAGGGTTAGGGGACGGGGACGGTTTAGGGTCCAGGTGAGGGTACGACAACGCTCTAGGGGGAGCGTACGTGTGAGGGCGCGGGTTAGTGTCAGCGTACGGGTTAGGATTAGGGGACGGCTGAGGGTCAGGCTTCGGGGAAGGGTTAGGGTTAGGGTTCGGGCTAGGGTTAGGGTTAGGGGACGGGGACAGTTTAGGGTCCAGGTGAGGGTACGACAACGCTCTAGGGGGAGCGTACGTGTGAGGGCGCGGGTTAGTGTCAGCGTACGGGTTAGGATTAGGGGACGGGTGAGGGTCAGGCTTCGGGGAAGGGTTAGGGTTAGGGTTCGGGCTAGGGTTAGGGTTAGGGGACGGGGACGGTTTAGGGTCCAGGTGAGGGTACGACAACGCTCTAGGGGGAGCGTACGTGTGAGGGCGCGGGTTAGTGTCAGCGTACGGGTTAGGATTAGGGGTCGGCTGAGGGTCAGGCTTCGGGGAAGGGTTAGGGTTAGGGTTCGGGCTAGGGTTAGGGTTAGGGGACGGGGACGGTTTAGGGTCCAGGTGAGGGTACGACAACGCTCTAGGGGGAGCGTACGTGTGAGGGCGCGGGTTAGTGTCAGCGTACGGGTTAGGATTAGGGGACGGCTGAGCGTCAGGCTTCGGGGAAGGGTTAGGGTTAGGGTTCGGGCTAGGGTTAGGGTTAGGGGACGGGGACAGTTTAGGGTCCAGGTGAGGGTACGACAACGCTCTAGGGGGAGCGTACGTGTGAGGGCGCGTGTTAGTGTCAGCGTACGGGTTAGGATTAGGGGACGGCTGAGGGTCAGGCTTCGGGGAAGGGTTAGGGTTAGGGTTCGGGATAGGGTTAGGGTTAGGGGACGGGGACGGTTTAGGGTCCAGGTGAGGGTACGACAACGCTCTAGGGGGAGCGTACGTGTGAGGGCGCGGGTTAGTGTCAGCGTACGGGTTAGATTAGGGGACGGCTGAGGGTCAGGCTTCGGGGAAGGGTTAGGGTTAGGGTTCGGGCTAGGGTTAGGGTTAGGGGACGGGGACGGTTTAGGGTCCAGGTGAGGGTACGACAACGCTCTAGGGGGAGCGTACGTGTGAGGGCGCGGGTTAGTGTCAGCGTACTGGTTAGGATTAGGGGACGGCTGAGGGTCAAGCTTCGGGGAAGTGTTAGGTTTAGGGTTCGGGCTAGGGTTAGGGTTGGTGACGGGGACGGTTTAGGGTCCAGGTGAGGGTACGACAACGCTCTAGGGGGAGCGTACGTGTGAGGGCGCGGGTTAGTGTCAGCGTACGGGTTAGGATTAGGGGACGGGTGAGGGTCAGGCTTCGGGGAAGGGTTAGGGTTAGGGTTCGGGCTAGGGTTAGGGTTAGGGGACGGGGACGGTTTAGGGTCCAGGTGAGGGTACGACAACACTCTAGGGGGAGCGTACGTGTGAGGGCGCGGGTTAGTGTCAGCGTACGGGTTAGGATTAGGGGACGGCTGAGGGTCAGGCTTCGGGGAAGGGTTAGGGTTAGGGTACGGGCTAGGGTTAGGGTTAGGGGACGGGGACGGTTTAGGGTCCAGGTGAGGGTACGACAACGCTCTAGGGGGAGCGTACGTGTGAGGGCGCGGGTTAGTGTCAGCGTACGGGTTAGGATTAGGGGACGGCTGAGGGTCAGGCTTCGGGGAAGGGTTAGGGTTAGGGTTCGGGCTAGGGTTAGGGTTAGGGGACGGGGACGGTTTAGGGTCCAGGTGAGGGTACGACAACGCTCTAGGGGGAGCGTACGTGTGAGGGCGCGGGTTAGTGTCAGCGTACGGGTTAGGATTAGGGGACGGCTGAGGGTCAGGCTTCGGGGAAGGGTTAGGGTTAGGGTTCGGGCTAGGGTTAGGGTTAGGGGACGGGGACGGTTTAGCGTCCAGGTGAGGGTACGACAACGCTCTAGGGGGAGCGTACGTGTGAGGGCGCGGGTTAGTGTCAGCGTACGGGTTAGGATTAGGGGACGGGTGAGGGTCAGGCTTCGGGGAAGGGTTAGGGTTAGGGTTCAGGCTAGGGTTAGGGTTACGGGACGGGGATGGTTTAGGGTCCAGGTGAGGGTACGACAACGCTCTAGGGGGAGCGTACGTGTGAGGGCGCGGGTTAGTGTCAGCGTACGGGTTAGGATTAGGGGACGGCTGAGGGTCAGGCTTCGGGGAAGGGTTAGGTTTAGGGTTCGGGCTAGGGTTAGGGTTAGGGGACGGGGACGGTTTAGGGTCCAGGTGAGGGTACGACAACGCTCTAGGGGGAGCGTACGTGTGAGGGCGCGGGTTAGTGTCAGCGTACGGGTTAGGATTAGGGGTCGGCTGAGGGTCAGGCTTCGGGGAAGGGTTAGGGTTAGGGTTCGGGCTAGGGTTAGGGTTAGGGGACGGGGACAGTTTAGGGTGCAGGTGAGGGTACGACAACGCTCTAGGGGGAGCGTACGTGTGAGGGCGTGGGTTAGTGTCAGCGTACGGGTTAGGATTAGGGGACGGCTGAGCGTCAGGCTTCGGGGAAGGGTTAGGGTTAGGGTTCGGGCTAGGGTTAGGGTTAGGGGACGGGGACAGTTTAGGGTCCAGGTGAGGGTACGACAACGCTCTAGGGGGAGCGTACGTGTGAGGGCGCGGGTTAGTGTCAGCGTACGGGTTAGGATTAGGGGACGGCTGAGGGTCAGGCTTCGGGGAAGGGTTAGGGTTAGGGTTCGGGATAGGGTTAGGGTTAGGGGACGGGGACGGTTTAGGGTCCAGGTGAGGGTACGACAACGCTCTAGGGGGAGCGTACGTGTGAGGGCGCGGGTTAGTGTCAGCGTACGGGTTAGATTAGGGGACGGCAGAGGGTCAGGCTTCGGGGAAGGGTTAGGGTTAGGGTTCGGGCTAGGGTTAGGGTTAGGGGACTGGGACGGTTTAGGGTCCAGGTGAGGGTACGACAACGCTCTAGGGGGAGCGTACGTGTGAGGGCGCGGGTTAGTGTCAGCGTACTGGTTAGGATTAGGGGACGGCTGAGGGTCAAGCTTCGGGGAAGTGTTAGGTTTAGGGTT